>NC_084860.1:10976162-11313662 GCF_951802175.1 Populus nigra
CTCATCGCTTATGTTTTGTTGTCTGGTGCTTCTAGTAGCAGTTTTACTAGTTTTGGGGGTGAAGCCCGCTGTGGTTGAATCCCATGCGGGTAGTTCTGCGAGCTCGTCTATGGAGGTCTTGGCTTTCTTAATGAGCCAATCGACAGCTTTGCTGGGACGATCGTAGCCGAGGCGGTCCTGCACATCGTAGAACTGGATAGCAGTGTGGGCTGAGAGCCGGACGCGGCGGTCTCTGGGGCCTTTGGCTGTACAGACCTTGCTGTGGCGGTCTTTTCTTCCTGTAGGCCGAACAATGAGGCCTCCTTGGACCTCCACAATCTCTCCCACTGTGTTGCTTATCCCCAATCTAGACGATGTTGCTGCTTGGTGGTGGCTCTCTCCCATTTTTCTT
Organism: Populus nigra; assembly: GCF_951802175.1. Classification (NCBI taxonomy): domain Eukaryota; kingdom Viridiplantae; phylum Streptophyta; class Magnoliopsida; order Malpighiales; family Salicaceae; genus Populus; species Populus nigra. The sequence continues at coordinate 10,976,554 of NC_084860.1, forward strand.
GCATATTCGACGCTTTGCTCCTGGAAGGTTAAGGAGGAAGAAGATGGAAAATAAGATCTTTTCTTGGATGGTTGTAGATGAGGCTGCTGCTGCTGCTGCTGTGTGTGTGTAATACTCGATACAAATGTTGGTTTTGGTCTTGTTGGGGCTGTTCGTTTTGGAGATATTGGTGGCGAACAAGAAAGGGCAGCACTTGTTGATGATGATAGTAGTGCTCTTTGGGTGATTGGTGATCCTTTTCTCTCCTCCTCCTATATGTCTTGAATTTGGGACTGTGTTTTGAGGCACCGGACCCAGACCCTTGTGCCTTTTCTGTTCCAGCTTTTAATGGAGAATACTTTTCTTTAATGGGTGGGGCTTGTCTCTTTACTGCTCTCTCTAATTTGCTGCTTCCTAATCTCTTTTTGTAGGTTGTGCAACAGCTGCCACCACTCTGATACCTGATATTGCTGCTTCTGCTGCCCCTCCCAAAAGGTTCTGCCATTCAATATTTCCACTTCCATCAAACCCAACATCACCTAAAACGGAAAACCAAGCCTGAAAAACTCTGCCCGCCCTATGTGAAGCCTAACCCATCGCTTTCCTCTTCTCTCTATCTGCACATGGATAATAGCTTTTGAGAAATGTCGTACTATCCACTAACTAAAAGGGTAATATGGATAATACCCGCTAGAGAAAGAAAACCCAAAACAAGCTATGCACACCCAGATTTTCCAGAGGGGTCTTCTTGGGAAATATCCTGCAGTTCTTTCATTATTTTGTATCGAAAGACAGAGAGATAGATAAAAGGGAAGATGGAACAGTAAAATTAATATTAGGGCTAAATTCTGTTTTCCCTTCTTGACCTACAAGAAGAGTCGTCCTTGATGATGCCACTGGTAAGTGTGGCAGAGTTTGGTCAGAAATGAGATTAAAGATCCCTGTGACCTCATCACTGAGTCTGCTACTGTTCTTTGTACTGATACACAAAACGTCCAAAAACACCAACCCAGAGGCAATCATTCAGTAAGGCTCCAGCTTTCAACTTGATTCCTCCCCCTTCCCTCCCTCCCTAACCTCTTCTTAAGTCTTTGCATGTCTCTCTCTCTCTCTCATTCGGTTATTTTAACTTGTTTATAAGTTAGAACCGTTGGTTGTAGTTCAAAACGGGTGAGATTCTCTCTGATGCTTTCAGAGATTAGCCAACACATCATCACACCTTTCAAAAGTGACTTCCATTTTTTTCAATGTTCTGTCTCTCTCGCTTCACTCAAACAAAAACACCATCTTTCCTTCAATACTCTCATCTTCCAGCCTAATCTTTTCATCGCTGGATTTCTTTACAAAGCATCTTAATCCTTATGAGCTTGTCTTTTTATTTTTCCCTTGAACCAGCATAAGTTTCCCTTATATTTATCAATTTCTTCCATTATTTGAAAGTGAATTATTTATTTAACCATATTATCTTTTCCCAAAATGGGATTTCCTCATCCATTGGTATTAAAACTAGATTTGTTGTAAGCTCTTCGCTGCAAAATTGGAAATGAGTTATCAAATGGTTTAGTTTACGACGGGAAGGCATAGCCATAGTTTTTTCATTCATGAGAGACCAGTAAGCAAAGATGCGATAGATTTACTATAGGTTTGACTTGGAGATGTAAATTTCCAAGCATTACAAAGCTACCCATTTTTCCCAAGTTCAGATGAAAATAGAAAACAGGAAAAGCAAAGTGATGAGGTACTTTTTTATCTCGTGGGTTTGAAGGGTGGATTTGGATACAGAATAAAATCACTAACAATCTATCCACTCTCGGTGAAAACCTAGGTAGGTCATTAAAGAAAAGTGCTCCAACTCTTAAAAAGAAATTTAGGTTTCAACCAAAACATGAAAGAGAAGACCCTCTCATAGGACCCATTTACTTCTCCTACTATAGGTGATCAATAGAGGGAGGGTCCTATAGAAGTCCTTTATTTGTCCCCACTAGAGATACTCAGGAGAGAGGGAGGTTGCCTTAAACATCCTTAACAACATATGTGTTACAAAGATGGAAATCGTATTTGTCATAAATCTGGCTAGTACATTTTGTCTATATGTCTCTTCTTGATTAACGTATCAGTAAACTGACCTTGGAATTTCCTAGGGTCTTTTCAAAATCACCGCCTCTCTTTTCATCTTCGAGATGGGGTATTTATTCCTTCTTTAGGGATTTGTGAGGGATGTGTTTAGTTATTGCTAGCTAGGTTTAGGCCAGTTGCATCCCAATGAGTAGATACTCATGTTTGGGCTCGAGCCCATTATAAATGTCTTTAGAAGTTGTTACCAATTGGTCGCTAGCACCAATGAAGACAACGACATGTGTTAGTTCTTCACCTTTGTTAATAGGAGAAACAATGTTATGAAGAATATGTTGATCGGAAAACCCAACTTTACTAAAAAGTGGAAAGGGAAGTGGTTTGTCATAAGACATATTAGGGTTTTTAATCGATAGGGAGTGTCGCGGGGTGCGCGACGTCGCGGCGATCGTCCACCCTCATGGTGTGTATAGGGGGATGGATATATCTATCTGGTAAATATGGAGAGACAAGGAGTTCTTTGTCTCTTAATAAAAAAAATGGTGTGGGAGTCGCCACCTAGTATTTTGGTCACTAGGAACCCTAACTGGTCTCAGAGATCGGGCACGGGGACTGGTTGCGTAAAGGGAAGGTTTTAGCACCCCAAATACGCCCTACCTAAGGTAAGCTGCTTTGTTTGTTTGTCTGATAAAATCAAGGTCCCGTTGTGTTTCCTAGTTGTTGGTCCATCTATGGTTCAAGAAAAGTCCTCCTCAATAAGGAGGTCCTTATCTTATCGGGTAAAACCTAACCATGCTAATGTCTATGATAAAAAAACATATTTAATATCAGGAAAAAGTTTTGTGTATAAATTCATAATCCCATATCTAAAAAATAAAACAAAAAGATTTTTTTAGAATTTTTGAAATATTGGCCTAGTTCTCATGGCTTGAATAAACTGGTTATTAAAGCCAAAATGCATGCTAATACATATATCATTTTAAAATTTTCTTTGTTGTATGAAAAATATGATGTTGTAATATTTATATATATATATATATTGGAGAGACTAGGCCGTATTTTAAAACAAAACATTTTTTAATTATGTATATTTTTTTGTTTTGACGCAAATCGGGTACTTTAATACCGGGTTTGTATTCTTACAGTACAAAAATACAACCAAATATTAATCCATTTTGGTGAAAATATGTAGAAAAATCACAAATATTTTTAAAGATATTTAGGAAATTTTTTAGAAAGCAAAAGACATTTTTTTTTTGAAAATCTTTGACGCTTTGACGAAAACCGGGTATTTTAATACCGGATTTGTATCTTTACAGTATAAAAATACAAGCCAATATTGGTCAAAATACAATAATAAAATTACAGAAAAAAGAAACATATTTTTTAATAATTTTTGCAGAATTTTCTCAAATCCTTTTTTTTATTTATATATATATATAATATAAAATATAATATATAATATAATATATATTATATTAAACCGGGCTGGGCCGGCCCAACCAACTGGGCTGGGCCGGATTCAGCCCTAAAGGTGTTTGGGCCGATTTCGGCCCAAAAAATGGATTGGGCCGACATCGGCCCAAAAATACTAATGTTGCCTTCTAGGCCAGGCCCGGCCCAGAAGGCAGGGCTGGGCCAGGATCCGCCTGGCCCAGCAACCCAAAACGGGCGGGGGGAATTATTTTCCCCCCACCCCTGCATGCAGAACGCTAGTCGTTCTGCATGCAGTGAAAGAAAGAAAAAAAGAATGCAGGAAATGAAAGAGAAGAAGGGTTACCTGGAGGAGGAGGCGGCCGCGTTGCTGATGCTGCGGTGGAGGCCGGTGGCGGTGTCCAGCGGCGCTGCGGCTGCTCCGAACGTCCGGCGGTGCTCCTTTTCTTTTTTCAATTTTTTACCCGTTTCCAACTTTCCCCTTCTTTTTCCTATGGTTCGGTCTTCTTCTTTTTTTTCTTTTCTTCCCTTCCCTCTCTTCTCTCGGTCTGTTTCTTTCCTCTGGTTTTTTTCCTCAGTATTTTTTTTATATTTTTCTCTCCTCTCGGTTTCTCTCTCCTTTCGGTTCTTCCCCCTTTTCTATCTCTGTTTTTTTTCGTTTTCTCCCCGTTTCTTCCTCCCTTTTCTTCTCTTTTCGGGTCCTTTTTATAGAGCCAAAGCCATGGCCTTTTTTACAGCTCACATGGGGGGGGCAGCCGGCTGGTCGGCCATGGACGCGGCTGCCGAGGTTCGGCGGGTGGTGCGCGGTGGGTGGTCGGCCATTGTGCCCGGTCGGTGGGCTCCAGGCGAGAGAGTGGCCGGCAAAATTCAAACAAAAGGCATCCCTTTTTCCTTTTCTTCCCCGCTGCATGTTCGGGGGGGAAAGAAGGAAGATGAACAGTGTCGTTCAAAACGACACCGTTCTGCCCCTTTCCTTTTTGTTTTTTTTTTTGTTTTTTTTTTTTTTTTGAATGGATGAAACGACGTCGTTTTGGATAAAACGCGCCGTTTCATTTAAAACCTGCAAAACGCCAAAACGCGCCAAAGTCCAAATCAGCCCTCAATCATCTTTTGTCCCTTCAATTGCATCCCTGCCGAATTTCGGTCTTCGCCCCCATAGTTGGCCGCGTTTTTCACTTTGGTCCTTGGTCTCTGAATTATGCAATTGAGCCCTCAATTGATCAAATAACTTCCAATTTCTTCAATTAGGCCCCTGAATCAATTAATTCCAGCCCCTATACTTACGCGCCTTCTTCAATTTGGTCCCTGGTTTCGGATTTCTTCAATTAAGTCCCTAATTGGCCCTTAAACTTCAATATTTATGCAATTAAGCCCCTGATTTGACTTAATAAATTCCTAAAAAATATATTTTGGCCCCATAACTTAAATTTCTTCCAATTAAAGCCCAAATTGACTTAAAAATCAATTTTTCTTGCAATCAAATCCCCTATAAATTCATTTAAAAATCCAATTAAATCCAAAAACATCCAAATTTGGGCTTTTCTCCTCCAATCCAAATTTTCCTTCTCCACAGGGCTCTCCTCCTTCAATAATATACTGTCAAAAATTCAATCTTCATATTTTTAACCTCATTGAACAATTTTCCGATAATTTTCTGAGCGCTTCTGCCTCCTGTTATTTTTTCTTAACCTCCTTTGGCTATATATATATATTTATATATATATATTTTATGGGGGACCCAAAAATGGGTTACAACAGATGCCCCCTCTTTATAATGCTTACGGAGCAGGGATTTTGCGCAGTAAGTTTTATAAAGATAAACCCCAAAACAGAACTCCCGGAACTGATCTGGTTGAAGCTTGATTGATCTGATGCTTGTCTTTTATAGCAATCTCAACTTGGAATCCCATCTGGCGATTCCTTTATTTATCTTCTCTTTTTTTTTTTTTACCAACATGAAAATACGAGGTCCCATCTGGCGACCCCCAAATAGTGAAACACGAGATCCCTTCTGGCGATCTTCTTTAACCAACTTGGAATCCCATCTGGCGATTCCTTGTAACCAACATGAAATATGAGGTCCCATCTGGCGACCTCCTGTGACGAATATCGAAATACGAGATCCCTTCTGGCGATCTCTTTTAATCAACTTGGAATCCCATCTGGCGATTCCCTTTTTTTTTTCTTTTTTCTTTTTACGAGGTCCCATCTGGCGACCTCTAAATAAATGAAACACGAGATCCCTTCTGGCGATCTCCTTCAACTTGGAATCCCATCTGGCGATTCCTTTTTATTCAAACGAAAAATGGGGTCCCATCTGGCGACCTCTAAATAGTGAAATGCGAGATCCCTTCTGGCGATCTCCTTTATTCAACTTGGAATCCCATCTGGCGATTCCTTTTAACCAACATGTAATACGAGGTCCCATCTGGCGACCTCAAATAGCGAAACACGAGATCCCTTCTGGCGATCTCCTTTAACTTGGAATCCCATCTGGCGATTCCTTTTATTCAAAAATGAGGTCCCATCTGGCGACCTTCAAAATAGTGAAACACGAGATCCCTTCTGGCGATCTCTTTTAACTTGGAATCCCATCTGGCGATTCCTTTTATTCAAATGAAATACGAGGTCCCATCTGGCGACCTCCAAATAGCAAAACACAAGATCCCTTCTGGCGATCTCCTTCAATCTTGGAATCCCATCTGGCGATTCCTTTTATCTTTCCCTTTCTTTTTTTCTTTTTTCTTTTTTCAAGGTCCCATCTGGCGACCTCCAAATAGCGAAACACAAGATCGCTTCTGGTGATCTCCTGCAATCTTGGAATCCCATCTGGCGATTCCTTTTATTCAAAGCTAACATACGAGGTCCCTTCTGGCGACCTCCTTTGACAAATATCGAAATACGAGATCCCTTCTGGCGATCTCAAACAACTTGGAATCCCGTCTGGCGATTCCTTATTACCAAAGCTGATGTCGATGTCGTTCTTCCTGATGGCAGGGTTCAAAACTTTTCATTTTCTCTCTTTGTCTTGTTCTTCTTGTTGTCCCAGAATCCACTATAGTTCGAAATCGTGATTCTTTGCTATCGCCCACTATGATTCTTTCTTCGTCTCCAATCTTGCTGGAATGTATTAAGAACTCCTCCTGTAATGATCCAGAAAGCATATATGCAATGATTTATGATTAGATGTCATGCATGCATTCGTACCTGGTTTTGAAACATAGGCCCCATCCTCTTCTTCTTGTTCTCCTTGGCCGCTTGTTTTTGACGTCGTATGCTGGATTCATCTCTAGTGTTGTCTCTGACTTTCTTCAAGTAGTCCTTTTCTTAAAAAGTATGACTTGTCATTGCCTCTTTGTCATGCTTTTGTCAAATGCTTTAGCTTGGTTTTCAAATCTATAGGCTTCCGTACATTTTAAACACGGAAAAATTTCATGAAAACATCTCTTATTGCCCCCAGTGTAGGGGTGTGATTATAGCCTAGGCTTTTGTATGGAGAAGAAATTCGTTCAGCCGATGCTAAACTTTTTAGGTGTGATAACAACAAGACATGCACTATTGGGATTAATGCAAAAATGATTGTTGTGAGATCAATGCAAAAGAGAAAGAAGTCAATGGCCAAACTTTGCTTTATTGATTTAGGAGCCTACATCAAGCATAATATCTTTTTACAGAGTCAGAATTCACAGGTCGAGCTAGGTCTTCTCCATCCATTCTAGCCAACTTCAGCGCTCCTCCTGAGAATGCCTTCTTTACTACGTAAGGACCCTCATAATTTGGTGCCCATTTGCTTTGATCGTCTCCAGGTAACGACAATATTTTCTTCAGTACTAGATCCCCTTCTTGAAACAACCGCGGTCTAACCCTTTTATCATATGCCTTGGCCATTCGTTTCTGGTAAAGTTGGTGATGACATATTGCAGCTATCCTCTTTTCGCTGATCAAGTTTAGTTGCTCATATCTTACTTTGGCCCACTCGGCCTCCTCTAATTCTGAATCTATCAACACTCTTAACGACGGGATCTCCACTTCCAAAGGCATCACTGCCTCCATACCGTACACCAGAGAATATGGGGTAGTCCCCGTCGAGGTCCTGACTGTAGTGCGGTATGCATGAAGAGCAAATGACAGCATCTCATGCCAATCTCTATACGTGACTACCATTTTCTGAATAATCTTCTTGATGTTCTTGTTGGCGGCTTCTACTGCTCCATTCATCTTTGGTCGGTATGGTGAAGAATTCGAATGCTTGATTTTCCATTTGGCACACAACTCTGCTATCATTTTGCCATTGAAATTCTGTGCATTGTCTGTCACTATCTTTTCCGGAGGACCGTATCGACAAATCAAGTCCTTCTCTATAAACCTTTTCACTACGTTCTGTGTTACGTGGGCATATGAACTGGCTTCCACCCACTTTGTGAAGTAGTCAATAGCTACGAGGATGAATCTATGACCATTGCTAGCTTTTGGGTTAACAGGACCGATCACGTCGATTCCCCACATTGCAAATGGCCAAGAGGATATTAGATTAAATAGAGGAGCTGGCGGCATACTGACCTTGTCACTGTAAACTTGACATTTATGACATTTCCTGACATAGTCGATACAGTCTTTCTCTAGTGTCATCCAGAAATAACCAGCCCTTTGGATTTTCCTTGCTATCATATGTCCGCTAGCATGGGTTGAGCAAATCCCCTCATGGACCTCCCGTAATGCCTTTCTAGCATCTTCCTCATTCAAACACCTTAACAGGGTTCCATCAAATGATCTTTTGTACAAAATCTCTCCATCTAAATAGAAGTCTATAGCCAACCTTCTCAAGGTTTTCTTATCCGTTTTGGAAGCTCCCACCGGATATTCATGATTTTGCACAAGGTTCTTGATATCATAATACCAAGGTTGTCCGTCCATCTCTCCTTCAACTAAACAACAATGAGCTGCGTCGTTTCTAATGTCAATGTGTACCGGTTGTACCTTGCATTTGAGATCAATGGTAGTCATAGCAGCTAACGTGGCCAAAGCATCCGCAAAATGGTTCCCTTCCCTTCCCAAATGGGTGAATCTAATTTCTTCAAATTCCTTTGCTAACATGGATAGGTATTCCTGGTACGGCCTCAACTTTTCCTCCTTGGTTTGCCATTCCCCTTTAACCTGACAAATAATCAACATTGAATCTCCATATACATCTATCTTCTTTATCTTCAACTCTAATGCTGCTTCTAAACCGAGGATACAAGCTTCATACTCAGCTGTATTGTTGGTGCACTCGAAATGCAGTTTAACCGAAACTGGATACTGTTTCTTATCGGGAGAGATTATTACTGCACCGGCCCCATTACCATATACATTCACTGCACCGTCAAAAAACATCGTCCACCAATCTGTCTTCTCTTCTTCTTTCTCTATTGACAATATATCTTCATCAGGGAAGTCAAAATCCAAAGGTTCGTAGTCTTCAACAGCATTATCGGCCAGATGGTCCGCGATTGCACTTCCTTTCACGGCTTTCCTTGTCATATATACTATGTCATATTCTGCCAATAAAACTTGCCACCTTGCAATTCGACTTGAGAGAAAGGGCTTGTTACAAATATACCTCAGAGGATCCACTTTTGAAATTAACCAAGTGGTATAGTATAACATATAATGTCGCAACCTCTTTGCTGCCCACACCAATGCACAACAAAGCCTTTCTATCTCCGTGTATCTAGACTCACATTCAGTGAATTTCTTGCTTAAGTAATAAATGGCTCTTTCCTTCCTTCCGGTTTCATCATGCTGTCCTAATACACATCCCATGGCTGCTTCAGTTACTGTGAGATATAATACTAAAGGCTTTCCTGATACCGGAGGAACTAGTAAAGGTGGATTTTGTAAATAATGCTTGATTTTATTGAATGCCTCCTCACACTCCTCATTCCAGGTTCCAGGATTCTTTTTCCTTAGTAGTCAGAATATAGGTTCACACGTTGTTGTTAGCTGAGCTATAAACCGAGCAATGTAGTTTAACCTTCCCAAGAATCCTCTTACTTCTTTCTCCGTCTTGGGTGATGACATGGCTTGGATGGCCCTTACTTTATCTGGATCCACCTCTATTCCTCTGTCACTTACCACAAATCCTAACAGCTTGCCCGACTTAACTCCGAATGAACATTTTGCAGGATTAAGCCTTAGTTCATATTTCCTCAACCTCTCAAACAACTTCCTCAAAATTTCAACATGATCCTCTCCCCTTTTAGACTTGGCAATCATGTCATCTACATACACCTCAATTTCCTTGTGCATCATGTCGTGGAATAAAGTCACCATTGCTCTTTGATAGGTTGCTCCTGCATTTTTCAATCCAAATGGCATGACCTTGTAGCAGAATGTACCCCAAGGTGTGACAAAAGTTGTTTTCGCCTTATCCTCTGGAGCCATTTTTATCTGGTTGTATCCTGAAAAACCATCCATAAAGGAATATGTCGAACTCCGGGCAGCGTTGTCCACTAAAACATCTATGTGTGGTAGAGGAAAATCATCCTTGGGGCTAGCTTTATTCAAATTCCGAAAATCCACGCACACTCTAATCTTCCCCTCTTTCTTAGGCACCACAACAATGTTAGATACCCATTGTGGATACCTAACTACTTCTAGAAAGCCAGCATCCCATTGCTTCTCGAGTTCTGTCTTGACCTTCATCCAGACATCCGGGTGGGCCCTCCTCAGCTTCTGTTTGACTGGTTTACAACCTTCCTCCAACGGTATCTTGTGTACTACAATATTTGTATCCAAACCAGGCATATCTTTATAGGACCAAGCAAAGACATCTGAATATTCTTGTAATAGGGCGATCATTTTTATCCTTTGTTCAGAAGTAATTAGGGTACCTATTTTTAACTCCTTCTTGAACTGATCACTGCCTACATTGATGGTTTCGAGTTCCTCTGCAGCAGGTTTCCAAGTCTGTTCCTGTTGTTCTACTAGCCTGGTGAATTCACTGATATTGCTTTCATCCAACTCTTCTTCTTCCATAGCTATCACATGTTCGTTCAAGTTTGGCCATTTATTCTTGATGCTAAATGTATGCGATGTTGTAGGAGATCCGCTTTCAGGATTCCTGAAAGCGGGAAGTGTTTGGTGTAAATGCATAAGAAAAGAAGGCAATTTGTGAAAAGTGCATGATCTCATAATTTATTTGAAGAAAAGGTAGGCTCCATGACAAACACGAAATCTAGCTGACAATCGAGCCTTGATTGTCGACTAGAGAAAAAAACCAAACAAAGCAATGACAAAAGCATGTTAAGACAACCAAAGTGGGTTTACATTTTAAAAACTACTGGAGCTTCTTGGATCACCCAGTTTTGAAACTTCTCGTCCGGAGCCAACTTGCGCACAAAGGTCTTGGCGGAGACGTCTTCTATGGTGTAGACCGTTAGTTGTGGGAGTGCTTCATCTCCCTTTCTTGCTACTGCCTTCTTGTTATCTCCTTCCATCTTGTTTTCTCCCAAGGTATTTATGCTCATGTTTGACAGCTCTTGATCAAGGCTTTCAGCTTCTCTATCATGTTGCATTATGTATGCAGCTTTTGGGAATGACACGCTAAGAGGAGGGATTTCTAGCTTTTCTTCCTCAGGCTCTCTTCCTTTAATTCTAGCCATCCTTCTTGCCCTTCTTCGACCAGCAGCCCACCGATAATCCTCTTGGCTGGGTTGATACCCTAACCCAAATCTTTGAGCAGTATTTTTCATCATTGTCGGACTAACCCCTTCTGGTATCCCGATAATGAGGTTATACTGAAATGGGATCTCGCGGTCCAAAAAGCATAGACTTGCCATCCTTGCTGCTTCTGAGATCCTTGGCCTTCTTAGCACTGTGTTCTCCGGTACCCAGTCAGTGTTCACAATCTCAAAGGCATGGATATTGTTATCCTTGCAATCATCTGCTTCGATAAAAGGCACAGCCACATTCTTTATCATGGATACTGTCTCCTCGGCCTTGACAGTTACCAACATCCCGTTCATGATATACTTCAGACATTGGTGCAATGACGAAGCTACTGCCCCTGCTGCGTGAATCCAAGGTCTTCCTAACAACATACTATAGGAAGGGTGGATATCCATAACCTGAAGTGTTACTAGGAACAATTGTGGTCCCACATGTAGCTCCACTTCTAAAGTCCCAATTATTGGCCTAGGCGAGCCATCATACGCTCTAGCCATCACAGTACTTGGCTTTATATGGGATTCATCGATCGGCATTTCTTCCAGAATGTGCTTTGGCAACACGTTAAGGGTCGAGCCATTATCAATGAGTACTTTTCCTATGAGGCAGTCCTTGCACCTAACCGTAATGTATAAGGGCTTGTTATGTCCGGTACCTTCAGCATCAAGTTCATCAGCCGTGAAGTAGAGGTAGTTAGTTGCATGGATCCTCCCTACTAGATGTTCCATGGTTTTATGCTCAATGTCTTGGGGTACATAGGCCTCATTCAATACCTTTTGCAAGGCGTTTCGATGCGGCTCAGAGCTGAGTATCAAGGACATCAGGGAGATCCTAGCTGGAGTCTTCTTTAGTTGATCTACGATGCAATATTCGCTGTGCTTGATCAACTTCAGGAATTCATTCGACTCCTCTTCCGTTATCGGCTTATTAACTTCTAGTGTCTTGTCCAGATCTACCACTTCTTTGCCCTTTGCCTTCCTCAAATCCTCGGGCGTAAAGCAACGACCACTCCTAGTCAAACCACTTATCTCAGTCTGGAACAAAGGAAGAGGGGCTCGAACGTTGGAGGTATAACCATAATTATAAGGCATGGCATTGTGATTCCCTTTGGTGTAGGATGGTTTAACCAAGATTAGCCTTGGGGGCCCATTAGCCGTTTGTTGGATCCTGCATACTCTTGTCATCTCATCTTGACCTTCCATCATGCTTACCTCACCCCTACTCTCCATGGGTTCAATTCTCAATTGCCCCATTTTTAACATTTTGGCAATCTTTTCACGAAACTCGATGCAATCTTCAATATGGTGTCCATCTCTTCCATGGAACTCACAATAATCACCTCCCGCCGGATGGCTTCCCACATTCGCCTCTAGAAATCCTGATCGTACTAACATGTCGTACATCTTTTCCATAGACACCTTCAACATCTTGCATTGATTTCCCACCTCTATCATGCCTATTCCACTACTGCTTGAGGCATGTTTAGGCAACGGGTTTGAATTAATATTGGGCTTGTCTTCAAAGGATACCCATCCTATCTTAATAAGCTCCAACAATCTTTTCTTGAAAGCGTAACATGTTTCAATCCCATGCCCGGGATTACCCGCATGATACTCACAAGTCAACTCGGGCTTGTACCAAATTGGGAATGGTGGTTGTAATGGTAGTGTAGGGATAGGAGCGATGTGCCCAATGCTCAATAGTTTGGCGTACATGTCCTTCAAAGGCATGGGTAGTGGCGGTAGTTGTTCTGAAGGGTATCTTATATAGGGTCTTTGGTAGTGATTTTGGTTGTTTGACTGGTTATTTGTTCGATTGGGGGAAAAAGGTTGGTTAAAGTTCATGTGTGAGAATTGAGAGGTAGATACTTGTGGATTGTGGGAATCTACTTTCTTGCCCCTATACCCGCCTTCCAAGTGGTTAATATCACCTTCCCTCTTTCTTCCAATAAAACCCTTCTTTTCTACTGGCATTGCTATTCGCCCAGCTTTAATCCCTTGTTCTATCCTCTCAGCTATGCGTACCGCATCATAAAAATGTTGAGAGGAGCTACCCATTAGGTGCTCATAATAAGGTGCCTTGAAGGTATTGGCAAACAAGCTCACCATTTCTGTTTCTATCAAAGGGGGTTGGACATGCATGGCCTCATCCCTCCATCTTTGCGCATAAGCCCTTACCGACTCCTGGCTCCTTTTCTCCATTGCCATTAGACTTGTTCGATCAGGAGCGATTTCCATGTTGAACTTGTACTGTTTGAGGAAAGCCTCCACCAAGTCTCTCCAGCTTTCGATCTTGACACTATCCAACCTCATGTACCAACTCAATGCGGACCCTGAGAGACTATCCTGAAAGAAATAGATTAGCAGCTTATCATCGCGGATCACTTCTGCCATTTTATTGCAGTAGGAACGAAGGTGGGTGTTTGGACATTCCAAACCAGTGTACTTAATGAACTCTGGTATCCTGAAATCTTTTGGTACCACGATGTTTGGTACCAGACACACTTCAGCTGCTCGCATAGGGTCAAACCACTCATTACCCTCAACTGCCCTTAATCTTTCTTCCAAAGCAAATAACTTGTTCTGGTCCATCAGACTGGGAGACCTATTATCTGGGGTTCCTTCCGCTGTTAAGTCAACAGTGACTGGAGCATGAGTTGGTAGAATAGGAGTAATAGGTACAAACTGCTGCCCATTGGCCGAGTTTGCCCCCTGATTTTGAGATGTTTGAGGAATGTGAACTGCTGGTACTCCTTCAAGCTGTTGTGCTGATGTTCCCTCCCCATTCTTAGCTCTTAGAAGTTGCTCCAGTAAGTCGGTTAGCCGAGAAACTTCATTCTTTACGGACTCCAACTCGGTCTGATAATGTGACTCTAAGTGAGCTCTCTCTTCGTTCTCCATTCTTGCTCGAGACCGGGTGTTGTGGATTTTGGATGTGGGACCTATGTTTCACGGTCTGGGATGTATGGAGAAATGTAAATGAATGTATGATAAAGAAACAATGTATGAATGCATATGAGTTTTTTTTTTCAAAAAAAACGATCGATGGCCAACATTCCTCTTGTATAATGGGCATGGACTCTTTTTGTCGCATTCCTTATCAGGAGTAATTTCTGCTCAAGCTGCTGCTTTGGTAGGCTTATATTTTTTTATAAAAGATGGGTCAAAGCCCCTTTTCATTAATATTGGCTAATACATCTCTTAAAAAGATGGTACAAAATAAAAAATAAAAATACATCAATTTTCCTCTTCATTCATATCTCTAGCCACTGGTAGAAAAGCGAGACCTCGATTCTCAATTTTCTCTAAGAAGGTGTCCGTCTCAGCCAAGCTTCGTCGATAACGAAAAATGTCCCTTCCTACCCTTCGAGCATTGGCTCTAATAATCCGTGCGTGAATGGCAGCTTCATCCATTTGCTCATCTACTTTGGCCATCTTCTCTATAAGCAACATGTTGTTACGATTCAAGGTATGGTTGTTGGTGTCGATCTGTTCTTTATGTTTTTCTGAAACTTCCAACTTTTTGGTCAACTGTTTCACCTTTTCTCGTTCTTTGTCAAACTTCATCTTCGGCGTTCTAATTTCAATTTTCTTAGCTGCCAAATCTGCCTTCAAAACCTCCTCTTCATTCCCCTTTCTTCCGAACTCTTGTAATTCAGCTAGGTGACTCTCTCTCATCACGTATTTCTTGTTTAACTCATCATACTTCTCAATTCGGTCCAACAACTCTGCTTGAACATGCAAGAATTTGTCCTCAACATTCTCTTGATATCCGTTGAAGTCGGCTTTCAATGCTTCCAATTCAGAGCTACTTTGCATCCAATCTAAAATCAGTTTTCCTTTTTCTTTCTCAGATTCTTCTATTACAGCCTTTCTTTTGCTCAATTGCAACTCCAACACCCCTATTTTCGCATCTCTGGATTCGAGCTGTTCGTTTAGAAACACTCTGCTTTTATCTCCTTCCATCATCATCCTTTCTAATGCTGCTTTATCTCCCTTGCTCTTTCCCAATTCTATTTGGAGCCTTTCTAATTGCTCCATAAGGTCTTCCTCATTACTGACCTTTTTTCTTTTCAATGTCCCTTCTTCAATTCGTGAAGACCCATCTTCTGGACATGGCTTTTTCGGAGCGGCAATCGGGGTCAAATTCCTCCACCTTTCATATCCTTCACTTGAGCTCGGGTCTCTCAAACTTTCTGACTCCTTTTGAATCATAGTCAAATGGCACCAATCTTGTTTGATGGTTTCAAGAACTTCTCTCGCGGATTGATCCTTGAAAAACCCACAAAATTCAGCAAGTCCCACAGTTCTTGGGATGTGTTGTATGCCACCTAACTGTCTTATTACCAGAGCCGGAGCGTAGCTGACATAACCTGTGATCCCAATTAAAGGTACCCAACATTTTTGTCCACAACTTACTATGACATCAACTGATTTAACCCAAGGGGCCTTCCAACTAAAGCTGCTACTAGGTAACTCTTGCAGTTTTTCCATCCAACCTTGATCACCCAGGATTCCCCATTCTTCTTCCTCCACTATCTTCAAGGGTTTTTGGTTAAACCACCAAAAATTATTAAAGATCGGCTTCTTGGTTTCAACATGGCTCACCATCCAGATGTATAATAACTGAGTACAACATCTTACTGCGCCTTTCCCTGTCTTTCTAAAATGGTTGAGGGTCAGCAAAGTCTCAGCTAATATGGCAGTTGTAGGGTTGACATGAGTATTTTCATATTCCACGAATGTAGCAGCAGCTTCTAGACTTATAACCCCTTTTAAGCTTGGAAACAACACAAGACCATAGATCCCCAGAGCGATTAACCTGTCTCTTTCCAGCACTGAGTCGTATTGTTCTTTTTTCCTTTCTAATTCAACTTCCAAAAATTTCCACTTTAAACCGCTGCCATTCTTCTCTAAAAATCTGCTCATATGTGGAATCTTCAATAATTTCGACAATTCAGGAATCACCTTGTCATTTCTCAAAGGAAAGTAAACCCGGTGTAGGTGTTTGGGAAACTCCATCAACATTCCATACTCCTCTATAGTGGGACATAAATCCACATTTCCAAAGGAAAAACATCTGTAATCGGGATCCCAAAAATTAATCAAGGCTTTGATTGCTGGGTTCAATACTTCTATCCTTGCAATTTCTAACAATCGCCCATACTTCCCAAAAAATGCTGCCTCATCAATGTTCTGACTATGGCCTAATATTTTCTTCATCTCATATGCTATGCAATTCAGATCTTTGACTACTGGAAGCTTCCTTGCATCATATCTAGAGCAGTTTCCTTCTGATAGTTGTGACAATTCAGAATTCTGCCCATATTCCACAGTAGAAAATTTGGTAATGATGGCCATCTTTTCGTTTCAAAAGACCTGAAAACCAAATGCTTTATGGTTTAGATGGTTTTATGCAAAATGCATTTTGTGGAGCATACACCCTATAGTCAGTTCTAAATTTTTTTTGTGCTTTGACGAGGGTAGGTTGGCTATTCAGTCTCTAAAAAGGGTCTCTTGCTGTCCCAGTGATTGCCCTCGTGGAGGCAATATGGGGGCTTGTAGGCAATGAGATGGCACATGTACCAACCATTACCAGTCTAAGCACTCAGCGAAGAGTTGGGGTTTACACAAACTTAAACCTTGACTAAAAGTCGTAAGGTAAGCTGCTAGTCCCCCACTTAACTTAAAGTTTGTGTGTGCTCTCAATAATCAAAATATGTGATGCATGTGACAGTTCTATACAAATGCATGAAACAGTTCTATACAAATGTATGAACAATATTGCGTAAAAATATTTAAAGCATATAAGCAAATAACCAAAGGAAAGGTAAATTAACAATAACGCATGAAGACACAAATAAATCAGACAAAAAAACAAAGCTTAGTCCACTTTGTCCCCAGTGGAGTCGCCATTCTGTCGCGGGGTGCGCGACGTCGCGGCGATCGTCCACCCTCATGGTGTGTATAGGGGGATGGATATATCTATCTGGTAAATATGGAGAGACAAGGAGTTCTTTGTCTCTTAATAAAAAAAATGGTGTGGGAGTCGCCACCTAGTATTTTGGTCACTAGGAACCCTAACTGGTCTCAGAGATCGGGCACGGGGACTGGTTGCGTAAAGGGAAGGTTTTAGCACCCCAAATACGCCCTACCTAAGGTAAGCTGCTTTGTTTGTTTGTCTGATAAAATCAAGGTCCCGTTGTGTTTCCTAGTTGTTGGTCCATCTATGGTTCAAGAAAAGTCCTCCTCAATAAGGAGGTCCTTATCTTATCGGGTAAAACCTAACCATGCTAATGTCTATGATAAAAAAACATATTTAATATCAGGAAAAAGTTTTGTGTATAAATTCATAATCCCATATCTAAAAAATAAAACAAAAAGATTTTTTTAGAATTTTTGAAATATTGGCCTAGTTCTCATGGCTTGAATAAACTGGTTATTAAAGCCAAAATGCATGCTAATACATATATCATTTTAAAATTTTCTTTGTTGTATGAAAAATATGATGTTGTAATATTTATATATATATATATTGGAGAGACTAGGCCGTATTTTAAAACAAAACATTTTTTAATTATGTATATTTTTTTGTTTTGACGCAAATCGGGTACTTTAATACCGGGTTTGTATTCTTACAGTACAAAAATACAACCAAATATTAATCCATTTTGGTGAAAATATGTAGAAAAATCACAAATATTTTTAAAGATATTTAGGAAATTTTTTAGAAAGCAAAAGACATTTTTTTTTTGAAAATCTTTGACGCTTTGACGAAAACCGGGTATTTTAATACCGGATTTGTATCTTTACAGTATAAAAATACAAGCCAATATTGGTCAAAATACAATAATAAAATTACAGAAAAAAGAAACATATTTTTTAATAATTTTTGCAGAATTTTCTCAAATCCTTTTTTTTATTTATATATATATATAATATAAAATATAATATATAATATAATATATATTATATTAAACCGGGCTGGGCCGGCCCAACCAACTGGGCTGGGCCGGATTCAGCCCTAAAGGTGTTTGGGCCGATTTCGGCCCAAAAAATGGATTGGGCCGACATCGGCCCAAAAATACTAATGCTGCCTTCTGGGCCAGGCCCGGCCCAGAAGGCAGGGCTGGGCCAGGATCCGCCTGGCCCAGCAACCCAAAACGGGCGGGGGGAATTATTTTCCCCCCACCCCTGCATGCAGAAACGCTAGTCGTTCTGCATGCAGTGAAAGAAAGAAAAAAAGAATGCAGGAAATGAAAGAGAAGAAGGGTTACCTGGAGGAGGAGGCGGCCGCGTTGCTGATGCTGCGGTGGAGGCCGGTGGCGGTGTCCAGCGGCGCTGCGGCTGCTCCGAACGTCCGGCGGTGCTCCTTTTCTTTTTTCAATTTTTTACCCGTTTCCAACTTTCCCCTTCTTTTTCCTATGGTTCGGTCTTCTTCTTTTTTTTCTTTTCTTCCCTTCCCTCTCTTCTCTCGGTCTGTTTCTTTCCTCTGGTTTTTTTCCTCAGTATTTTTTTTATATTTTTCTCTCCTCTCGGTTTCTCTCTCCTTTCGGTTCTTCCCCCTTTTCTATCTCTGTTTTTTTTCGTTTTCTCCCCGTTTCTTCCTCCCTTTTCTTCTCTTTTCGGGTCCTTTTTATAGAGCCAAAGCCATGGCCTTTTTTACAGCTCACATGGGGGGGGCAGCCGGCTGGTCGGCCATGGACGCGGCTGCCGAGGTTCGGCGGGTGGTGCGCGGTGGGTGGTCGGCCATTGTGCCCGGTCGGTGGGCTCCAGGCGAGAGAGTGGCCGGCAAAATTCAAACAAAAGGCATCCCTTTTTCCTTTTCTTCCCCGCTGCATGTTCGGGGGGGAAAGAAGGAAGATGAACAGTGTCGTTCAAAACGACACCGTTCTGCCCCTTTCCTTTTTGTTTTTTTTTTTGTTTTTTTTTTTTTTGAATGGATGAAACGGCGTCGTTTTGGATAAAACGCGCCGTTTCATTTAAAACCTGCAAAACGCCAAAACGCGCCAAAGTCCAAATCAGCCCTCAATCATCTTTTGTTCCTTCAATTGCATCCCTGCCGAATTTCGGTCTTCGCCCCCATAGTTGGCCGCGTTTTTCACTTTGGTCCTTGGTCTCTGAATTATGCAATTGAGCCCTCAATTGATCAAATAACTTCCAATTTCTTCAATTAGGCCCCTGAATCAATTAATTCCAGCCCCTATACTTACGCGCCTTCTTCAATTTGGTCCCTGGTTTCGGATTTCTTCAATTAAGTCCCTAATTGGCCCTTAAACTTCAATATTTATGCAATTAAGCCCCTGATTTGACTTAATAAATTCCTAAAAAATATATTTTGGCCCCATAACTTAAATTTCTTCCAATTAAAGCCCAAATTGACTTAAAAATCAATTTTTCTTGCAATCAAATCCCCTATAAATTCATTTAAAAATCCAATTAAATCCAAAAACATCCAAATTTGGGCTTTTCTCCTCCAATCCAAATTTTCCTTCTCCACAGGGCTCTCCTCCTTCAATAATATACTGTCAAAAATTCAATCTTCATATTTTTAACCTCATTGAACAATTTTCCGATAATTTTCTGAGCGCTTCTGCCTCCTGTTATTTTTTCTTAACCTCCTTTGGCTATATATATATATTTATATATATATATTTTATGGGGGACCCAAAAATGGGTTACAACAGGGAGGACTGTAGCAAATATGGGGCTACTTCTTTTATTGGAAGATTTCTCCCCACGAGGTAAACAACAAGCCTCGTTTGATCTCGAATGAGGATAAAAACTGTGTTATACTAGATTTAACTAAAACCAATTATCAAGTCAACAAACTGACTAAAGGGAATTACTAGGCTATTTTGCAAGGTATAAAGTCATCCTGTCATGATTTGTTTTTGCTTGTTTTAGAATCTAATATTCTTTTATCCCTATAAAGGTTGATAGTTAGAGGAGAAGAAGAGGTGTCGTTGGAGACCTCTATTAATAGTCTACCCATAAGGTCTTTATCTCAGGCCATTGATGAAGATAACATAACTCCAAATTATTATACACACACACACACACACACACTTAAAGATAAATCAAAAATCAAAAATTTAAAATCCAAAAATATTTTCAGGATATTAGGAGATATGCCTTTGCGCTGTAACAAACCAAAATGCTAGAAAAATAATTAGATTGAGATATTTTGATAAAATAGAATAAAGAAAGACTTAATATAAAGAGAATTGAGGTCAAAATCCAAACCTGACCAAAACTAAAATAAAAAGTATGCAAATACTTGGGTCTAGCAACCATGTCAAACCCGAACGTCATGTGTTTGGTAACCATATCAGACACAAGAGAAAATGGTGCTTCCTGTGTTCAGTCCTTCTCCTTCTTCTCTACCAAATCGGTAGAAGAAATGGAAGAGAAGAGGGCACCAAATTGATAGAAAAGAGGATGGATTTGCGATGGAGAGAAGTAGACAAACAAAAGGAGTATAAAATTTTATGGTATGATTAATGGTGAGAAAATTATATGGTTTGCTTTTGTCTGTTCTTAAAAGTTTGATGTGATTAATTATTCTTCCATTAACAAAATGAATGTATTTAATGAGAACATTCTTGATCTCACCATCAAACCCATAAAATTATAAGGAAAAATAGTGGACTTTATGGGTTCTAATATCAAAAATGGGATTTTTTTTTAAAGATCTAACATATTTTTGTTTTTTTAATAATGTTAGGAGGATAAGAGATAGGTAACACAAAGTTTGAACAACAAATTAATAGGCAAAACAAGAGAACTTTAAGTATGTTGAATCAACATTTTATTGGAGGACAATAAGTATATCTTTACGTTGTTAACAAAAGAAGCTTGCAAGAGTAATTTTTCTTTGTTCTTGATTAAAAGTTTTTTAAAGTTGCAAGAGCGCAGACATGTATCTAACAATTGATATCAACATAACAGAGTTTAGCTTAAATTCTGTATCTATTTATTGAAATTCAGGAGTGTTTGACAGATGTATTTATTGCTTTTTTTCTTAACAATACATTAAAAGTTCACAATGAAGTATTAATTAGATGTCATGAGACCATTCAATACATTTGCATGGGTATTTTGGTCCTTAACAAAACCATTACCTTTATCTAGCTTATGAAAATTATGCAAATTCTAAGTATCAGACTCAAGCTATTTGGGTTTGATAATCACACCAAATCCAAGAGCCTTAGGCTTGGTAACCATTTTAGCCCCAAGCATTTTTGATCTAGCAATCATGCCAGACTTAAACGCTTATGTTAGACCCAAGCATTATGGGTTTGACAATCAAGTCAGATCTAAGCAAAGATGGTGCTTCCTGTGTTCAGTACTTCTCCTTCTTCTCAACCAAATCGGCAGAAGAAATGAAAGAGAAAAGGGCACCAAATTGATAGAGAAGAGGACAGAGTTACGAAGGAGAGAAAAAGATAACAAAGAGAGTGTTGAATTTTATGGTATGATTAATGGTGAGAAAATATTGTGGTTTGCTTTTGTCTATTCTTAAAAATTTGATGTGATTAATTATTCTTCAATTAACAAAATGGATATATTTAATGAGAACATTCTTGATCTCACTATCAAACCCATAAAAATTGTAAGGAAAAGTAATGAACTTTATGGGTTTTAACATCAAATGTGAGATTTTTTTTCAAAGATCTAATTATATGTTTTTGTTGTTTTTTTTTTAATAATGTTAGGAGGATTAGAGATGGGTAACATAAAGTTTGGATAACAATGTAATGGGCAGAACAAAAGAACTTTGAGTATGTTGAATCAAAATTTTATTAGAGGACAATAAGTATATTCCTGTGTTGTTAACAAGAGAAGTTTGTAAGATTAATTTTTATTTGTTCTTGATTAGCGGTTTTTAAAGTAGTAAGAGCACATGCATATATCTAGCTATTGGTATCAATATAGTAGAGTTGAGCTTATATTCTGGATCTACTTATTAAAATTCAGGAGTGTTTAACAGATATTTTTGTTGTTTTTTCTTAATAATACATCAGAAGTTCATAAGAAATTATTAGTTAGATGTTTCGAGATCATTCAATACATTTGCATGAGTATTTTGGTCATCAACAAAACCATTACCTTCGTTTGGCTCACAAAAATTATGCAAATCCAAGACGCTAGACCTAAAGTTCTTGAATCCAGCATCTTGGGTTTGAAAAGCATATGAGACCTATGTTACGTGGACTTGACAAAAAATGCAATGAACAACCTTTGATTTGGATTCCACTCTGGTTGTCTTGGTTATGCATTAACTCTTTACCTTCTTAAAACTTTTTTTTTTTTATCTATTTTACTACTTATAGATTGTGTTAATTTTTCTTTAAATTATTAGCTGTTAAAGTTTATATTATTTTACATATTTAGCACAAACATGAACCAAGTCAAGCGCAACAAATTAAAAAAGGCTTGGCTATACAATTCCAATTGTCACTATCCATTCAATTTGCATAAAATAACATAAACCATATCAAATAACAGAAAGGCCTACCATTCCATTTATAACGATCACGTAATTTATTTGGAGGAGGCACTATTGCTACAATTTTTTTATTTTCCTTGAATGGGTGCCCAATTGTTACAGTAACCACTAACGGAAACTAATAGAATAAAAAGTAAAATACCAGCAGACGAGATAAAATTACGAATAAGGATCAAACCATTACGTCAATTGAAGAAGTAATAGCAAGATCTAAGAGACAAATATAATGGTACCAACTAAAGTTGTTAAAGTCACGAGTTAACTCTTAAAATCTTATGATTTTACTAAATTTGTGATATGAACCATATCAGGTTCAAATTTGGTCTTAAAATGTCTATTGACTAGTTTTGTGAGATTGGACATATTTTTCAAACCGTATATTGAATAAAGCTGAAATTTTATAAGGAAATATTAGATGCATGAAAATATATTATGGTAAATTTTCAGGTCAAATGAAGATAAGAAACATAATATTTTAGAGGAACAAAGTTAGTAATTAATATTGTCAAATATGCCCAACAAGACCTTCGTGTATTGTTTGGGACATATCTAGAGTTACCGGTGGAATTTTGCTTTGATTAAAGTTGGGATAAAAACTAGACATTTGAAACTTTCCAACTATATATTGTAGGTCCAATAATTCATCCAAACATGAAAGAAAGACATGTTTGAAATCATGAGAGAACGACATATTTGAAATCAGGACTTAAATCTGCCAAAAATATACAAAAATTAGAGATTCAGGCTGCATAGAGAAATTTTAACATGAAGATTTTTTTATTATTCTACTTTTTTTATTTATTTAATTTTAAATAATTATTTTTAATTTGATTTTGTTTATAGTGCATTAAACATTGTTTAGGGGTTTATTTCATTATTTCATTTATATTAGTTAATTACTAATTTAAACTTGTTAGTTTGCAACCCAAAAGGAGTCTATCAAGACTTGTTGTGATGGGAACAACCGGGTTGTCTCTAGATTTATGTGTGATTCCTACCTTTCAGTAATTTCTCTGTATTGAGAAACTTTGTTCCGAGAGTTTTTATTTCTCCATACCATTAATTTATTGATTCATACTATCTATCTCTCTTATTTTATTTAAATCATTTATTGATTATAATATTATTGACATATTTTATTATATTTTAATATAAATTAATTTTTTGATTAGAATTATCAATATATAATTAAATTTAAAAAATTACTTATAATTTTACTATTTAAATTTACAATTCAAATTTATATTGTATTTTTTATATCATATTAAAAAAATATTTTTTACATCCTCGTACCAACCAGATCAACGTTGTAAGTTTTTGTTAAGCCCTAACCTCGTCATAAACTTTAAGAACCCAAGCACTTAAGAACACAAATGGAACGCTAAATATTTGTGCTCTAGGAAATTCTTGGGAAGAATGAGAAAATACCTGCACAGAGAAACCATAAACCTCCAAACTCTGTATAAATTTAATAATACCACTTGGCAACCACACACTCAATTTCTTTTCTTAAAAAAAAATCAGCCCACATAGGATAAAAAGACGTAGAAATCTTGTGAAACTCAAATGTTCTTGATTTCCCAGAAACAACTCCATAGAACCTTAAAATCCCTGAAGAATGAACATACTATCCTCAAAATCTGAACATCATCACCCGTTATCATTTTCTTTCACCGACCTCAAGTCTGGCTGACAAAATCCCGAAAACAGAAGAAAAAAATCAATGAATTTACGTAGTGGCAACCCAAAACCCAGAAAATCTTAAGAGAGGACACACCCTTCAACACCGCTAATTCCATTCTCATTCATATCCATTATCCATCCACCGCAGAAGCTGGAAAAAATGATAATTTGTATTTCAATCCCAGCCAAAGCAAATGCTTTGTTTTTCTCTGCTACCAATCCCACGCCATCTACCTCTGCCTCCCTTTTCACTCACCGGAACCCTTCAGTTCTCTCCAAAAAATTTTGTGGGTTGCTTTCGATTTCGAATTCTTCAGTTCCTCCCTCACCGGGAGCTTTATGGCGTGGTTGAGGTGGTCATGGGTTTGGGTGGGAAGCCACTAGCGAGATTTCCATCTGGGGACTTTGTTTTATCGGATTGTCCCATCACCCTTTAGGTTCCCCAGCATGCTACTTCACAGGTTTTTGGATTGTTTTGTTATTCTTTCCTGCTAGGTTTTTGGATTATAATTTATGTT
Organism: Populus nigra; assembly: GCF_951802175.1. NCBI lineage: Eukaryota > Viridiplantae > Streptophyta > Magnoliopsida > Malpighiales > Salicaceae > Populus > Populus nigra. Next base: position 11,001,459 of record NC_084860.1, read on the forward strand.
ATTTTAGGATGATGTTTGTGTCTTTCGTATTCTATATGTGAGAAAGGATATGCCCAGACTTTCGTGGAATGTAAAAGCTTCATGCTTGTGATGTTTAAAAAGTATTTCTGCGTTAATTATATCTCTTGTTGAATTAGTGCATGTGACATGACTGGTTTTAATAAGTATATTTCGTAGGTTATTGCTTTGGCAAATGAAATCTCCGAAGCATGTAATTCGTATTAGTAATTGGCATATGATCATTCTACAACCAGCAATATGTAATTTGGTTTAGTTTGGTTCGCAGTATGATGTCATTTATTTATTTATTTCCTGATCTTGAGACCTAGATGCTTTATTTTGTCATTTTATTAATCAATAATTTGCCAGCTTGTGAGTGCTTACTAAGATTCTAATGCTTAGGTATTCATAGAGGAAGTTGAAAATCATATGCTCCAAGTGAGTGTGATAGATGAAATCGGGACAAAACTTGAAGCAATGGCTGTGAGTACAATTGCACAGCATGAGTTCAGCTAGTGGCCACTGCTCATGGAATCACAATAGGAATTTGATAATGAATCCTTCTCTAGAGATGCTTGTTGGAGGAATAAAGGTGACATGATTTTTTAGATGAAGATTAGTAATTGGTTTACTGTCATTTGCTATATTACAAGTTTCTCGTTCATATATATCACTGTTATGGTAGATCAAATAACTAATCTAACCTTGACATAATCAATATTTTTTTTTTTACCTGATGAAACCAGTCCTTATTGGTAAGTCCATAATATTGAGCCAATCAGCTATAGCTTTGTTTGACATCAGTTCTGAAAGCAAATAATCAGTTCTTTAGCACTAGTTAAACTGATTAATTTATTGTCCCACTGCTTAGATGAACTTAGTATTTTACTTGTATGATGTTAAACTACTCAAGCTCAATTCCAGATAGGCTCAATAAAACTCGAGATGAATAGAAACACAGATGAACCAAGTTTTGGCAGCTTAAGGCTTGGCTCAACCTGTTAAATACCTTTTGAAGTGTGTGTTTGCAGTAATATTGATCGAAGTATCCTCTCCCTCCTTTTGTCTTTCTAGCCTGTTTTCCCATTTTATTTCCGCCACCCAACCTAACAAAATGGTCATGTCTCTGTAACTGAATTGAGGAGACATTATTTTCCAACAAGTAAAACAAAAAATGAGGTGTTTACAAGCACACACACAAAAACAGAATTGACATTAATTATTTTATTTGAATAGATGTGTCTTTCGCTTGCAATCAGAGATTAATTGGTAAAGTTACCTGGCCGAACACAAAAAGTTAAAAAGTTTTGGATGCCAACTATTTTAATTGGTAAAGTTACCTGGCCGGGGGTCAAGAGATCAGAGATTAATAAATTCCACTTGAACCAGAGTTAGAAAAGGCTAAAGTACCGGGAGGGTTAGCTTCCAATTACATGACCTGATTTTTGTGTTTTGTTGTTGTCATTTGTGTTACATTCAAATCTAGTTTGTCACCTTTATGTTAGTGCATAAATGTAAAACATTTTGTGGCTACGAGCTATTTAGTTGGTAAGGTCATCTGGCACTGTGCCAGGAAATATGATGTTAAGTTTCACGCTGGCCAGAGTTGTAAAGGGCTAAAAGACAGGGAGGTCTTTTAATTGTTTTTTCAAAGAACTAACCTTGCTTTAACTAAACTGATTCTAGATTATTAAGTGGTCTTGATTTCAATAGTGTGAATTTTTTTTGATAGAATAAATTACTCAAGAAGTCGGTGGATTATTAGTGATTACAGTTGCCTGTTAACCCAGAGCAATGGTTATCCCCAGCCTTCCCCTTGCTCTCTAAATGTAAGAGAGACTATTTAGAGTATGGGCTTCCAAAGAAAGTATGGACATGTTAAATGTTTTGAGTGTAAGCCATTGAGATTCCTACTACCCTGACCAGTTCCCTTTTTTTTTTAAACAACAACCTAGCACGGCTGTTAAGGTAAAAACAACAACAACAACAACAACAAACCTTTCCCATTGGAGGCTGTTTGGTGCACGGATTCAGGCTGTTCACAACAGCATGGGAATAAAGAAATCATCAAAGTGCTGCTAAGGGGTGTATTGAAGCTAAAAATCTCTTGCATTTAAACAGTTCAGCTCCTAGAATTTCTATCGCTCAACAATCCAAAACTGCTACCTCCAAGTCAATGATTTTACAAAGGATTTCTCTTTTTCCTCTTGATAAATAAAGTAAGTTGTGAGAATGCATGCATGTGTAGAATACAGTTCTGAACTCCACAGCTTAACATTTTTTTTACTCTCTTCTTTAAAGTGTGTGACACTTGAGATGTGTTATTGATGTTGCATTAAAGTTTTTTCACAGCTTGTCTTTTTCTTACTTTCTTCTTTGAAGCGTGACACTTGAGTGTTAATGTGTTATTGATTGCATCAAAGTGTTTCCACATGGCAAATCAGGGAAAATGTCAGAGCCTCATAAATGCCTTGTCGAAAACATATTAAGGGCCTAAGGACACAGGCAACAGGGGTAAAGACAAGGTATTGAAGTGGCAGAGTTCCACTTAATATGTTAAACATTGCCACTAAGGTGTAAAAGTGTCGCTGCATGGTGTACATTTTCATTTTCTCCTTTCTTTATTTTACTCAAATGCTTCCTTTACTGCATTGAGGATCAAGAATGTGTCAATCTTTAGGGCATCGAGTTTTGAGAATGTTTTCATGTTCTCTCTCTGCAAAAGAAAAAAAAAAAACAAAAAAAAGCTGCCACCAAAGGCATAATTCTTGTGAAATAAATAAAGGAGAAAGAAAAAGGAATGCAGAAAAGGAAAGAAGACGTAATAGTATCAAGAGAAGTGACATTTCTTCATGGAAAATCATTAGCACTGAAATTATCATACAAAAGCCGATCAACTTGTCCTCATATGTGTATTAGGAAGCTTGTAGTTTTGTACTGCAGTATAATTATGTGGAATTAAATAGCAAAGAGATACTATTGCAATTCCACACTGCTTTTTGCTTCCTTTATTTTTTGTTTTTGTTTTTACTTTGTTCTTTTGATTTCATTCTTGCTTAATGTGTGGCTTCTTGGGCGAGATTTGCAATGACTGCTCTCCACATTGCTGCTAAATCATAGCAGTAGTGGCAGACTTGCAGTGCAATCCTATTCCACTACAGCTCTATTATATTCTTTCTCACCTTTATCAATGGAAGGATTCCCTATTCTTTTAGTTACTCATTCTTTGCTTTGTTACTATTTTATATGCTGTTATTTTATGTTAATAATTTCTGGGCAAACAGAGAGTTGTCTAATTGGTTATATTAATGCAATTAATTTTCTAGAGTGTGACAGTATGGGATGAAGAAGCAAACTGAAGGGGTGTCCAGAAGATGGTGATGGAGAGGAAAGGGCCTTCAGCATTTAGTTATGGGGTGGAGATAATTTCAAAGACTGAGTTGCGAGTTCATCGCAGTCTAGAAGCAACAGTGTATGCTATTCTCTTAGGTATTTTTTCTTCTGATATAGTAAAACAAAAACATTACTATTTTATGTTTCAGTTCAGTACGAATTTCTTCAGAGGAATTGTGGCGGATATTTTCTCCCTGAGTTGTCCTCCTTGCTTGATTTGTTGACACTGTTTCTGTGAAGGTCGTTCCCCATATGTGGAAGTTTGCAAGATGACCTCTCAGGGAGTAGAAGAAACTGTAGAAAATGAACCTGCCTTGAAACAGATGCTGAAAAGAAAGATGATGTTTTGGTTGAAGATTTCCACTTGACAGAAGAAAGGATTTGGTCATAATGAGTTCACTTCTGAGTCTCATCTGGACATGGGAGATAATTCTTTGGAACATGAAGTACTGCTTCGCCTTTATATCTATAGGGTAAGCACTATTTATGGAGTTAACGTTCTCTAGTTGTAACTGGGTGGTTTTTCTTTGTATATGCAAGTTATGTTTAATGAGATAGGAAATGAATTTCTTTTTGGAACTGATAAGTTATGTACTTTGATGGCTTTAAATCTGCACAATAAGAAATTATAGTTTTGTGCCCAACATAGCAAACAAGTGCTAATTTAGTATTATCTTATACTACTAAGTCAACATGCCATATTTCTGAAGCCATTTCATAGCAAGTAAATTAAGCCTGCAAAACCAGCTGATTTAGGAAAATGACATTAAAGAAGAAAACAATTTCAATAAAAAGAAAAGAAACAGAGAGAAAATTGGAAAGTTTAAAATCTCATTAATAAACAATTTCTCCTATTGCAAACTTTATATAATTGAGTGTGTTGTTAGCTCATTCCTCTTTTTATTTATCTGTGGTTTCTTTTTTCAAGTTGTGGATATTGACTGCTTGGGACAGAGGTTTAATCAAGTTGTGTATGAATACAAATGCAAGTTGTCTGGATTCTGATACTAGAAATCATACCAATTATGTTTTTTTTTTTATATATATCTTGTTCCATTCTTTTAAAAACAATATTTTTCCTTTACAAGGAAGTTTTCTCGAGTCTCAGATAATTTGGTGCTTGAAGGATATCTACAGTGGCTGTTCCTACTTAAATATTTGCCAATTGTGGGTCACCTATATTATTTAGATAGGTAGTTTATGTCTTTAAACATGATAGAACAAGCTGGGCTGAACTTTGTGTGACCAAGTTAAGATTTAAATTTTTCTTCCAAAAGATTGGACCTCCATTTTATTTTGGAAGCAAAACTGGACTTTGCTTTTCAGCTGAAGTTATTAAATTTTTATTTTGTTGGCATTTGATTACTTCTTCGTAGTGTGAAAAATACTGGATATGGAACTTGCATAAAGAGGATACAAAATTGTCAGACAAGATCAATGCCCTGGAGGTGAAAGTTAAATTTCCTCTTTCAGTTGTGTTTTTTGAGTATTTATTATTGATTAATCTATTTTGTGAATTGAGTGCATGAACGATGGTTTATGTTTATAAGGGAAGGGAAGAATTCGTGGATCACAAAGCAGAGAAAGTCTAGCCTAAAATCATGTCAAATATTATGCAATTAAAATCCTATATCTGCAGCTGATTCTAAGTTGTACTCTATAGCTGTACATTGTAACGGTAGCATAGGTTTAGCCTTTACATTTGTATAATTCCTAAACTACTGTGTATATAATATAATACATAATTCTCATCAATGAAATGTGTGGGAAATAATCATTGAAACTACTGCAATATTTGTTTCTTTATATGGTATCAGAAGAGCCACTCTCTACCGAGCAAACTATCCAAATCTCCATTATGACTCCCTTCTCCGATCAAAATCCAATTTTTATCCTTAACACCTAACCTCCTGTTGCAACAGATAAAACACTCATTGCTCTCAACATCACTGCCCAAATCAATGAAAAATTTGAAGCACACCTCATAGGTTATGATTTACTCTACTACGTCGAAGGCACTTTTCGGTGCCCCTCTTCCACTGCTGATGAGTTCCACTTCTTTTTCTGTCACCCCTCCCTATCTGCTACGGCAAAAACCTCTCATGAAGCTTGGAAAAAGCTAAAAACCCTATATGCTAGCTTGGAAAAAGCTAAAAACCCTATATGCTACCGAGTAATAACTAGTGCCATGCAGTTGAAGGAGGAGCTCACCTTAATCCAACATGGCAATCGGTCGATCACAGACTATCTCCACGCTGTGAAGGCCTAGGTTAATGAAATAGCCATCATTGAACACCTAATATCGGATAATGACTTAACCCCTTGTGTTGAATGATTTAGGTACAGACTTTCAGGAAATAGCAGCATCAACTCGAACCAGGGAGTCATCACTGGCCTTTGAGGAGCTGCATGATATTTTTGTGGGACATGAGTTTTATCAATTGCTGTCATGAATGGATAGGGTTTAGGGAAAATGGATGTACACAATGCATTTCTAAATGGTGAATTAACTGAAATTGTGTTTATGGAGCAGCCCCCAAGGTTTAAAGATTTGTCTAAAGCTAATCATGTTTGCAGGCTAAGACTATGGCCTTAAACAAGCACGGGCTTGGTACACAACACTTAGAAATGCCATTCTTCGGTTGGGTTTTCACAGTTCCAAGGCTGTTTGTTCTCTTTTCATTGACAGCCAAGGATCTTACTTGGTTTATGTTGATGTTGATGATCTTGTAATTAAAGGGAATAATTCATCCTTTGTGGCATCTGTTATTCAACAATTGGGTGCTATGTTTTCTCTCAAAGATATGGGTTCTCTTCATCTCTTCTTGGGAGTTGAAGTGATTCCTAACAATGGAGGTTTATTTCTGTCACAACATAAATATGTGCGTGATCTTTTAGGACAAACAAGCATGCGTGATGCGAAGGATGTCTCAACACCTCTATCTATTACTCAATTTCTTAAATCAATTGATGGCAGCGCTTCTGTGGACAGCTCCAACTTCCGTGGAATAATTGGCAGGCTTCAATATTTTTCCTTGTCGAGTCCAGACATCTCATTTGCAATCAACAAACACTCTCAATTTATGCACAAGCCGACTACAAATAACTGGACAACAATCAAAAGGCTCCTCCCTACTTGAAACAAACCATTTTTCATGGTATACAACTCACCAATGTTGGACCTCCGGTCCTAAGAACATACTCTAACGCTGAATGGGCTGGAAACATTAATGCCCGCACATCAACCTCTGCATAAATCAACTTCTTAAGTTCTAATCCTATTTCTTGGAGCTAAAAAAAAAAAACAAAGAGCCATCTGACGATCCACAACAGAGGCTTAATGCCAGGCACTAGAAAATGCAGCTTCCGAAACAATGTGGCTGTCCACACTTTTAAAGGAACTTGCCTTTCTAGTCGGTGAATCTCCCCAGCTGCTATGTGATAATCTCGGATCCACACATCTCAGTTTCAACCCGGTCAATCATGACATCAACCATTCTAATTAGGGTCAAGTTTAAAACTCCACATTTCCCATGATTAGCAAGGTTGCTATCTGTTTTCGCTTAAGATTAAGTTTGTAATTATAGTTTCTCCTTGGACGGAAGAAACAAAGAACATTGATCAAGGAATCAACAATAGATTAACAGATTGACAATGATTAATCATCATATTATCTGTCAGATCAACAGTTATAATGTCCACCTTTTTCAGGGAAGCATATAAAAGCTTAGCGCATCAAAATGCAGTGGAAGTTATTTTGCTCCATCCATTGCATCTTTTTTAAATTATGTTTACCTGTTCTTGTCTGGATTGATTAAAGGACCTATTGAGTTACCAGGTGTAAAGTAGCTGGAAGGGTAATGGGGTACTTATCATTTCCCATGCAGAGGTTTTGGATGAATAGGGAGGAAGAGGACGTAAATTGGAGAATTGGAATGAGAATGAAAGATTAAATGTACTTTTAGGTGTTTTCAGGGAGGCTGCGTGTGATAAAAAAAACAAAACCTCAGCGGGGATGATTGAGACACCTGAAACGCAGGAGGATATTCTGTATCTCATCGAGTTTTTTTGACTGGCTACACTTTAAAGTAGTTTATTACTCTGATGGTTTGGTGGCTAATTGAAAAGAGGAAGGGAATGCTGAGGCCCCTCAGGAAAGTGCGATACTGAGCCAAGTTGAATGTCTATAGAAGAAGGCTACAAAATGATTAGGTAAACTTTTGTCTGTTCTGTTCTAGGTTTGTATTTGTCGTCTGCATGAATTTATTATATTGAGTTATTGACAGAACGTATTTAAAAGTGGAAATACTGGTAAAAGAAAGGTGAGATTGAGTCCAAGCACAGACCTCTTCCTCGCTTGAATAAATTGAGTTTGTCCTAGCTTCCATTCATTCCTCATCCTAAATCTGAAATGAAGTTGATAAATATTGACAGAATGTGAGTCTATATATGTGTTTATATATTAAGTAGAAAATTATTACGTGTGGGTTTTTTCCTATGGTCATAGATATACTTTACCGTTGATTGCAATAGGAAAATTACAATTTCACCATTTGATTGAAAAAATAAAAATAAAAGCATTAGTTGTGGGGGTATTTTGATCTTTTTTATAGGCTTATTAGTCATTAAAAAATTGACAAGGATATCATAGTCATTTCCTTTTTTTTTGTATAGTAAAAATACTCTTTTACCCTCGAGGTCAATAAAATTTAGAATTACTAACTATGAGTGTTTTTAGCCTTTTCACAAACTTTAAAATAGTAAAAATACTTATTTGCTCTCAAGGTAAAAAAATACTTGAGTTATTGACCAAGGGTTTTTTTAGTTTTTCCCTTCTTGGACTACAGTTAAAATATGTCTTTGCCCTTGAAAAAGACAAGATAAGTTATGCATTTAGAGGTGTTTTGGTCCTTTCACTTTGGTTTGTTTGTTATTTCTAGGATAATGAGGGGCATTTATTTGTTATTTTTGGTTTATTTGTTAATTCAGAAAAGATATTGACGCGTGGGTGGTGTCTATGCTCTTTGGGTGAAGAGTGTGACGCCACCTAGTGTCTAATCCCTGCCTTCTGCTATGTTTTTAAAAGTGCCACCGCGTCCTCTTCCTTCTAGTGTTACGCGTGATGACAGTTGATAGACGGTTTGTTGATGGATGATTTGTTGATGGTGGTTGTTTCTTTTTTTCCTTCCTTCTTTTCTCCCTCCTCTAGAGAAAATACATGTATGCTTTATTTTCTTTTTCTTTTCAATTTTAATCCTTATTTTTTCTATTGCTTATTTTTTCCTTGATCGTTTTATAAAAGTTTTTTTATATTTTTAATTTAGTTCTTAAATTACAATTTGTCATATATTGTTTTTTTTCCAATTCACTCCTTATTTCTTTGATTTTTCATTTTCACCCCTAGCTCTTTTGTTAAAGTTTTATTGGTTTTCAACTTCATCCTTCAATCAAAATTTATGTTTTATTTTTTTCAATTTAGCCCACATTTAGTTGATTTTTTTTTCTTTTGTTAAAGTTTTTTTTTTCTTTTCAATTTAACCCTTCAATTTATATTTTTTTGATGCTTTCAAATTTATTTTTTATTTCAGTTTTCACTCTCATTCTTTTAATTACAATTTTGTATTCTGTTGATTTTTTTTCTCGGTTATATTTTTCTGTATTTGATTTGTTTGGGGTTGAACTTCATAATTTTTTTGTTTGTCATGCTTCAAATCTAATGACACGGGTCACAAATTTTAAGAGTTAATATGGTTAGCAATCATTTTTTCTCATTTTCTTTTACAATTTTATCATTCTACATTAATTGTTTTTTTAAAACTAGTTTTGTGGTTATCTTCAATTTCTTTTCTATTGTTTTGTCTTCAATTTATATGAATTGATAAATTATTTAAAGTTAGTATTTTGGTTAAATTAAATTAATTATTTTCATATTTTGGACTAAGTATTTCTTTATGGTCAAATAGAAAAATACAATTTCTCATAGCATAGCATCCTAGGGAGATTCACTTCAATTTTTTTTGAATCCATGTTAGATGGAAAAATAAAGTATATATAGTGTTGATTAAGGTATTTTCGTGGTCGATAAAAGGAATGACCTTGTTAATATATTAGACATTTTCACCAAAATTTATTTTTAACTTGCTGCCAATATCGCATACTACATTCTTTTTTGTGAAATTCCTCTTGATTAAGGCAAGGAAGAAAGGGGAAAAAAACCCACAACACCAACACAACTCTCTTCTATTTTGATTTTATAGGTTTTGTATTTTAATTGATTAATAGATATTGTTCTTTCATTTAACATATCCTTGTAGATTTGTGAACCTCTTATTGTCAGAATTATCAAGTATAATTGGAAAGAATGGAACGAATTATAGAGAATTAATGAGTGAGAATTAAAAAATCAATATATATATATTGTAACCATAGATGACTGCCTAACCTTAATCAGAATCTAACCTAATCTATGCAATAAGCAACAAACGTTCTATCCCATTTTGTTGTAGCATTCAAAAGATCTGTTTCTCTAGCAAAACAAAAGGAAAGGAGTTGTTATATATAAATTATTTTTGTATTAAACAAATCATAGTGTGAAAATTAATTATAAGAAAAATACTATGACATGGCGAGCAATGGAATGTTCATGCTAAATTTGTTTTACGATAAATAACTCAACTCGTAGCCAACTCAGTTAGAATATTAGTATTCATAATTCTAGTGGGCAACTCATGAAAACTAAATTAAAAAAAAAAATTAAATTTTAAATCATTACTTTTCAATCAATGAGCCTAAAAATTAATGTATATCTTGGGCATAAAAGTTGGAGTGTGAAGGATGGACTCATTATTTAGTGAAAGACACTTTGTAATTTACTAGATTTATTTTTTATGTTTTCAATTTAGTTTTTAAATTATAATTTGTTTTTTTTCAATTACACTCCTTATTTTTTTTGATTTTTCATTTTCATCCATAGCTTTTTTGTTAAAGTTTTATTGGTTTTCAACTTTATCCTTCAATCAAAGTATATGTTTTATTTTTTTCAATTTAGCCCACATTCAGTTGATTTTTTTTACTTTTCAATTTAATCCTCAAATTTATATTTTTTATGCTCTCAAATTTATTTTTTATTTGGGTTTCACCCTCATTTTTTAATTATAATTTTTTATGTGGTTGATTTTTTCCCTAGTTACATCCTTCAGTGTTTGATTTGTTTGAGATTGAGTTTCACAGGTTTTTCATTTGTCATGTTTCCGATCTAATGACACGGGTCACAAGTTTTAAGAGTTAATACTGTCGGTAATTCTTTTTTTTTCCCTCATTTTCTTTTACAATTTCATATCTTTCTACATTTTTTTTAAATAGTTTTGTGATTATCTTCAATTTCTTTTCTATCATTTTGTCTTAATCTCATTACCTAAACCACGAGTTTTGAAGTCTTTTTTGGATAAAAAGTTTTTTTAAGAAATTGTTTTGTTTTGTATTTAATTTTTGCAGATTTTTTATTTTATACAAATAAGTTTTGTTTTGTAAGCAAATAGTTATATTGAAATAATATTTATAATATGTTCGGCCATGCATAATTTTTTTTATATTTTATTCACTTGGTTTCATGTGCGTTTTTATTTTTATTATCTTTTATTGATTTTAATAAACAAGTTAAGTGGATACAAATAGATATATATTTTATTTTATGAGATTAAATATTTTAATCTATATACACATCTTAATATTTTTTTATATTTTTAGTTATTATTAATAATTTTTATTTATTTATTTATATAGATAATTATTAGATGTTTAGATAATTTTTTTATATAAAAACCTCCGACCCGCTGCAGCGAAACGCGGATAATTGTAATCCTTGAAAATGAAGAAGTTCAATGAATTGCATGAGACAATAGAGAAGTAGTGGTTGTCAAATCACGCCCGCGTGCGCACTAATTTTGACGTGGAAAACCGACCGTAATCACTCGTGGTTTTCATTTTTCAAGAATAGTTTAAGGATGGTGTTACTTTTATTTATGTAAAGATAAGAAGATTAATCATTAGTGGGCTGCAAAAAAGCTTAATTGCTATTCCTCGTATCAATGTTTATATATATACATATATATATATATACATATATATATATATATACATATATATATATATATATATATATATTCCATTGATGCGTTCTTAGGTCAATGAAAACATGTTTATAAAAATGCCAAAGTTGTAACAGTGAGTGAGCTAATGAAGTCAAAAGGGTGTTTTAGATACGATGCCATGCTAACCTTTTCTATGCTGCTGTGCTTGATGACTCGTTTTGCTCACTGATTGGTCTGTCATGCACACTTGCTTCGTGAGCTTTTTCTTTCATCTTCTGTCCTATGTTGTCGTAATTGTATATTTTCTAAGGGAGCGTAAAGTAGCTTGCCCATCCTCGAATGTTTCCACTTGGATTTCGTCCAAGCAATTTAATGGATTTAAGCAATCTGTGGACTCTGCGTTGTAATTACAATGGCCTCTAGCTTAGGTGTTTAGGAGAGAGAGTATGTTATTCTTGTTTGAACGTACCTCTGTTTGTTACATATAAGCTAGGGAAACAAGACTAGCTACACTAAACCCAAATGTGGCTTAATAAAAGAAATAAAAATTACAAAAAAAACCTAAAAGAGTTCGGTCATGTACTGTAGACTGTGAGTGTTTTCACTATGAATTGAAGTAGTGTTTATTGGGGAAGAATTAGTTGGTTCTCGTTATAAGTTGGGAGCGGTTTATTTTTGTCATTTTTTCATGGTGTGCGTGGCGTGCCGTGGGTTGATGGGTTGTTTGTTGTTAGGGGGTGTTTCGTGAGCTGTCGTTCTCTTGATTTGTTTAGTGTGGAGGGGCTGCTAGTTAGATACAGGCCTTACCTACCCGGTTGCATGGTTGTTCTAGGAAGAGTACTGGTATGGTGCAGTTGGATGAGATTTTGGTTGATTTTGCATGGGATGATAGTGGTTTCTTTGTTTTTTCTCTTCGTTCTGTGCTAGGTTGGTATAAGTACTATGTGACTGTGCTGAGTTATTTATTTTAATTATTTCTTTTGGATTTTGCTGGATTCAAGGGACTATAGATGAATTTTGCATTTGAGATTGATTGGGGTAGTCATGCTTTTTTTTTTATATGCTAGTTTATAGAATATTTAATAATTCATTATCTCTCTTGAATATTCAAACAAAGTTTATATAGTTTCGCTGACAACAATTATTTTGTTTCTTAGGGCATTTTCCAGGGGTCTAGTCCTATTTTGTTCTATATGGTTTGGGATTTTAGGGTGTTGGAATGTCTGTGTTCTGGTTGGGTTCTCGAAGATTGTTGGTGCTATTTCTGATGTTTATCTGTTTTGCAATTTGGTATTGGGGTGTGCTTGGGCACTGATGGTTGTTGCAGTTCTTGGTTAGTCAAGGGTCTTCATACTGACTAGGTCGGTTTCCTGAGCATTTCCATTTTCTATTGCGTTGCTTGGTTTGGTGCTATTTCTGATGTTTATCTGTTTTGCAGTTTGGTGTTGAGGTATGCTTAGGCTCTAGTGGTTGTTGCAGTTCTTGGTTAGTCAAGGGTCTTTGTACTGACCAGGTCGGTTTCCTGAGCATTTTCATTTTGTGTTGCGTTGCTTGGTTTGGTGCTATTTCTGATGTTTATCTGTTTTGCAATTTGGCGTTGGGGTGTGCTTGGGTTCTAGTGGTTGTTTCAGTTTTTGGTTAGTCAAGGGTCTTTGTACTGACCATGTTGGTTTTTTATGCATTTTCATTTTGTGTTACGTTGCTTGGTTTCTGTTTAGTTCGATTGATTTTTAAAAATCTTGGAGGTTGGTTTTTGTCATTGGAATGCATGATTTTTATTATGGGATTAAACAACTATATTGGATTTTTTTGCAACTGCATTAGTATGCTTCTTTTTCTTTGTTGCTTGCCTTCTCTGTCGATTGCTTTATGTTTTTTTTAGGGATATTTTAATTGCCAATGTTCATGGACTTGGAAGTTAGCCAAATCCACATGATATGGGTTTGACATGCTTGCCAGACTCAAGATGCTAGACCTAAGGACCATGGGTCTGGCAAGCTTTCTTCTAACCTAATGAACGTGGATCTGACAAGCTTGCTAGACCCAACTAATGTGGGTTTACTAATGCAGATCATCATCTTAATTTCTCATTGCCTTCGGTATGTTTTTACTTACTTTCCTAAACATGGCTGAAGCACAATATGTTATTATATTCAATCCCTTATTTATTTATTTTTTTGACTTTTGCATTGCAAGAAAAAAAATTTCTTAAGTCTTGCTCACAGTTAGTCATTTTCTATGCAAAATCTAACAAGAAAAAAAATACAGGATTGTTGGCTTTCTAAACTTCAATTAATGGGGGACGTGTTCAGATGTGCTGATCATTGCTCATACCAACACGAACATTTTTATTTAGTAATTCAACATAGTCTTAAAATGTATTTGGAGTTTAATTTTATTTTGTTGGAAATGATTATTTTTGTGATTAGCGTCGTGTTTGGTTTGTTTGATTTTTTGAAAAACTCGGAGGTCAGTTTTTATGATTGGAATGCATGATTATTAGGCAATTGTTTTGCATTTTCTGGTAATTGCATTAGTATGCTTCTTTTTATTTATTGCTTGCCTTATCTATCAGGGTTTTGATTGCTTTAAGTTTTTTCTTTCTTAAGGGTGTTTCGATTGCCAATGTTCGTAGACTTAGAAGTCATCCATTTCCATATGACATGGGTCTGGCATGCTTGCCAGATCCAAGCAACGTGGCCCTGGCAAGCTTGCGAGACCCAACCAATATGGGTCTAACATGTGTTTCACTTACTTTCCTAAACATGGTTGAAGCACATCATGTTTGTGGACATAGAAGTCAGCTAAGTCCACATGACGTGAGTCTAGCATGCTTACCAGACCCAAGGAATGTGGGTCTAACAAACTTGTCAGGCCCAAACACGTGGACTTGGCATGCTTGCCAGGCTAAGCAACGTGGATCTGACATGCTTGCGAGGCCTAAGTACCGTGTGTCTGGCAAACATGCATCTAACCCAAGCAATGTGGGCCTGACATGCTTGCCAAACCAAATCAATATTCTTCAGTCTTGCTCACAGTTAGTTATTTTCTGTGCAACATCTAACAACAAGAAAAACAATATAGGACCATTGGCTTTCTGAAATTTGATAGGGGACGTGTCCAGATGCGTTGATCATTGCTCATACCAACACAAACATTTTTATTTAGTACTTCATCATAGTTTTAAAAGATATTTGGAGTTTAATTTTATTTTGTTGGAAATAATTTTAATTTTGTGATTAGTGTTGTATTTGAAATGTAGATCCACTTAAAACTTGCATGTCAGTCAATGCCATTATTGCTATTATGCATTACATTTGTAATGTTTCTATGAAAAAACAACTTGAAATATAACATGGGTTTGATATATTTGCCGTAAGTTTGATATATTTGCCAGATCCAAGGTATTTAGACTTGGCGGACAGCGAAGTCCACATAACATATGTCTGGCATGAAATTATGATAAATTCATAGAAAGCAATTAAAAAATATATGAAGCTCTACTTCTAACAAGGCTAATGTTGAAGGTTGAAATCAAAAAAAAAATTGATTGTTATATAACTTAACAAAAAAAACATTCAAAAATAGTTACGAAGCACTATTCCTAAAACAATTTAATATTGAAAAAAAAATTGAAAAAAAAATTAAATAAAAAATAAATTGTTGAATGATAAAATTGAAGAAAAAAAACAAAAAACAAATACTATTACAATAAATAATGTTTTTTAAGTATGACTTCAATATTATTTAACTAAACCCTTTAGTGTTTTGTTAATAATTAATTAATAGGTGTTTTATACTTGAGGTGGACATGCTTTTTGTGTATAGCTGGAGCCCATGGTATTCTAACTTAGAGAATTCAATTTGTAATTGTGTAAAGATAGAATCAGTAGTCCCAAATTGCAATGTGACCTGTTGAACGCTGGCCATAAAAGGATTTGGTAGACTAATGTCCATCCAGTTTTGTCGCTAGTTATTGAACTCCAAGGCTAACACAGAAGATTAATGTTGCTTGAAACTATTCATTGCTTTACTCTTGAAACTGGTTGCGATTTCCATTTTCATCAGTTCTGTCTAAACAATGCTATTGTTTTTTGAATGCAGGCATGGAGATCTCACTGCCATTCTCCCAGCAATCAAATTGCAGAATAGCTTGAAATGAAATGAAAGAAAAAAAGGGGTTCGAAATTGAACAACACTTGAACGTTTTGTTCTGCATATGTTAGCCTTTTGCACTAATTAAGGATAAGATAGATTTAAGTCATTATATTTAGGTTTTGGCACTTTATAGTGATGAGCTTCGTATTATATTCGGTAGCCACAAGATATATAGTGCTCTGTAAGCACTATCTAACCTCAGAAACAGATTAATCATTCTCTATTCAAAAGCGAACCTAGGCTAGCAACTAATATTAAATTATGGTGATGGTGGCTCAGATGGTGCTTTTACCTGATTCTCATGTTACCATTTTCATTTGTTTCCAAAGAACTCAATGAGAAGTTAAGAAAAAAAATATTGTTTTTCATGAATGTGCTGGTTTGGATGTGAATAGCTTGTTAAAAGATTCATCCCATAATAGATTTATTCTTGAGTTCAAGAGGGATTTGTGGGGGGGAGAAATTTCTCATAAATCTTATAAATTAAATATGGATAACTTGTTTGAAAACTATTTTGGAAGTGGTTAGTCTCAGTGTGAGGGAGAGTTGACTTAAAAAAAGAAAGAAAATTCTAGGGCATATGCACATCATTCAGTGCGTAATGGCATCCAACATATCGGCTATCACATTAGTCGATCGGTAATGTATCGAGCACTCAAGCTATTTATCATTGCGTCGTCCATAAAAGAAGAAAAAAAAAAAAAAGGAAAAGAAACCACCATCTCTCTCAGTCAAAGCTGAAGAAGAGATGAGCAGCCATTGCATTTTAATAAGCTTGGTTGTCCATCGGTGCCGACAATTCATTTTGAAAATGAACAGTGCCTTATCGTGGAAGAGGTACTGAAAGGTATTGTTAAAAAAAACATAGCAGAAGGCTTCAAGATAGTCTCAGGAAATTAGGAGTGAGAAAGTGATTCTGCGAAGTTGTTCCCACTCCTGGAGCTCCATCTGTACGGAAAGTCTGATTGCATGAACAAGTTTGGAAGAACATAAAGGGTTGAGGTAGTGGGGGTACTGTTTGCTGTAATTCCATCTCTTGTTT
Source organism: Populus nigra (assembly GCF_951802175.1). Classification (NCBI taxonomy): domain Eukaryota; kingdom Viridiplantae; phylum Streptophyta; class Magnoliopsida; order Malpighiales; family Salicaceae; genus Populus; species Populus nigra. The sequence continues at coordinate 11,018,142 of NC_084860.1, forward strand.
CAGCCTGTAACACCATCTTTTTCAGTAACATCCGAGCCAATCTAGCCTCATATAATCTCACGTAAATTAATGCACTTGTCATCTATTTGAAGATATATAGTGAGCATAACATAGAATCCAAGTATATTTGTAAACGACGATACACCACAAAAAGCTTATTGTTAAGAAAGTTATTATTATTTTTAATCTTTTTTTAAAAATTCCATTTCAATTGAAGTCCGTAACCTCTACATAACTTTATATATATATATATATATATATGAAAGAAGCTAGTAACACTCCACTTAGAGGTGGAGGTGATTTGGTGGGATAAAAGTTGTCTAAAATTAATATAAAATAAAAGTTTCAAGATACATGCACAAATTTGCTTGCTGAATTGAGACTTCCTCTCTCGCAAACATTCAAGTTGTACAACTTGCTAGCCCTCCATATTTGTGAGAAAGAGAATCGTTCGACTATGGATATATTGAATAATTTTAATACAAGGTAAATAGTGTTTTGAGGTCCTATGTTTCTCTCGTCATTTGTTAGCTTTTCAAATTTAGAATATGGATGTTGCCAAGCCGCTCCTGACTAGGCAAAAATCTTATTTTCAAGAATATGACATGACATCTCACCGAAATCAGTAGGAAGGAACTATTCTCGGTATCCGTGCTTCATCATAGGATTAGATTATTTTTTTGTGTAAAAAATATATTTATATGCCGAAATGAATAAAAAAATATATAAAACATTAGTCTTCTTCGAAGTTAGTGGAGCAAACATGTAAACACAGTTACCACAGTAATCAGGATCAAGATAATTTGAAATATCTTATTAACTCGTTGTTCAAATTATAAAATTAAAATAACTTAATAAATAAAAAAAATAAAAATACCATGATTTGGATGAGAAAAAGATATAATATCATTATATACTATTGTAGTAAACCGTCTGAGTCTCCAACCACAGTAATTTTCCAACCAATTTTAGCTTTTGTTAATATTCCCGAATTTCTTAAAATCCAGATGAACTCAGATTGAAAAGGGGTTGATGGGAAATTATCATGGTTTGAAAGCAAACGAAAGGCAGCCACCTGTCACTATTAGGTAAAGTTTTGAACACAATAAACCTTGGTAGGATTCAATTTTCACATATGCAAAGACAGAAATAATAAGAGGCGAAGGAATCGGTAGAAACCATTGTGTCCCTTCTTTGAATATACAAGTGATCTCTAAATCAAAGTGGTATCCTTCAAAATAAAGTTTTCTCTATTTAATTTGACCCTTTTCAAATTAAATATCAATAAATGATGGCTCGTGATGTCTATATATACCAAATGCTCTAACTCTCTCTCACAACATTGCACACATAAAATTTTTCTCAGTCAGCATTCTCATCCAAGACAATGGCTAACATGAGGCTGCTCTTGTTCTTCGTCCTCATTATGCTTTTATTTTCGATGTTCGAAACTCGTTCAATCGACCATGTTGCGCACCGAAGAGATCGTTCGTTGATAGAGAGTTCCAAAGAAATGGTGAAGGAAAGCATAGTAAGGCATGAGATGACTGGAGGTTTCAATGAGTGTTTTAGGCTTAGCCCCGGGGGTCCTGATCCCCGCCATCACTAGCTAATCCTGGCGACACGAGGGAAGCTCCACCACAGCCATTGAGTCATGCAAAAGGAAATGAAAATACATGTAGCAGCTAGCTACACCCAATTTTCCATTTGAAGCATGTATTCTGTCTAGCATTTGGCTGTGATGGGGATGTTTTGTTTTTCGAGTATGAGAACACTCCTTCACAATGATGGGGCGACAAAAGTTAGGTTTCTTTTTAAATGGTAATAAAATATATGTAGCAATTGTCATTGCTTATAATAAAATGTTATGTTCGGTACAAAAGGGTTTCAACTTTCGAGTACTGTCCTCATTGCTTATGCAAAACAATTATTTGGTGACAATATTTAAGTAAGCACATTATCTGGAGCTGCCTGCTTTAAGACAATATTATTGAGTATTGATTAATCGGTCAATTTCTTATATTTTCCTCCACGATCACATTAGAATTTACTAATCAACAAAATGCTGCAAGAAACAATTGCTGCAACTTGAGCTTCCATGCTTCCATAATTTTCTCTGTCAATTATCTGAGTTCCTAGAAAAAAGGAAAAAAGAAAAATTCTTGCAATATTTAGGGCAAATTATATCAAAGCCCTCCAATTCTTACTTAAGTTTAGAGTCTCACGTATACACAATATTTGAAAAGAATAGCACTTAGGCAAACCCTTGATTTAGGGCAAATTACTTAGGCAAACCCTTGATTGTTGTCTGGGAGCGTCGAGCGTTTGAAAAGATACATGGATCTTCATGAAAACCTGAAGCATCTAAAAAGATGGTGAATTAACATTCTAAAAGCATGTATGTTATTTAATTTTTATCAAACTAATAATAGTTGTCTACTTTAATGTCAACCATTTTTTATATAGAAAATGAACACATTCAATTTCTTTTTCAATTTCATCCTTCAACATTAGATTGGTTGAGATATGAACTTTATAATTTTTATTTTTTTTTACTTTCTATGAGGTTATTCATGTATTGTGACTTGGGTCACGAGTTTGATAAATTAACTCGGGTTTAATTGGATCGGTGTTTTATCCTTTCTATAATATTTTTTTTTGAAATTTCATCCTTCAACATTGAGTTAATTTGGAATTGGACTTTATAATTTTTTTTATTTACATTATATTGGGCTATCTCAATTTTATGACATGGATTGCAGGTTCAATAGGTTAATCCATATTAAGTTGGGTGCTTTTTATTAATTTATTTTTGTTTTTCAAAATAATCCTTCAACATTTGGTTGATTAAAAATTAAGCTTCATAATTTATTTCACATTACTTTCTACGGAGTTATCATGATCTCAAGACTCGGTTTGTGAATTTGAAAGGCAAAATCAGGCTAACCCAGGTCAATCCAATATGTTGTCATCTCAATATTTTTTTTAAAAAGATATTTCTTTGAATTTTTAATCAAACTATATTTCTACTAGTCATCCAGATTGCATTTGGACTCATCTAGTGTACTAGGTCACAACTCAACCTCCCCATGATTAATTTTTTTTTCTAAAACATGTTAGTAACATTTGATCATTTTTTATTAAAAAAATAATTTGACCCGCAGTATAAGACAAACCAATGATATAGTTATACATGTAATTAATGAGTTTCACAATCAATTGACTACTTTAAACTTGTAAATTTAGTCCCATAACTATGGATCCATTAATTTCATGTGTAATTTCAAATTATTTTAATTTTCTACATTAGATATAATTGATAATGAATTATTACTTATTGGATAACTCGATAAAAATTTATAACACACATATTAAAATAGATGTGAAATTGAGGAATTTTAATAAGTACATGGATGGAATGATGATGTGAGTTGATTATAAATTTCATGTACAAAATAAAAAGCAGGCCATAACACGACCAACCTCTTATTGTTATTGTTGTTGATAAAATGAAGCTATGACTAACAAGAAAGTTGTTGGTTGTAAAACAGGTGAGGTCATTTTTATCTGGATTAAGGACCCTTTCAGTAGTGTGTGTGTGTGTGTGTAAAAACATACTTTTATCACTATTAGGATTCCATCCTATTGTAATGAGATTGACTTCATAAAGATTGCATATAAGGATTGAAATTGGCTAATTTAAAGAAAAAACCTTTATTTTTTTCTTGCAAATGCTTTAGAAATTAAATAAGTAAATTTTTTTATAAAGATTTATGAGTGAATAAATAAGATTTGATGTTGTACAAGTGTATTGAAGGTGTAGTAAGATCTGACAAGCCCTTCAAATCTAATGATTTCACAGTTCACATTGATTAACTAAGACATATTAGGATAAATATGGCTATTATCACAGTTTTAAAACTTAAATCGGTGTTCAATTTGTGACAAAGCTCAGGACACTATTTAAGGCTTGGATTGTGGGTTAACTTGACCCGAATCAGTGTAAGAATAAAAATGGTTAGTATTATAGTTTTAAAACTTGGTTTGAGGGTCGACTCAAGGCAAAGCCCAGATCATAAGTGAGGTTGACTATTGAAAAAAGCCTAAAAGAAAGACCACCCAAGTTTGTTGGTGAAAAACCAAAACGCCAAGTAAAAGTTGAAAGACCAAAATGTCTAAGATTGATAAAATTAGCAACCCAAATTGTGATTGGTAAAGAGGCTCATTAGTGAAAATGCTTTATTTGGATGTTTAAGGACTCAATTGAAATTTTAAAAGGTTTAATGAAGTTTTTTATGGATTTAATTGCAAAGGAAATCAATTTTTTAGAGTCAATTTGGATGTTAATTGAAACAAATCGAAGTTTGAGGACTAAAATTGAATTTTGAAAAGTTTAATTGATCAAATCATCAGGGGCTTACTTGGATAAAATTCAAAATCTGGTGAGCAATTAGGGATTTAATTGAACAATTCATAAACCAAAGACCAACTTGCAAAAGGTGTGCGACTTCATGGATTGAAATCGGTGAAATTAGAGGTCAAATCGAAGAAAATTAAGAGTTTGATGGTCATCTGAGGATCCAATTGAACAAATCAATGGCCAATGTAAGAGGCGCTCAAATTTGAGGATGGAAATTGAATCTAGCAGAGATGTGATTGCATGAAATTAGAAGCTTAAAGGGAAATTACGAGTAAAATTAAACAAAATTTGAAGAATAGGGATCAAATTGAAAATTATTAAATCTCAAATAAAAAAAACCCTAATCTGTAGGGATTAGCTAAAATGGTGACATTCAAGATACTATGCATCTTTTTTTTTAGTTTTTGGATGATCGGATAGACACTTTCAAGTGAATGAATGTGGCGTTTCTAACTACTTTAGAGGCTGAAACCACCACCATTCAACTTAGAAACACCCCCTCTACAACCCTATGTCTTTAAAATCAAATGTTTACATCCTATATTCTTCATTGATGTCCACAATATCTTATTCCTAATCAGACATAACTGCAGTTTCAGTTGTCATCTATTTGAGTGGACACTTTCAAATGCTTGAATATGGAGCTACAAACCTCCAAAAATAAGCAAATATGGATCTAATTAAAAGGTATGCACCCCTTCCACCAAGTTTAGATAGTCTCAAGCAACGTTGATGTCAGAGTTACTCCGACAAAATCACGAAAATAACCAACCTAGCTAGTCTTGACCAAGACACCCATTTGCAGAAAGCCACCTAATTCTTTCATGTGTTTCCCTTTAAAAACCCCTAAAGAATTCCTATCAAGGGTCTAAAACCCTTCTCTCTAGATCTAAAGGCCAAAACACCTTAATTTGGCCTTCAAATTTGTTACAAAACCACCTAAACCCAAAATCATTGGTTCTGTATTGGAACCAGCTTGGTTTTAGTTTATTGGAACCCTAAGAAACCTATCTAGAAGCTTGAAATCAGCTTTTAAAAATAGAGGTAATCAAGAGCGAAAAGAAAGAAAGAAAAAAGGCAAAAGGAGAGTAAAAGAAAGAAGAATTAAGAAACTTTGGCTAAGATGCAAGAAATTCAAACCATGAGACTTGGAAGCTTCAACTCTCTATGGTTTAAGTCTAAAGATCAAGAAGAAGGAAGGAAATATCAAAAATCAATTCAAACTTGAAGGTTTTAAGCTAAAAGATATGATAAATGATGAATTTTGAAGCTCAGATTGTTCAAGCATGTCTTTTGCTTTGAGTTGGCAGTTTTTTGGGTTTGAAAATCAATGCATTTTTTAGGTTTTTTCTGTTTTTATTGTTTCTTTGGTCCTAAATACATTCATCATTGATAATATGGTTTGTGGAAATAAGAAAAGCATGTTTTTGAAGCTCAAAATGGCCATTTTGGGTTTGCTTAAGTTTATGGGTTTTTCTAGTTTTTGCTAGGTTTTAGTTTTTGCAAATTCATCCGATAAATCTTGCCTTAGTAATAGTTTTAGAGCTCATTTTTTTTGTCATTAACTCATATAGAATATGTTTGTATCATGTAGGTTGCATGATTTTTGGTATGAAGTGCAAAAAAAATCTAAAAAATATGCTAGAGAAAATGCTCTACCAGGCTAGAATGACATGATAGTATGGAAAGATTTCAGGCCACCATACATCCCGAAAAATATATGGACGGAATATATTTAGCATGTGATATCTGAGCACTTCACACGACACTCACAGTCCAGTGTGGAGAACCAGAGCAGGAAAATTCACAGTTCGATTACCATGCACACTGGTAGCTCCGTTCCATTCGTTTCGCATGCGAAACCAATGGTAAATTTAATTTTAATCACATCTATATGTAATTAATTTGTTTTTATTTATAAATATATTTAACTGAAAATATTTTTTTCTTAGAGGCTACGACTCTTGGACGTGAGTCAAATCCAATGGAGCTTTTTGTGGAAATATATGTGCGAAGTGAAGACCACTAAAAAGAAGTGTAACAGTTCATCGAAAACCACATTTAAAATTTTATGGTATGTTCATTCAACCATTTTCTTTCATAAGTTATTATTTTTATGAATTGAATTTGATGATTTCATTTTTTATTTCCAAGAGACATTTAACAGCTAGTTGAAGAAGAGATATGGGGATGATTCTTCGACCCACTCAGATTGATCCTGATTTGTGGATGGAGGCAAGATCGTCTAATGGACTTAATAGAAATCAGGTATATAGACTCTCCAACACTACGACTAAGAACTTGGGGACGAACTGTAGTGTTTCAACCGTTGGGAGCTCGCAATCGATACCAGGCACCCAATCTCTAGAGATCTCAACCTTACAAGAACATACAACCCATCTAAATGAAAAATATGAATGACTCTGTATGAAATATAAAGAACTCCACCGAAAGGTCATGGATATTAGATTATAGATGGGTGGTACATGTGCATCCCTTTTTTGCCCTATGGTCCTGGGAATGACCACCCTTCTTGGTAATAAATATTTGGCTTTTTTATTAAGATAATTTATTTGTACATACTTGAATTTTATACAATTTTATTTTTTTATTATTTTCCTTTTCTATTCAATATATATATTATTTAATTATTATGGATGGAGTTACCAATGGACTCAATCCGTCAGTATATTCTAGAGAATTGGAAAACATTTACTATATATGCCACTTCAACTGTTACATCGCCGAAAAAATTATTCTATTATATGTTATAGAGGGTTGGAGTAAAATTATTCCAAATGTCACTGCCAATCACCGACAAAATAATTTCATTGGTATATTCCAATAGGTAATTATTTTTTTGGCGCGCATTGTCAGTCTGTAAAATAATCAGGTTTTTTTACCAACGGACATTTCGACATAAAATAAATTACCGATGAGAGGTTTTTCGATGAATATTTTCTATCCTTGATTCAGTTAGTAAAATACACGCCAACGGAATGGTAGAGTAAATATCGATTAAATATTTTGTCAGTAAAACTGTTAAATGTAGTAATGAATGATCGGTTCATTGAATCCGAGAATTTGATCAATATTCTAATAACCACTTAAATTTTAATTTATGGGGATTAATGGTTAATATTCTAGTATAAATGTTGGACCTTCAAGTGAGGCTAGTATCTAAATATTAAGAGTTAACTAGAAAATTCTCAGAGTTATTCTAAATATTCACCAATTTTAATTGGGAGTATTTTTTGCAGTAGTATACAAATTACAAAAAAACCTTTTTCATAATAATTTTTTAGGTACACGAGCTTATAATAAATTCTTAACACTAAATTTATTTACATGAATAAATCTTGATTCTAAGTCATAGATAGACTATCGATCAGAAAACCCCTTAAAACCACATCAAATTACACAATGTAGCTTACCTCAGATAAGATGCACTAGGGGTACCAATACCTTTTTTAGCCACAACCAGTCTCTTACCCTTAAAATCTCTAATAAACCAGTATACTCGGGTTTCTAGCAATCTTGAACCAAACAACTAAGTGGCGACTCCTTCAAACCCTCCGACATCGCATGTCCATGTGTGATAATTATCACAATTTTAAAACTTGATTCAAGGGTAAACCTGGGGCAAGACCTGGGTCACGGATCAAGAGGGTTAACCTAGGTTGACTCATGTCAATGTAAAGATAAAAATTGTTATTATCATAGTTTTAAATCTCGACTCGGGGGTTGACTGGGACAAGGTCTGAGTCACAAGTCAGGAGGGTCAACACGGTTTCCTCGAGTTAACGTATGAATAAAAATTTGTTATTATCGTAGTTTTAAAACTCGATTTGAAAGTCGACTCGAGACAAGATTTAGGTAATGGGTTGAGAGGGTGAATTCCGCTAACCCAAAATTTCTTTTAAAAATAATCAAAGCAAACTTGTTTTGATCTCAATTTATTTTTCAAAAAAGTCAACGGGTTTTTTACACATGTTTTATCTTAGGTTAACTTATTTTATTTTTTTACCAAGTTAGGCCGTGTCAATTTTTCTTATGTTTTTTCTTAAACTCGAACCAATCCAGGTTCTGGATCAACCAGCTAAGTCAATCCTGGTTTTATAACTATAGTTATTATAATATTATTAATTTCAACACTCAATATAAACTAAAAAGAATAATATCTAATTATTTTTTAATATCTATAAGTTTGACAACTATATATATTAAGGATACATAGACAATCACTTTGTTTTATATATCACTACCCCTACACAATTTTATCTTTGTTTTTTTAAAATTGTATCTTTGTTTTTTTTTTTTTTGTCTCATGACAGTAACCAAATGTTATCTTATAATTTTATTTATTGAACGTAGTTTATTTATACATTAATATATTGGTAAACTAAATAAAATCCTTCTGAAATCATTTAATTTTACTCCTTTTTCTTATCAAAACTGAAAACGTTTTTTTTTATCCCTCTTTCATTGTTTGTTAAAGAGCAGATTAATTTTTTTTTTCAAACAACAATTTATACACACACACAATATGAGGAAAGCATACCCTTTAATCTTTTGCTTGCATATTTCATATTTCATACTCAAATTCTTTAAACATCTATATTTTCAAAGATTGATAGTTAGCATTATTCCTTCTCTATCATAATATGGTTGATTAATTACAACCGAAAGAAAATTTACCTTTCCGATTATGGAGTTTTTTTCTCCAAATTTAAATGGAAGCTTTTGCACATTGGTAATTGAATGTTCAAGACCCTGTCTTCAATTATGTAGCTTTTGTAAATTAATATGTGGGATTTTCACCTACAGAATACATAGTATATTGCTTTAATGAAAAATAATTTTTTATTGAAGTGTCCAATTGAAGCAAACAATATACATTATCAACTTGGAAAGCTAATTCATAGCTTTATAATTTAGGAGTTGGTGTTTTAATGTGTGTGTGTGTGTCTATATATATATATATATATATATATATATATATAAGTCTGCAATCCCAAGTCTAATCAAGCGAATAAAACTGAGAAAACGAAAATATAGTTAGCTTCTAGGATCTTGAAAAGACAACGGTCAATTACGATCACAAAGAGAATTGCAGAAAGAACAAAAGGTAATATATCTCTCTAGAGTATAAGTAGATGGATCTCCTATTTATACATGTTAGAAAACCTCCTTTCATGCTTAATTTCTTACGGATAAGTCTGCAATCCCAAGTCTAATCAAGCGAATAAAACTGAGAAAACGAAAATATAGTTAGCTTCTGGGATCTCGAAAAGACAACGGTCAATTACGATCACAAAGAGAATTGCAGAGAGGACAAAAAGTAATATATCTCTCTAGAGTATAAGTAGATGGATCTCCTATTTATACATGTTAGAAAACCTCCTTTCATGCTTAATTTCTTGCTTGTCCTTTTCCTTGAAGATAAGATTTGCCAGGTAGGAAAATCTTAGTGCATTCTAATCTAAAGAGTATGAGTTTCGACGACAAATGATGATAAATCTTGACCCTCTAGCATAGCTTCTTGTTGTTGGTCAGTATTTATCCCTTCATGCTGTCCATACTTTTGACCTCTTTTTCTATCATTTTTCTTTTGTTTTCTCTGATTACTTGAACAGTCCCATCTTTCATAAAATAAATGACTACTTCTTTAAGAATTTCTGAATCAAACAAAATTTTTGATGGTTTCATAAACCTTCTCGGAATAAAGCTTAAAAGAAGAAAGCAGCCACCGGAGTAAAGAATGTTACATTTACTATATTTGTGCGTATGGACAACTCTGAAGATCCCATGTCGGCATGGCATGTTTGCGCATGACAATTTGATTATGGGAAGAAATTCTAACTACTTTAGTGCCGAAATAGTGCTTTAATGTGGATGATGTGTTGTTTTATGTCTGTATATGCTATTTAAGCAAGTGGAAGTGAACAAAAATGAACCAAAACAGCTAGTTTGGTTTGATAGTGAAAGGAAGAAAGGAGTAACAAGAACAAAAATTTGCTACTCCAATGAGGAATGACTGCTCGTGTGTATGTTTTAATGTAATGGAGATGACTGTGAAAGCAGATCGATTCAACTCGTTATGGAGATAAGACAAGCGACTGCAGCCTCTGCTTAACAGTGTGTTTCCATTAATTTCCTGTACTGTATTGACTAAGGAGCATACAAGTCATTTCAACCTCTCTCAAACGTAGCTATATAAGAAGGCTGTTGTTGCTCTAGCTTAATGTATTACTACATTACCTCACGTAATTGATTTCCTCTATCATCATAGTATTATTTGCCACTCTCACGATTGAGTTCTTTGCGAACTATATATGGCAACTTCGATGAAAATGAGGATCTTGTTACTGTCCATACTTTTACTATTAATGCTTGTCGGGAGCTCTGATGCACGTTTTTCGCGTAAGTTTTCAATCATGCCAGAGAAGGTGGTCAGCCGCCATATTTTACGTGATTTGGGCTACGAAATGTCGAAAGTTGAGCATTATAGAAGGTGGATGCAAGACACCGATAGAGTCTCACCGGGAGGGCCCGATCCTAAGCATCATTAATTGTTACTATCTGCTAATATTATTGTTGCTGTGGTTTCCATGTTGAAGGGGTATCTGTGCAAAACCATATTTTGTCCGCCAGATTTAGTTCGAGCACTACCTTATTGAATCCAGGACAAACTAAGTCTTGCGCATTTGTCATGAATTAGTTTGATGAGTGTTTTTTCGTTTTCGTTTTCGTTTTCGTTTTCGTTTTCTTTTTTGCTTGCTTTGCAACACTTACTAATGAACTTGAGAAGTCACCCTTGTTGTCTTGCAAGAGTACTCAACGTTAAGCTACAAATGAGTTGAGTCTTTATCGGACACTAGACTATCTGTTTTTGGTATTGTAACACCTTGAAAATTTTAATTAATGCTTCTTTGTTTATTTATCATGATTTTTATACGTGTAAATATGGTAATTCTTTTCATATTTATTATCATGATGATTTTATACATGTAAATATAATAATTATTTTTTAAATTTAAAATTTTTTTCGTACAAAGTTACTCTCACTCATCACGCGTAATACAAATTAAAAATCACATACCTATCCACCATGACGATGGATTTCTTTTTTTTTTTCTATTAACTAAGGAATTATCTAAGTTTAACAAAAATTTTAATAGAATTTTCCTTACACAAAAACTCTATTTAAAATTTTATTCCACTTTAAAATACATGCAAATAACAAAAATAATCCAATAGAACAACTCAAGTAATTTATACTCACATGCTGCTTTAGGCACACCACTCAAACCACAATCATAATTATATTCATCCACCTCATATTTATACCATTATACATAATTTTGTTTTACAAGAAGAAAGCAATTATATATACCTATATACAAAATGAATTCCTAAATACTTAACAACCCTATATTTTACTAATTACAATCCAAAAATATTAAAACTTGAAATATGCTTTAGTTTAACTACTGTCATAAAATGAAGGTTACAAAATTCTACCTAATACACTATGAAGTCCTAACAATAGTGTCATTGTTGTTATGGTAGATATGATGGACTTGAAATATATACATAAGACAAACAAAAATTAGATACATGGAAGTACATTTTACACTTGCATACCATACCACTACTTTAAATGCACACACGCAAATACAAATACAATAATTTGCTTATACTAGATCGATTCTTTGTTATTTGTAATCATTACGGTTAATAAAATTCCCTACATAAATCTGTTAGTATAGCCTGCTCATTTTCGCATAACTAGTTCTTACCGTGAAACTTATTAACTTTACATAGCTAGTCCCCGCTAGAGCGGCTAACTTAATCTATTTCAACCAAACTCTCACTCTTATTTTCTCAATTTATATTTTACTAACTTGCCAAACTAAACACAACATAAACATAATCATCTAGATTTCAAGTTCCTAGCTAAACTTCTAAACAATAAACATCATAGCACCATTAAAACACTAACATCTATGTAATTTCACAAATTTCCTTTTTTTCACACATTACAACAATAACCTAATACCTAAACATTTTATTTCTTATGGATCTCAATCATGCCTACAAATAAGCCCATCATCATATCAAACATATCATTTTTGTAATATCATTATAACATCAATTTCAATACAATTTGTTCAATTTTTTACATTTTCATCATTATATAAATCACATAACTTCCATAAAATTTATCCAATTTTTCACATGTTCATCATTACATCAACATATAACTTTCGTAATATCATTAGAATATAAATTTCAAAACAATCTATCCAATTTGTAATATTTCATCATTCCACTCGTATGACAACATTAAATAAACTTGTATTAATCTACCTTACAACATTCACAATCAATCATAAGAATTTTCGACATCATTAGAATGCTAAAAAAAACACAAATTATCCACATTCCTAATTTTCCTGAATTTCCAATTCATGTCCAACCACTAATGCCCTAATTTCTCTATAATTGGTTTTTAATCTCTCCTATTTAGTCCTTAAACAAGAAATATACATCATAATTACTCACTAATATACACAATTTGCATTTCTCTTTAAACTTTACAAAAACCCTAAAACTTGATAGTTGGGGATTTTCAATCCACCAACCAAAATCAAGCTAATAGGTAAAATTAATTGAATAAGAACTTCTTACCACAACCACATCACCCAATTTAATGTGTTTTTTTGTAAAGATTCCAAGGTTTTAGTATTCCTCTTCAATATTTGCACACTTTTTCTCTCTAATTTCCAAACTCTAAATCCCTCTTTCTCTCTCTTTAAGGTTTTCTAATTTAGTTTGATATAATGGATAGAAAACACTTTATCATACTTCTATACCCTATAATCTAAGAAAATTTTGAGAAAAAAGGAAGAGAAAGGCAAAATTTCATAAGTTTTTCTCTTAATTTGGCTGGGTTATTTTTTAATGAAAGATGAGAAGGGTTTTTCTCCATAATTATAACAATGCCCCTTATTTTATATCCTCCATGGTATTTTTGTCAAAACTAAAATTGTTGATTATTTATTTTCATGCCCAAGATTTTTAACTAATTTATTGGAGACTTTTATCTCTAATCATAAAAAGTTTCCTTAATTTATTGTTTTTCAGTTTAAAATTTTGCTATTTAATATGGGGTTTATAATGGTGTTGCAAAGTGCTTTTTAAAAATGGTTTAGCTTAAAAATGCATAAAAATAGGTTTTTTAGATTTGTTTTTTTATATTTTATTTTTGAAACAAGCACATCAAAACTATTAAAAAATACTAAAAAAAATATTAATTTGATGATTTTTCCAGTGAAACATGTTTTTGAAACACACCTAAAAGTATAAACTACTGCACTTCCTAACACTCAAAGAAGGATGAGACCAAAGATAAAGCATTCATCATTCATGCAAGTGTTAGTCAAACACCCCTTTCATAATTTCAATATTTTGTATCATGATTTTGTCCTTCTATATTGCTAATCAATGTGTTTATCTCTATTTCTTTTCTATTGCGTTTAAACATGAACCATGTCAAATATAATACTCATAAAAATACTTAACTCAAATTTTAATATATTTAATATCCAAATTCTAAACTAGGACACAAATAAAACATTTTAAACACTGAGTTGTAAAGTTCAGTCCATTAAACAATTAAATGTAAGATAAAAACAAAAACATCATACAAGTGGTTACAAAAAAACATAGTTAAAAAGTCAATTTTGTTTGTACGCTAACAAATAATCATATTCTCCCAGATATATGAAATTATTTTTATGCATTTCTAAATGGTGGATTTCCCAACTCCGTTATCTTGAGTTCACTACTAGAAAAATGAAAAAAGGCAACGAAAACGCCTATTAAAAATATTTTTTGTGGTTAAACAATAAAAACTGTGACAAAAAATTGTCATTAGTAATTTCAAACATAAACGGAGACATAATAAATAATTAATAGAAAAACATTTCATCAGCAATTTCATCAGCATAGCTAATGTGTGAATTACGAATGGAATTTCATTAATGATTTAAAAAATACTTAAAACTCAATAGTCCTCTACTCTTCTCATTTTATCTTTTTCTTTCAATTCATTATAATAGCCCTCCCTCTCCTTATTTTCAAATCTTGACAACTCCCTATCACAAATTCAACCTCCACAACCCATTGATGTTGATACAGCATCTCTCCAAAAACCTAAGCTTTCCTCTCCTGGTTCTATTTCTTATTAACCTCTACTCCACCAAGTAAGCAAACTCACTCATTTATTATTTAAGTTAATTTATTGAAATTTATATGTAGTATTTGTATAATGTTTTACTTGTTTTATAATAATAATTTAATTGTATTAATGTATGATTTGTATTTTTAGGGTTTGTTTGGGTTTAGGGAAAATTGATTTAATTTATCATTTGATGAAATTAAGTTTGATTTTGAAACTGAAGTATGTTAGAATTGAAAAAATGATGGGTAATTTAATGGGTACCAATTATTTTTTTTATCAATTTTATGGTTAATTTGGAAAGTTAGGGAAAATTGATTTTGTGTTGAAATGATAATAATTAAAGGTATTAATTCTTGTTGAATAAGTTTGAAATGAAAAAATATTGCATAATTAGTTGGTCCCAATTAATTTTAGTCAATTATGGATTTGTTGAAAATTTAGAAAAAAATTAAATGAAGTGTAACTAATAGATACCAATTAGGGTATTAATTGATGCATGTTATTTATTCTTAAATTGAGTAAATAGTGGATAGTTAGTTGAGTACCATTTATTTATTTTGTCAATTTTATGGTTTAGTTGAAAATTAAAGAAAAATTCATTTGTGTGGAACTAACAACAGTTAGGGGCTTAGCATGTTTAAAACTTATGAAGTGTGTGATAGTTATTGGATTATGAGTTATATTTTTCTAAATTGAGGGAATTGAGTTACTTTGGAATTAAAAAATATAATGTGTTATTAAGTTATTAGTTGGTTTGTGTAGGTTAATTGTGATTCATTTTTAATAAATAATTGATTTGTGTCTGATAGTATGTTTCAATTTTTGAATTATGTTCATTGTTTCCTAATACATTTAAGAAGAAACAAGTCTAAGTCAAACAAGAGCGCTCTTGCTTCATCACATAGTAGTGTTAGTGATTGTGTCATGGATTTAAAAGATAATTATGAAGAGACACCTAATATAAATGTTACTAATCAAGGCTTAACCATTAAAAATAACATGTCAGGCATCCCCTATTTAATAGTGTCTATTCCAGACAAATGGATAATAGAATGGAATGATAACCTCTTTATATGGAAATAACTTCCTTAAATTAATTTTCAATATTACCAATATTAAAGCTACATGTTTCATCACCTATATGATGAAGTAGTCATTATTTCAATAGAGCGAGCTTCTTAACCATCTTGAACAGATGTGTAACACCCTAAATTTTTTAGGAAATTTTAATCTTTTTATTTTTCATTTACATGAAATTTAGAGGTAATTTATTTTTATATAGCCATAAGGATTGCTTTAAACTCAACATATAATAATATCATTAATAAATACATTGATTCTCAATCTCTTTTTACTCTTTTCAATTTATTCATAAGAATTTTATTTACAAACATTCATTAGAGAATACTAGAACTTATTCAATATAGGAGAACTAAGTAGTTCAATAATGCTTTATGAGAAGAACACTTTTCAATTTATTCATAAGAATTTTATTTACAAACATTCATTAGAGAATACTAGAACTTATTCAATATAGAAGAACTAAGTAGTTCAATAATATTTTATGAGGAGATCTGGTCTCCTAGAGCAATTACCTATAAAATATATGAAATCATGAAACTCATAATGAATATTTATGTCATCAATGTTACTACTATTTATCAATGATGCAAGCATAACCAATTCACTATCCTTTTTGCAAATAAATCAATTTATACTATATTCTAATTTAATACATTTTCATCAACCTTTAATGAGCTTTTCTTTCATCATTGTACCTATTTAACTATCATCGCCACAACTCTTGTTCACAACACATTTGATTTATACTATGATTTGTTCCCTCAAACACACTTAATTCATATGATTGTATACATCTTATAAACATTTTAAACCCGTAGTATCTTTCATTTTGCATTAACTTCTGATTAACACCATTGTTTCATTTTACAATACATTTCATTTATGTCACTTTTTGTTTCACAAACTTGTTTATACCTTTTTAGCTTCTCGAATATGCAATTTATTCTAACCAAATATTCATATTATTCTAACTCGTTATGCACCATTTTAGCTTCCCACCTATGATTCATTTCATATACATATTTATGTTTTCTTAAGACATATTTTTCTATTTTTATTTTTCCCATATATTTTCATTTTATTGATTGGCAATTCTTTCATAAGAATAAATTATACATCATTCATTTATTGTTTTCATTTTAATGAAATTTTAGGAAAGTTTACCATCCCTTGATATGACCTCCCAAAAATCTTCTCCAAGTAACAAAATATAACAAACATTGTCAACAATCAAATCTCATCAATTCCTGAATTCTCATATCAGCTTTCCAATACTCATGGGTAGCCTCGAGCTTACCCATAATTTTCATATTTCATCAATATATAAACATTTATACCAAATAATTATTAATATGACATATAATCATCACATGCATATAGCCAATATTAATGATCCTCTTTTTCGATTTTGTATCTCAAAAGTTAGTTTCTTATCTTGGATACTCAAGATTTCATTTATCATTATTTTCTTGATATTCAAATCCTTAGTCTCTGCGTACATGAATGACGAACCAATGTTAATATCAATAAAATTGATATCATTAGTCTTTATACACACCTGGATATCAATATTAATTATGTTGATATCATTAGTATTCACTAATCAAGTTATTTCAATCGATTGCCCAGTCCATTCCTATTCTTACTATTTTTTTCCTTCTTTATCTTTCTTTAAAGATAACAAACATTTACATAAAAGACAAGCACAATTCACTTATTTAACTTAAAAGTAAATAGGTTAAATTCCATAATTATAGTCCCATCGACACAATGGACTAAATATCATTTTCCTAACCTTATTCATGTCAACATGGTCAACTAAACATCAATTAACTTATCAGTTTTTGATTTTGCATATGATTAATTTATTTATTACCTTATGGATTACCGTTATGGTCGATAGTCGATATAATTAAACTCTTAACTACAGTGGTTATGATTATTCACAAATATATATATATAACCATTGTTGTGATCAATTTAGATTTACATACGAAGGTTCATTGTTGCAATTGATCACAAGCCATATACATATTAATTTCCAGCCTCGTAAGCGTTTTTACATAGTAATATTTTTTATATTTATCAGTAACAGTCATATGATAATAACATTTCTCCTCTCCTATTTACAAAACAATATTCCTCATGATCATAAGCAATATTCTCTTATAATATACAATTGATTAAAATACTTATAATTTATATTACATTTTAGCAATACAAAAAATTTAAACAATTATAAAAACAAAGGAATGACCCTTAACTTGAGCTCTTGTTGTAGAAAATATGGAGAAGTCAGATCCCATTATGACCTCCTTTCCTACAAACTCTCCAAACAACAACATTTAATGCTTACATCATTAATGTAAATTCAATCATAGAAATTTTGATATATCTCAAAATCCCAATCAATAACCTTACATTACAATCATCAATTTATATTATAATCCTCAAGATAATTCATGCCATCAATTTAAACCCTTACTTGGAGTTTTACACTTTTATATCCCAAATTCTATGTTTAATACTTCACAAATCAACAATTAATATTTATATTATCTATACAGTGTTTTGACATAGAAATTTCTATTATTTCCACAATTTCAATCAAATGCTCAAACTCACACATATTTATTTATATCATCTCGCACATATTTATTTATATCATCTTGTGTCTTTACTATGACACTTAATGTCTGAACATTTTGTTATTTATTTTTGCAATTTAATATCCACATTTTATGTATATGTTGAAATTCTTAACTTTTTGTCAACGAATTTCAATGTTCAAATAACGTAATTTTTTATCAATTAATTTCAATATTCAAATGGCTTAATTTTTCACATTTTATCAACCACATACTAGCATTGAGTTTAAACTATCTTATACTTGGCATCTTAACATAATTCTCAATACAATTAAATCAAACAATCAAGATCTACCTACCTAAATTTTCCCAAAATTAACTAAATTAACAATTTGACCATTCTTAATAAAATTCATCATTTTGTCATGCTCCCTCGATTTGTTTTTCAAACAAATTGCTTTCAATATCAAAAACACAACACACAATCTAGTTTAACAATTTTTCATACTATAATACACTTTTCAACTTCGATGTTTGGTAATCATTCTTTTACATAGAATTTAATTAACGATACGAACAACTTCTCAACACACTAAGCATGATTCAAACAAAACACAAACAATTAGCAAATACTCTCATCACCATTAAAACATCTAAAACAATATAATATAACAAATTTCCAACTCCCCTCAAAATTCCCTATAATGGCTGATCCTAACATTGTTGGCCACTCATGAATTTTTTTTAATTTTTCTCCTAATTCTACTATGACTAACATGTATTTCATGTCCCTTCAATAATTTTACAACTAAACACCCTTTTTCCCAAACACACATGCTAATGCTACATATGATTCATGTATTCAACCAAAAATCTTTCTTAAACACAAACTCATATCAAACACTTATTCCATATAATGTTTCTCACACACACATCAAGTTAACATACAATTTCATAAGATTTCACCCAATTCTTCCATTCTCATACTCCCAATATATATTTTTGATATTTTAATTATATGTTTATTAGTGAAATTTTTAACAAATTATTTAATTTGTAAAAAAAAATAAAAATTGAGCAAGAACCGACTCCAATAATTAATAAATTTGTGTTAAGCGAAAACACTTCTACCTATCCTCCTTATAATCCTCAAATATGATTAGATGTAACACAAGTAATAGATCTGGTAGATATCAGAATTATAACTTCCTATGATATTGGTCTAAGAACTAGGGATGGACGCACAATTTAAATTTTAGGCACACCAATAGTAGAAAAACTTTGTACATAACCAATCACAGTTTGAATCATTTTCTTATTACTCAAACTCATTTATATTACAGCCATCAAATCAAAAAATACATATTCAACCCAAATATTAAATATTTGTAGGATAATTTATTAATTGAAATCAATAGTAAAAATTTTACAATAATGACGAATAAACAACAAGAAAATGATTCTATATATATTTAATTTTTAATTGTTCTTGATTTGTAAAAAATATATTACAAATTCTGCAGCAGCTGGCACAGAGCAGTAACTCTGCTTCTCTAGGCAGATTGCTTTACCACAGAAACAATGACTGTCATCTTATAACCATTTCGAAACCAGTAGTCCAACCAATGTTGACAGAACAGCCCAAACATGAACTGTTAGGTTCATCAAACACAAGCAGACATCTGTGCGCTATAAAACCAAAAGCTAAGACACATTCCATTACCACCTTTATATCCTGAAAGGTTGAGTATATTTATTGCCAATATGACTTGTAGTTTTCAAGAAAAGAAAATTTAACAATCTGTGGACAGAGGATACTGGCAATATCTGGAGTTTTTCATGCAGAGGAAGAACCTCTCATAGGCTGAGGCCATTTTAGTCGCAGTGAACAAGGAGAGAGCGTACTCCTTGCAGGCCATGCCTTTGTTCCGCCATACTTTAGGTCCATCTTTTATTGTCAACTCCAAGGCCTCAACAAAGGATTTCACATTGGGCGAAAATGTGTACCCGAATTCTTCCTTCACCACCACTGTTCCAATTATGCTTGGATAATTGGGGGTCAAAACTGGCTTCCCACAATGCATTGCTTCGATTAGTGTAAGATCAAGCCCTTGAGGTCTTAATGTGGGATTAACAAACACATCAATTGCATTGTAGAATTTAGACAGTTGAGAGGAATCCATGGCACCTAAGGTCTTGACATTAGGGCCTAACTCAGCATACCTTTTTCCCCATGGGCCTGATCCTGCCACAAGAAGAAACACACCAGGATGGCGTTTGATGATCAATGAGAAGGCCTCGTGCAGAAGTGGATGCCCTTTGTCCCTAACCAGCCGCCCCGCAACTCCCATCACAAGGCTCCCATTGTCAGGGACGCCGTGTTTTCTTCTAAACCTTGCACCAGCATCTGGGTCGTGCACAAATTTGGTATTGTCCACCCCATTTAGTATGACATGAACATTTCTGAAGGGCAGCTGGTAGACGCTGACTAATACCTCACCAGCACTATGGCTTATACAGACATGTTGTTTGTAGCTTGAGAAGAATCTGATCTCATCAATAAGCCGTGGCATTGCTTCTTGAAGCTCTGTCATGGGGCCCGGCAAAGCCCCATCTGGATTTGTAAATAGCTCTTCAAATAATTTTGAGTGCATAATTTCGTACCAAATCCCATGCCATGTTACAGCCACATTAGGCACCAGTTTAGCCCTCCAATGTGGCAAGGAAACACTCTCAGTATGCACGTAATCAAACTCCCCATTTGCATTTATTTTGTTGAATATCTCAAATGCCAAAGAGCAATTGACTGAACCATGATCATTGGCAGCGAAGTAAACATGAAGATTACCTTCGTGTATATCAAGGTGAGGCTTCCTATCTGATGGAGCAGTAAAAACATGAATCTCATGACCCCTGGCAGCAAGAGCATGGTATAGAGTGGAAGCATGGCGTTCCATACCACCAGGGCCGGCACCAATTGGCCATGTCTTCGAGAAAACTGCAAGTTTGAGCTTCTCAAAAGTCGGTCCAAAGCAAAGCTTGTTCCAAGCAAATTTAACATCTCTGAGGTCACCATTAAATGAGTCTTTCTCTGCCAAAACTGATGGTTCTTGTAAGTATCTAAGCATAGAAATGCAAAGAAAACACGAGCTAAAGAGAAAGGCTAAAGTGAGAATGGTTGAATATCTAACAAAAAAGAGATTGGAAGATGAAGAGCTCTTGCAAGCTTGGTATTTCAACCCCATTTCCAGAAGAAGTCTCAAAGGATACTTGATTTTTATTTTATTTTTACGAGAAAGTATTAAAATGAAAGCTTTGTATTTATAAAGTACCAAGGCTCGAATATAGGGGTCGTGTACCTGATATTTAATGCTTGCCACCATTGATACCGGATCTCCTCGAGCTTGTGCAATTTTATGTAGCTGCACATGGCCTCCTGGAGATTTTGTCAACTCTTTGCCACCCCGAAAAGTTTTAGCGCTCAAAGTCTCTTTTTTTCAGGGAAATTGTAGCTACTACGTTTACACAGGCTTGGTGTTGATTAGTTTGAGATCATAAATGGCATAAACATAATATCTTCTCTCATATTTGAATACAATGGATCTAAATGTAACAGGCTAAATATTTAAAACAATAGAAAAAAAAATATGTTGCATATATAAATCATAGTATCCATGCACCAAGAAATACGTACAGAAGAATTTTCAGGCCATTTTTTTTATTAAAAAGGTGCATATTACGAAATGGATTAAGATTTTAATGTAAAAATTGATGATATTGGACAAATAGTAAATGTAATTTTTCTTTTCTTTTTTTGTAAATAAATTCTGATCTCTTTTTCCTCTTCGTCTAGCTCTCAAAAATAGGCCAATCAGTAACAAAAATAAATAACAAATATTGTTGCATATTTGTTTTCAACTGTTCCTCTTACAAATCCGGCTCCTTTATAACAAAAAATAAATAAATAAAAGAATCTCCTTCTCTTCTTTATCTGTAAAAGAGTACTCATGAATCAATATTGGTGTTTCCTTTTTTAATCAGTTGTTTAATCAATTAATTTATTTATTTTTAATGTTTGAGAGTCTTGATCTGTTTTTTTAGGTAGCTTTTGTGGTTATAATTTTAAAAAAGTAAGTTTAAAAAAAATATGGTTAGTTAGATTTAGATATATATTTGGTAAAAATTATGATTGAGATTTATGTGTGCAGCAAAAAACATGTATAAAATGTTTGGTTGTGGTTTTTTAAAAAAAAAAATTTTACTTGGAAATGCATCAAAATAATTTTTTTTAATTTTAAAACAATTATTTTTGATATCACCTCATCAAAATGATCTGAAAATACAAAAAAATAATTAATTTGAAGTAAAAAAAATAAAATTCAAATTCAAATTTTGAAAAAAAATGTTTTTGAAATGCAAAAATAAACGAAGTTTTACAAAACTCAATTAAAAAAATATGTAAAAGTGTTTTACAAAAGCTACATTTTAAATTTAATTTTTTAATGAGTTTCGCAATATAAAACACAATTTGATATATTACTAAATATCTAACTGTATTTTTTATACCGCAAATGCAAATACTAAGGCTAAACGAAAGCACCGAGAGGAAGGATTTAATTCGTACATACTAATAACTATCTCATCGTTATTGGAATTGAATTTGATGATGTCTTGCTTGGTTTTGCGTTTCTCATATTGAAAAATCACATAACGTATGAGAAATGTATTGTAAATTAAACTTATGAGCATTGAATTTTATTTTATTTTGAAGTTGAAGGGCTTTCTTTGGTTTGAGAAATCGGTAGAATATATTGAATTTGAATAAAATAAGATGTTTAATTTTATATGTAAGTAGGACAGAATTATTTTCTTTCATTCTTTAACGCATACCTTTCGGTTTGTCTCTCGTATCCATCACTGTTCATGATCCCTTTCTTAATTGTTTTTTTCATGTTTTTTTTTTTGGAGTATAATGTTTTTTTCTTTTTAGATTAAAATGGCCACATTTATTATTATTATTAACCTCTACTAGAAGGACTTGGTTTTTCACTATAATAATTAATAGTAAAATGTCAAGATTTTTTTCACTTTAATCCTTAAATTTTTTTAATTTTATCCTCTATATTAAGTTTATTAGGTATTGGATATCATAATTTATTTTGATTTTTTTATATGGAGTTATTTCTGTCTCATGACTGGTTTACAAGTTTTACAAGTTACCTATATTGACTCGAGTTATTTTTTTAATTTATTTTTTTTTTGTCAACTTCATCCTTCAATATTAAGATGATTAGGAATTAGATTTCATGGTTTTTTTTTTGTTTTTTTTTCTATAAAATTATCATGGTCTCATGACACGGTTCGCAAGTTTTGCGAGCTAGCCAAGTTGACTTGAGGTTTTTTGTCCTTTTTTATTTAAAATTTTTTTTCAATTCAATCATTCAACATTAGATTGATTGAGAATTGAACTTTATAATTTTTTTTATTTGAATTTATCTCAGTCTGTTGACCTGAGTTCGGTAAGTTAACTTGAATTGACTCAGGTTATTTTTTATCTTTTTTATTTGATTTTTTTTAATTTTATCAATCCTCATATAGTTTTTTTCTACTAAAAAACACATTAACAACACTTGAATATATTTTTTTTACTTTAAAAAATTAATCGATCTGACTCGCAACATAGCATGATCAATGACCTCTTCTTATATATTTAAGCTCATTTACATCTAGAATAACTTCATTTTTCTGCCTATAAAGAATGTCATTTAGTTACTACTAGCTATTAGACCCGTAATTCGTTGCGGATTGAATTTTTTTTCCAATAAAAAATTGAATACGTAGGCTTTTCCAACGTATTTTTTTACATAAAAAAATATTAAATGTAAATTGAAAAGTTTATGAATAAATCTAACTAAATAAATTGAAAATAATTTGTGTAAATAAATAAATAAAATATTCATTAAAGATAACTAAAAACAAAACAGAAAAACAAATCAAGAGACGGACGTAAATCAAAATATTTGATCTTGCAACATGCGTTATTTACCTAGTTGTGTTTAATGAATTTAATTATTAAGTTATTTTTTATTAAATCAAATGATAATAGAAAAAAACATACACATAGAATTAATTGAATAAAATAAAAGGAAAACAATTATGCAAGCCTGCACATATTAAAAATATTATCTAAAAATAAATATTTTTTATTTTTTAAAATAAAGTTCATCTACATAAAAAAAAAAAAACTTCATAGATAAACCAAAATAATCATACAAAAAAAATAATTAAAAATATAATAACCTCTATTTAAAGAACTACTAATAAAAATCAAAAATTAATTGAAATATAACTTAAAAACAATTATTTAAAAAAAAGACATGTAAAAAATTATATCATTTAAAAAAATCAAAATTAAAAGAAAAAATAAAAAATATCAGTTGTTACTTGACCCGTTTAGAAAGGGTTCGCGTGCGAGCCTGCTATAGCAGGGTTGCACTCGTGGGCCTTTATTTTCTTAAAAAGTTGATGAGTGGGACACCATGTGTTTCACTCCAGATTGTTTTGAAAAAGCATACTTCAAACAATGTGTCATCTACCTCATGCATCGTTTGTTGAGGTAGAAACATGTCGTCTACTTTCCCTAGATTTCAATAACATTTATTAGATTAACTTGAATCAACTTGGATTATTCTGTCAAATCTGTTACTCAAGTCATGAAACACTAAATAGAAAGCAAATAAGAAAAAATATTAAACTCAATTATCAATCAACCCAATATTGAAGGATGAAATAAAAAGAATCAATAAAAAACACTTTAGTCAACCGACCAAACTCGTAACTCGGGTCATGAGACCAGGATAATCTCAATCAATGCAAACCAAAATAAACTATGAAGTCTAATTCTCAATCAATTTAATTTTAAAGCGTAAAATTGAATTAAAATAACAAAAAAAAGATAAAGAAAATCCAAGTTAATTAGCCTAACGCGCGACTCGGATTATAAGATCTTGATAATCCTATGCAAGGCAAATAAGGAAAACTTATGAAGCCCGATTCCCAATCAACTCAATCTTGAATGATTGAATTGAAAAAGAAATAAAAAAAAAAGACAAAAATGACTTGAGCCAACTCATGTTAATTTTCAAAACCCAGGTCAAAAGACCGAGATAACTTCATAGAAAGCAAATCAAAGAAAAATATAAAGTCCAATCCTCAATCAACATAATGTTGAAGGATGAAATTAGAAAAAATATTCAATTAAAAAAAGATTGGGAAAAAATCCAAGTCAACCTAACTAACCCAAAAAACTCGTGATTTAGATTATAAGATCATGATAACTTCATATAAAATAAATAAAAAAATTAATTATAAAATTTTATTATCATTCAACATAACAATGAAGGATAAATATAAAAAAAAGTAACTCGAATTAATAAGTGTAAGTATATTATGATTCCAATAGACACTCATATTTAAAGATGGAACTTCTCATTTGTTAAACAAAGCACAGCTACTTTCAATTTATCTCATATAAGCATCTTTTACACCACCAAGTTTTGATGTTTTTCATGATATATTTTAATATTAAAACTTTCATTTAAAATCATAACCAAATAATCATTTGCTAGTAAAGTAAAAAATTACTCTGTATTCTATCTAGTCCTAAAAAGCATATGCTATTAATTAAAACATTTTCCACAATATATATATATATGCTATTAATTAAAACATTTTCCACAATATATATATATATATGCTATTAATTAAAACATTTTCCACAATATATATATATATATATGCTATTAATTAAAACATTTTCCACAATATATATATATATATGCTATTAATTAAAACATTTTCCACAATATATATATATATATATATATATATATATATATATATATATATATAAACCAACGTTGTGCTGTATGAAAGGATGCAAAACCCAATGTCACGTAGAAGTGGTGAATTCCATGCATGTGTGTTAGGGACAATCAGACGGCCCCATATTTGGCCCAAAAAGCTGCAAAGCCAGCAAGAGATATCCTAAAATGAAACAAACAAGCTAAGGTGGCGTTGCCCACTTACACTTGGCTCTTAGCTCCTTTTAGAAATTTTAGCACACAATTTAGAGAGAGAAATGAAATCTGACTGGGAAAGAAAGAAGATGAGAGTGAGTGAGTAAGAGAGATCCATGAGAGTCGGTTTGGAGCGAGAATATGGGCAAAAATGCGTCATATCATATCATGTATATATGTATATTGTAAGTGCTGTAGATTTCGGATGGTTTGGATTTAATGTACATGTATTTTTCAAGTAATCAGTCTCAGACAATAAAACTTCAACTGGTCTCGGAAAAATCAGAAATCCCCTCAGATTCTCTTCTTCTTCTCTCTCTACACTTCCCATACCGATATTGGCACCATACCTTGGGATATTTTTGGTAATCTTTTTCTGTTTGTTTCATTTCCTTTTTGAAACTGCATGGGTCCTTGAAGTTGCTCTAGATTTTGCTGTTCTAGTCAGATTGTGGTTTCTTCAAACTCAAGAGTTTGGTATGTTGTCTCTCTCTCCCTCTCTCGTTCCTTGCATCTGCCTTCTTTTAACTTCTTTCCAAGCTCTGTCCTTTATAACAAGAATAGTCGAGAAAGAACAAAACATACAGTGGTGCAGTGATATACACCAGTACTAGCAGCAGCAGCAAAATCAAGATTTATTTATTGTGTGTATGTGGATGAGTGTGGCTGTCTAGATCCTTGCATGTGAAACTTCTTCAAAACTTGATGTTGATGACAAGAAGTTCCAAGAAGAGCAGAGACATGGTATTTATATATATGCTAATACTAGCTTGAAAAATAAGGGTTAATTATATGTTTCTGTCACTTTTTGGCATTTGGGTTTCTTTTGAGTTCTTGAAAACGTTTTGTCATGGAAGATAATTATAATAACGGCTCATGAAGAGCAAATCAAGAAACGTAGCACTAGCAATGGTAGCGGGTGGTGGTGGTATTCGTATGGGCAACATTAGTAGATCGTTTAGGAAGAAAAAAAAAACAAAAGAAGGTGCCACAGAGAGGGCTTGGTGTTGCACATCTAGAGAAAATAAGACTAGAAGAGCAACAAAAGAAGGTAAATGCCTCATCAGGAAGTTCATCATCATCTTTGCTAGATTTTCAGATGGAGCCCCCTTCAAACCAAACTTATTACGACAACTATACGTATGATTCACCTGTTTGGATACAGGAAGAGAAGGTGATTTATTTTTTCTCGTAATCAAGGAGATGCATGGTGAATTCAGAAATACATTTTCAGGTTTTTCTTTTATTTATTTATTTTTTTTTCTATCAATTAATTGCGTACTCTACTTTACAAGTGTTCTTAATTATTGCATATCTGTGCCCATTTTAGAGAAGGCTTCTCGTGTTCTCCTTCCATCTTGGAGCCTACTTTAAAGAAGAGGGGGCTTGCAATGGAGGTTTTCTCAGTACTCTAGCCCCTCATGCTACTACTTTGACGTCTACAAATTTCATGCCCTAGCCTTCAACTTATCTAGCCTTCCATAAGCCTTTGATTTTGATTCACTGCCTCATCAAGTGAGATTAATTAAACTGCATCACTTTTTTCTATATATCCAGCTATTTTATCTCATGGATTTTTGCTAAAGGGTAACGTGGAAGATCAAATTCTCCGGCAGCCTTACTATTGCCTCCTTCCCCCAGCACCAACGCAGATTGGCCAACCACCAAAAGCTATTAATAATTGCCCTGGTGGTGTGAAGTAGGAGAAACTATTGATTTGAATTTGAAGCTATGAACAACTACAGAAGCACAATCTTATTTTTTTTATATAAAAAAAACCTTTGCGCTCATTTCCTGTGCTATTTTTAGGCAGGCCAGTTGTATCTTCTATGAGACCATATACTTGGTAGTTCTTTGTCCCTTTTCCAAGCAATAATTCTTGGCCATGTGAGGGTAAGAGAGAAGTGGAAGATTAGGTTGGGAGGTCTAGATTTGTTTGTTTGAGTATTATATTTTGATGACGACGAGAGAATCTGGATCGATGGTTAGATTTATCAACAGAGGATATATGATTTTCATCTTTCGATTATTTATATATAATCAGTTGTTGAATCATTTAATTAATTATATTATCATATAGTTTTGTATTTTTATTGGCATAATTATTATAATTATGCTTATTTCTGTTGATCCTATTGTGTTTAAACTAAATCGTTTATAGATTGAACCTCTTATTAAAAATTAAAATTGAATTTAGAAATTTCCTATCCTAAAAATAAATCAATAGATAATAAAAATATAAAATATATTGAATTTAAATTCTTAATTACTCTTGATTATATGTTCAATTAAAAAAAAAGATAAGGATTCAAATAATACACAATAAGTATAAGATATATAGTTTTCTTGGTTTTTTGTTTTATGTTTAACTTCTACGTACGTACATGCATATAATTTTGAAAAGGAAAGAACAAGATTCAAGAAAACTAACTTACGTGTTAATTTAGAAATAGAAACGATCAATCATTTCAATCTTCTTCATGGAAGAACTTGATGATTTCCACGACACTTGGTCCTTGATCCTTGTGACTTTTGACTCTCGAGTGGAAGATGCAAGAAGCTCAGAAAAGAGATTATGAAATATGAAAAAAGAAGATAAATTAAGAGACGGTGGATGTGTCGAGTTTGTGAAATATATTAGTGATGAACGGTGAAGATATGGGAAAACCAACAAAAAGAAGTTACGAGATTTTGCTGTGTTTTTTTTTCTGTCAAAAATGGTGGGGAAAAAAAGATTAGGGTTACTGAATGCAACTCATCACCCATCTTTTCTTTTTATCTTTTTATCTTTTTTAGATAAAATCTTAAAAAAAATCTCCAACCTAAAGAGGTAATTTCAAATAGGTCCCCAACCCATTTTTTATCTTGACTAATTAGGTTCCAATGTATCAATGAAGTCTTGAATAATTCTATTATTTTAATTTAGCAAAATAGTTTGTCTTGAATATATATATATAACATGCGTCGATATATTGTTTGTTAGTAATATCAAATTTCATCATTATATCTGTTGATAAAAAAAAAATTACCGATGATTTTATATATGGAAATTATACACAAAAAACAAATTTTTATTTGAAATATACTAACAAATTTATTCCAAGTTTTTTAAAGAGGTGATGTATCTATAAACCCTTTTATTTAAGGAATAACGTAACTCAATATGCCCATTTTCTTTTCTTTTCTATTCTAGTTTTTATGTTGTTTATTTATATATATATATATATATATATATATATAAAACAAAAAAAAACTTTAAAATTGTATTTATTTATTAACTAACTTTTAATTTCACACGTGAATTTTACTTTTTTCTAATGAAAATAAAAAAATTAAAGAAACATAGAAAAATATAATTCATCATTGTTTCAATAATAATAAAAAAAATATACAAATCCCGTACGTTTCGTGTGTAAATTGTTCCATTAATTATACGTGAAAGCAGCAATGACCACAATCGCATTAACTTGTGATTGGATCTTTGGAATGATCAGAGAAGCTTTTGTGTTTAATTAATTGATTTTTTTAAGTGAAATTCATCAATAAAACTCTTAAAAAAGAGGGAAGAACATTGAGCAAAATCAAATTTACACCCAAAGTGGAACTCTTTGGTATTCTTTCTACTATACCTGGCACAAGAGAAGACCACCACTACTAGAATTTTGCAATTTACTCATGTATATTCCGTTAGTAGCTAGGAACTTATCTTGTCGGTACAACTTTTATAAACGTGCTCATAAATGATTATTGTTCATGGAAAATTTTATAATTAGTGATTTATGTTTTGTTAATAAGTTATTTGATAATATAATCATTGATCAATTTATACATAGAAAAAGCATGTTAAACAAGAAAAAATTACTTGTTTTATTTTGTAGGTATATCTCTTGATGAATATGACATATCACCGCTAAAAAAAAATTTAATTTCATCAATGATTTTTTATATTATCGACAAAATTAAATCATTGGTGATTGAACAATGTCAATGGTATTTCTAGCAATTCTTTTCGAACTCTTTGAAATATACCGACTGACTTAATCTGTCGATAAGACCATCGGTAATTTTATTAAATATTTAAAAAATATATAATAAACAAAGTAGAAAATAATTAAAAGAAATAAAAATTAAATATTTATTACAAATTTAAAAGTGTATTAGTTCAAATACAATTCATCTAGAAAAAAGGAGCTAGAGAAGGAGAAGGAGGAGGCAAGTCTTCTCCGGGACAATAAGAGAGGCACATGTACAACTCATGTGTAATTTCAGTTTCATATACAATCATCAGAGTTCAGTTGTCTCAACACTAAGTCATTTTATCTCAGGAACATCATTGTCAACCCTATCCCAGTAAAACTTTTCCTTACACCTCAAATTTGTAAAAAACTTATTTCATTAATATTAATAAGTTAATCGAATTAACATAATTAAAAAAATATATTTAAGTATATATTAACCCTGAATTTTCTGACCCACGCATCAATCATGAGTTTCCATTTAGGATTTTTTAAAACCTGACTTCATTATAATAATAGCACTTCCATTGATAATTTCATCGCCGATATTATTATTCAGAGAGCTTCAACATTTGTAAACCTAAAATTGCATTCATTTATTGAAATTGATTTTTTTAAAATTATCAACTATTCTTTATTTTTCTTTATTTTTTAGTAATGCATGAAAGGAAAATAAACTTACATTAAGTGGTCGGGCTTCTACTAGACAACGTACTTCCTAGTAAATGAATCTCACTTTGAAGGGAACCCCCCTGGCATGGTAGCATCGCACTAGACAAGCCTGCGTTGAGAGAGACTTCATGTGCCTCAGGCTTCATGGGTGGCACCTAATGACTTTGGTCGTCAAAAGCATTGTTAAAAGAACTAGCAGTGATCTTGTCCGTACGATGCACTTCTAACTTTTTCTTGGGCATCTATACAAATCAAAGGATTGAGAAAGATAATAACATTTCTATTTAAAAAAAACAAGTTGGCAGTACCTCTCTTATACAGAAAACTATCCAAAACTTGTTTATTTGCAAATACACATCAATAACTCGTGTCATCAACCAAAATATTTTATTATCACCCTTTTATATCAACTTTTAGACCTATATAACACATTACTCAATTATTTCCATATAATTATCATATCTTTATGTTAAATATATTAATAACATTTATTACTTGACTTCCTATGTTATGAACCATTTTCACCGACGACCTTTACTTAGAATCCCAAAAATTGTTATCTTTCATTCGGCACATCCATTTCAATATAGTTACTTTCTTCATGTATATTTTATACGATAATACCTAATCATTTTTTTTAAACTCGCCCTTTTATTTTCAATGGCTTTTAGGCTAAGGTTTAAATACCAAAGAAATCATAGATTTCTTGTTGTTTTTCCTTCAATTTTTTGCATGAATTCATAACTATAAGGATCAAAACAAACTTACATATCCTATAAATGGTCGAAGAAAATATCCCTCCTCTCCTTGGTACCCCTAGGCTGGCACCAACATAAAAGAAAAGGGGCAAAAATTAAATATGCATGTTAACATGATTCCAATGTAAATTAAACAATCTAAGTAAGAATTTCTCAAATCCTTAATTTCTTTCATACAAAAATATGTTCAAAAATTTAAAAAAAAAAGCTATATACATTAATTGAACCAAGACAAGAGTTCCTTAATTACCTTTTAATACCAAGACTTAAATGTGAAAAGAATAGAAGAATTGCTTGATTTTCTCCCCTCCTTCCCTTTTTCCTTGATCTCTTGAGTTTAATCCCTCTCGATTCGTAGAAATGCCTTTTCTAAAACTATACCTTTCCTAAAACTTTGAATTCTCCTTTTGACCTCATAAACAATTTAGTTATTTTTTGAGAATTATGGAAGAAAATTGAAGAAAAGTTTTAACCCCGCCACCTTCTCTTTTGTTGGCTATTTATACCTTGGGAAAAGTCTTCAAAATTACTTTATTGCCCTTACAATTTATTTCGTTTTATCAGATATCCTGTTTGGATCTATTTCAATAACTAACCATACTAAAAGAATAAATCCTTGGAAACCAGATTTTTAAATCATCTAGCATCACCACCCTTAATATTTATTCTAATTGTTTTATTTTATTTTTATGGTCTTTAGACTCTTTTCAAAAAAGACTTATAATATTATTCAAAAACAAAGTTAAAATTAAATTGTATTTAAAAAATATCTAAAATATATTCTTAATTAATTTAATAATTTTAAAAATAATATATGTGATATATTTTGATTTAATGAATTTTAAAGAAATTAAAGTTTAATTTAAAGGGAAAAAATATTAAAAAAAAAACAATTACGATGCGAAACTTAATAACCCAACATGCTTGCCTGTTAAAAATAAACTCGACTATATGGGTTTGCTAGTTCAAACTCGCATGGATTTTTTTTTCATTATTTTTTATTATTATTATTGTTGTTAGCCCAGTTTTTTATTAAAAAAAAATAGACAACCCTATTAATTTCTTATAACAAAAAAAGTGACCAAGAAATGATCTAAGGTTTTTTGGACTCAAAAACCAAAATTTTCACTCATTTTCATCTAAAAACAACAAAAAAAACACTCTCATAACCTCAATACACTAATTTATCAACCCTAAAAAACCAAAATCAATTCAGAAATACAAAATTAAACAGAATACAAAAATTCTCTCAACCTCAATCTACCTTTTTAAGTCAACATGGAGGACAAAAAACCATCTCAATAGCACCCCTTTCATTAAGAGACGCTTTGACACCAAAATAGTTTTTTTTATTAACAGAATCATGCCAGTGAACATTCTCTCCTCCATCGTTTAGCGACCCTTTCTCCTCTCTATTGAATTTGAGCCTGCTATGTAAAGAAAACAAAGTGTAGTAAAATGAAGTGTTGACTATTGTCAAACTAAAAGGACCAAAACAGGCTGTTATATCCATCAGATTTATTATCTAATACTCCACTGCTGTGCATCGCAAAATACATCAGCGAACCGGAATGGCACATTAACTGAGAGTTTATAATACATCACACGAAATGCATGATGAAAGTATGTACAGGTTTAATACATACAGAGCCAACAAATAAATGACTTAGTGTGATGGTTAGTCGTATATTTGCAAGTGCATATACAAAATACATATGCCAAAATATCAACTTCGTTATAATAAACAAATTATGAGAAAGAAACTGTCACCCCTTTCCTCTACTTTATTTTTCCTTTCATTTTTTATATAAAGCAAGATCACCACCTTAAACGTCCATTCTTTCCGCGTTTAAGGCTTCTGATTTGCAGATGGGGCAGACATTCTTCAAGCGTAGCCACTTCTTCAAGCAAACTGCATGATACTCATGTCCACAATCAAGAGCTGCAATTTTCTCCTTGCTCTTATAATCATCCTGTAAACTCCCAAAAGATCAAAAAAATTGCCATCCATTGCATGAAAGAGAGAAGATAGCATTTCATTCAATATGCAGAATACCAGGTAATAAAACCATACTGCATTCTAGAAAATTGAGCATAATTAAAAAGTGTCCAAGTACCAAATTCGCAAGGTTGCTTTTACAATACCTGGCAAATAATACAAGAATCAGCTTCTTGATCCATACAAGCTGCCTCTTCCAAATTGATTGAAGGAGATGATAAATAAGTTCTTGTTTTTAATTGGCTTCTGATGGTTCCCTCTGACAATCCAGTATTTACATTGCCAATTCGCTCCCCAAGTGCAAGAAGCTCCTGTACTCAAAGTTGAAAATTTCATGTCACAATACATAAAGTAGACGCATTTCAGGTTGTTCATCTCAGATGTTTAAAATTAAGACATGTCAATCCTCCATTCATCTAGACAATCCAAAATCAACTGAATCTCATAAAGGTTCTCCTCACTACTGACTACATATTGAGCTTTGCATGTTAAAAGAAAGATACTGTTGTCAAAGTACCTCAAGCTTACCTCATAAGACATGTCCTCTATATCCAAGCGCATATCTCTGTGGTGGTCAACATGATTCTCTACTTCATAATAGTCAGGGAACCCTAATATTGCTACCCCCTATACACATGAATCGGAAATGTTTTAGCCACTTTACAAACAGAAGAATTAGCAAAATAGGATTTTTGTTTCACCAATAATATCATCATGAACAAAAGATAACCACTCATAATAAAGAATGAGGAAAAAGAAATTGCAGAAATGAAAATGAAGATGGAGTCTTACATCTGTTGGCAATACTCTCAACTGAGGGAGGTTGCGATGTCTTAGGGTGGTCTCAGGTACAACTCCCTCACGGTGAGGCCTGTACATTCTAAGGCCAGTTGGTTGAACTGATCCTAGATGCCGAAGTCCAATATCTAAACCATCTTGAGATGGATTCATGGTGATTTGTGAGGCATTGGCTGTAGGAACTCTGAATGAAGCTGCTGGTGCTTGAGGAAGAATATTAATATTGTGGCCTCTCATTCCTTGAATTGGTGGAGACATGTGATGAAAATTGTGGTGCTGAAGGTTCACTGCAGAAGGGCGGGAGAAACTGGCATTACTTCTGTTGCTAGCTGGCTCATGATACCGCTGTAGACCCATATTTCCAATTTCTATAGGACCTCCATTGAGATTGTTCCCTACCAGAAAATGTACCGAGGCGCTTAACATTTACAATAATTGGTCAATTTATGGTTACCAAGAACAAAATTCGAGAAAAAAAGTATTTGATCATACATTAGGAGAACAACGAGTAGATATAACAAGTAGAAGATACCATGCATGTAAGGAATAGCAGTGGTCTGAGTCCATCCTGAAGTGCCTGCATCAGTAGCACTGTTGCTTAAATGTTGATCTAGCCAAAGAGAGCCACTTGGCTGATAGGGTTGACCCAAATAGTTTCCTTGAATAAAATGGTTTAGATTGTGCGCCAGAGCAGGATCTAACCCAGCAGCACCTAATCTATTCCTTACACTGCTTTGAGATCCCACATCTCTGATTGATGAAGCACTGCTCCCTCGGTAATGTGGCGGGGTGAATGATGTAGCATCCATCAGAGCACCCCCCTCAGAATGCCTAGTATTCAATGGGGCAACTGAAGAACTAGAGCTTGCCGATGCATTCAGATACTGGAAATTCCCTGGGTTTCCTTCAGCATTCTTTCTTTTGAATGAACCTCTAGCATTATCCATGAAGTGACTGTTTGTTCCATACTCATCAGCAGAAACTTCAATCACTCCATAATTGTTGGAAGATGATAACTGATCACAAGGCCCATGACTGATAGGAATACCAGAAGATGGAGTCATGTAAGGAACATAGAAGTTGGGTGCAGTAGCAACACTTAAATCAAGATTTGGGCCATGATATTGACGATGAGGATGAAGACCATGGTATTGGGGCATACCATAAAACATAGCACCATCATAATGATCCACTAGATGAGCGTCACGATTGTTAGTGTTCCCTGAAGCTGCAACCATGGTTGGAATATCAGATGGTCGGAAGTTTGTCACACCCCCTAAAAGGATGCAAGGCTCAGGATGTAGATATCCCTGGCTTTGTTGATCCATTTCTAAATCAATCATTTGATTGGTGCATAGCATGTTTCTTTGTCCCATATCTCAAATTATCCCTGCTTCATAGCCAAGATATTCACATAGAGATGTTAGAATCAGTGGAGAGAGATAAGCATTGATATAAGTTGTCAATGAGAATTGGAGTGGGAAAACAAGATATCAATTATTCAACAACCAGAATAAGGATGGCATGTGTAATGAATACATGCATATCCATATTCGAAATATATAAACCAAGAGAACAATACAAAGTCAAATATCATCTCAGACATTAGGAACACATGATGGAAGACATTAAATAATATATTAAGCAATGTTGCACAACAAGCAATATGTACAAATTACATCTGTGTAATTACATAATTCCTTTTCATCAATTTAATACCATTTATACTACAGCTTGGTAAAAAGCATCCCATATCAGAAAGAAATGAAATAACACAGACAAATAAATAAGTTAAAGAAGTTTTTGAAGATATTGAATTGAGCTTCACACAAGACCCATTCAAACTTGGGAAAGAGGAGAATTTCCAAATTCTACCCATGGTTCAACCTTAAGGCGGAACATGAGAAATATAATACATAAGACCAAAAGCTTCCCATGTTATTTTCATTTAAATGTTAAATTGCAAAGCATCCACTTGTCTACCACATCAATTCACCTATTTCATGTGTAGTATGAGAAGAGAAAAAGAAGAGATAGGGAGGATGGAGAATATCCCTATGATGAAACAAGAATGAGACATGAGCACAATATCACACTGAACAAGGGGAGAGTATGCGAGAGAAAGGGAGTTATACAACTCCCAATGTGAAGCTATAGATGTTCCAACTAAAGGGAAAGGATAATGGAAACCATCCTTACATCACCTAATCTATGTTCCAACTTCATCAAGCATTACAATCCAAGAATTCTGCAACTAATCGCCCAATCTACAACATCACTACTTTCCTACGGTTAAATTCATGTGTTAGAGACTAACAAACTTATAAATAACTATAACTTCATCCCATTCACTTTTGTTTCTTATATGTTAAACAAAAGAACACCACACATTTGTCAGCTAAAACATGATCACGTGGGTCAGGGGGTGGACGGGAAAACTTAAGCTGACACTTTTAGGTTAATGATACTTCAGCTTTCGCTTACCGGTTTATCCTATCCTGGAAATTAAGGGAGGCCCAATACAGGCGACACAAGAAGATGCTTGATTAAATTATTTCAAAATTGTGCCAAAGAAATCTCAACTTCAAAGAAAGAAAAATTATTGTCCAAAGAGTCCAACATTGCCTATTTAATCATTTCAAAACAAACATATGATTAGATTCAATTATCATCAAAATCTAAAACTACAAAACACAGGAAAAAAAACAATCATTACTTATCGGAAAAAAAAACTCGACTTCTTAAAAATAATTAAATAAACTGTTCATAAATTTGAGACATTTTACAAAAGGGTAGAAACAGAAAAGGAAGGATGAAAACGTACCTTGTGATCATGAAAATAATCAATCAAGAGATGGAATTCCACCAAAGGAGAGAATATGCAAAATTATAAATACCTGCGAAACCAAGAAATCAAAATCAAAGAAATTAAATGAAACCGTAGATTCCAAAATTGAATTTAAGACAAAGAAAAGCAAGAATTGAGAGAGAAAGAAGAAAGTAAACCTAAAAAGGGAGAGATCTCCGTGTCATGATTTGAGAGGGAGGGAGGGGGGAAGAGAGATTGTGGTTGTAAAATATAAGGTAAGGCTGTCAAACGTGGACGGAGTGGAGTTGTTTTTTATTTATTTTTATTTTTATTTTTATTTTTTTCCTTTGAACCGTTGAAGTTAAGGTTAGTAGTTATTACAGTCAGTCAACTTGGGAGATTATTATTATTTTCTTATTAATTTTTTACGGTCGTTGCTGTTGAATAAATACAGCTTTAACTGAACGCGTGTCGGATTAACATATCCCAACCCTACCCTTGAACTATAAGTTAATTACAATAAAAACAAATACATTAGACAAAACAAAATTGAAACCTTAATCCACCAATTTAATATCTCCAAGATATTTTTTTTCTCTTCTTAAAACAATACTATTATTTCAAACAAAAAAAATCACGAAAAAAAAATACTCGCGATGTTCATGTTTTGGCGACCTTGCATTCAATATATATTTATGTAAACAAATATAAGATCTTAATTTAGAAAATAAATATTATTTATAAAATAAATATTAATTGTCAACTTAGAAATTTATCAACAGTGAGGTATTTTATAGAGTATAATAAGATTATAATAAATGTGGGATTTTTAAATTAGAATATAAATAATTGTATTTTATGTAATTTGTTTAGAAGTAAGCATGTGCTTGAAAAATCTAAGTAAATTTTCTGGATTTATTTTATATTTGGACGGTCGTGATTAGGCATGATCTAAATTGTATGTAAAAAAATTATAAAATTAAATTATGTGTGATGGCATATATATATATACAAAAGTTTTAGATGAGAAAAGATTTATCCTCGTACAAAATAATTTTTATTAATATTAATCATGTTAAGACTTATTTGAAAATATGATAAATTTAAAATGTTTTTCTTTTGAAAATAAATCAAAATATTTTATTTAAAAAAATTATTTTTAACATTAGCAATAAAAACAATAAAAAACAAAAAAATAATTTGAAATTAAAAAAAAATTCAAGAATTTTTTAAAATACGAACAAGACATGATTGTTGAAAAGTAAAATATTATTTTTAATTTATGTAATTAAAACAAATCATTGGTTATTTCTTTGTTGACATTTAAAACAATTTAATTTTAATCTGGATGAATTTTATAAAAACCTAAAAGGTATTTGTAACCAACTTTGTTTATGAACATATGTTAGTCTTCAGTTTGAAAAAAGGGTCTTTCCTTCAAATTAATGTCTATTGATTTTCAAGTTTTTAATCTAAGTATGCAATTAAACAATTAAAAAAAGGCTGTTTCTTTAATTGTGTAGGTATGGACAGCGGTTCGGCATAATTAATTATATTATCCTTCAAGAAGAGAGATGAATTAAAGTTTTTTTTTTCTACATGTTATTGTGGTAACTTTTTATAGTTATGGTTTGAAAAATATTATTTTATAAAATGTACTTTTAATTAAAGTTGATTTGGTATTTATATATGTTTGGTTAAAACTGCAGTTGAAATTAAGGTTGAACAAAAAGTAGTTTAATGTATTTGATTAAGAATTATTTTGAAATTAAAGTTGTAAAATAATTTAAAAACATATATATTAATATTAATAGTTTTTAATTTAAATATTATAAATTTAACTATTGTTATTATATCATGAAATAAATAATACTTTATATAAAATATTTTTTATTGTTCTATTAACCTATTTATAATTTGGGATTACGATCAAATTCTGCAAATGCTACATCATTAAACGCTCTCTGTCTAATTTATGTAGTGTCATTAAATAATGTTAAACACTAATTTTTTGAATAAAACACAATTAAAATATAAAAAATATTTTTTTATTTTACTGGGTTGGACCCGATTCAATGCATTTTGAGTTTTTGACCGGACCCGGTCCAGCCGGAACAGTAAAGCATGCCTCCACTGTTCACGTGAACAGTATAGCATGGCTACACTGCGCAAGAAGCACTAAGGACTTGCTTTCCTTCCCCCTGTGTTTCTGATGCAAAATCTGTGGGACCCGTGAACAGTATAGCATGGCTACACTGCGCAAGAAGCA
This sequence comes from Populus nigra, assembly GCF_951802175.1. NCBI lineage: Eukaryota > Viridiplantae > Streptophyta > Magnoliopsida > Malpighiales > Salicaceae > Populus > Populus nigra. Next base: position 11,057,881 of record NC_084860.1, read on the forward strand.
CTAAGGACTTGCTTTCCTTCCCCCTGCGTTTCTGATGCAAAATCTGTGGGACCCGTGAACAATAAACTGGTTTTTTTTAACCAAACAGGTTGTATCTGCATTTTAAACAAAACACAGACGCAATCTCCTAAACAAACGCTACCTCATTAAGTAATTTTAAACATCAATAAAATATGATAAAAATTTAAAACTTTGAAAATACATTTAAAGTTATTTTTATCATATTTTCTTAATATTCTTAACATTACTCTATAGATGATTAATTTTTAGCATTCCTCCTATATATTCAATCATTAAAAAAAACAATATATACATCTAATTCATTGGCAATTGTGCGTTTATATTCATTTTTTTATTATTATTATTAACATGAGTGTTCGGACCAGCTTGCACACACCTTAACTAGTCTAATTTTTTCTCTATTCATGAAAAACTCGGGGAGAATGACTAATATTAGAGCTACCTATATCTATCTATTTATTTTATATAATAAAACTATATCTCACCCACTTATTTATGTCAATTGCATAATTTTGTATCTTCTTTCTTTATCCATTTCCAAAATAGATGAAATTAAAAATGATAATATGTTTATGATTATGTAATTAATTAATTTTACCGACTAAATTAAGCAGGAACGTTCTTAAATAGACTTTGACCGAAGTAAGAGGGAGAAAGAAGAAGAGAATTGAGATCACATAAGAAATGAGAAGCATGTGTTTGAATTAGACATGTCAATTTAACTAGGAAGACGATGAAGTCAACAGAATGCAAAAGAACCCCGAAAAGGCATATTCTTGGCATATGAGACCAGGCAAAAAATCTATTTATGCTCCCTTAATAAATAAATAAAATATATTTTTAAATTAAATGTGTTATCTAAGCCTGAGTATACTAATCTTGTATTACAGGCTAATATTTTAATTTATTTTAAGCGTAGAGGTAAATTAGTAATTTGACTATAATAAAAGGTTGAAAAGATAAATAATTCATGACAATTCTTTAATTGCAAATTGACCATTGAAAAATACCAAATCATCCTTTTAAGACATCCTAGTAATTTATATCAAGGCAAGTCTCCATGCTAATCCTATATTCCAAGCCAAGAGTTCAATTTATTTTGAGTAAGGTAAATCAATAATTTAACCGTTACAAAAAGTTAAAAAGACATAAATAATCCATGACAATCCTTTAATTACAAATTTACCATTGAGAAATACCAAATCACTTTTTAAGGCATCCTAGTAAAAAAAATAAAAATAAATGGACTCAAGTTATTTACCGTAATCTTTGTGAGTGAAAACACAATAGAATAGAAATGCGGGAAAAGAACCCTGAAAAAGCATATTCTTGGCACGCGGGTCCTTCTTATTTCTAGCCGCAGAGCAGAGCACAGGATCAAGGAGGATACCACGCTTCCGTGGCACGTCAACAAAAATATCATTCAACATGGCTTATACGGCGTAAGGATAATTAATTTAGCGTTTTTATATATATATATATATATATATATAATTTGTTTTTTAAAATTTAAATTTCTTCAAAAATAATAAATTTCATATTTTTTATATATTTATAGATGATTTTGATATCCTAATATCTAAAATTAAAAAAAATCATTTTAATAAAATTTCATTCTAATATATTTTTAATTGAAAATCACTAAACACAAACTAAATATAACAATATTATACACACACACACATGGAGATGTATCTTAACTGATCAGACTCTAAATTTGTTTTTTAGAGGTTGTCAGTTCGAGTCTCACAAATCTCAGGGCCACTAGAGGCTTCCATAGTTGTTAATTTTAGGGTCCGTGGGATTAGTCGAGGTACATATAAGTTAGCCCGGACACCCACATTTATATATATATATATGCCTAAATCAATAGGGCTGAGCATTTTTTGTTCGGTCCGGTTTTAGACCAAAATAAACAACCAAACCGAATTTAATTTTTTTTGTTTTTGAACCGAACCGAACTGAAAACTGGTTCAAACCAATTAATTTCTGTTCGATTTGGTTTTTTCCCTCCCAAACCGGTTCAAACCGAAATTATAATGCTCGAGCTAATTTCAGATTTAATCACTCCTTCTCCAGGGAATGTTACAAGGCCTACAGTCAAGAAATATATAGAATACGTGAAGAGATTCAATCTTATTCAGGTTACTTTTCTCTGTTACAAGCACGGTATAAATAGCTATTTTTACAGAGTTTTGTTTTACAGATCTTGTAGTTTTGGGCTAATTGACTAACTATATGGAAAGTTATTTTTATCAGAATACAATCACATGTTTACAGGGATTCTAGAATATATTTCTACAACTAACATTAGAGATACAATAGGATTTGAATACTGGGAATCCAACTTGGAGATAATTACTCAGACTTATCAATACCTACCAGTTACAAACAAATAGAAAGCAATTCCAAACATTATGCATGTACCCAAATCTCATCCTATTGAGGTCACCAAAGATCAGATCGAGTCCATGATTACCGGATTCAACCAGAAGCATTTCCAAAAGCAATTGCCAAACATCATCGCAGGGAAAGAATTAAACAAGCATGATGTGAGAGATGAACCTACTAAAACTGTCAAACACCACAAAACCACAACATTTGGCCCAAAAACATGCAAATATGAGAGATGAGAGACAGAGAGAGAGAGCATGGAAGAGAAGAAGAAAGATTTGACTCAAATCATTTGAGAGATGAGAGACAGAGAATAAAGAAAGGGGGCGGCTGAAGGAGCATGGAGCTTAAGCAAAGAAACATGGAGCATGGAGCAGGAGCTTAACAACTAACAAGTAACAATCGTGGAGCTGAGCATGAAGAAAAATCAAAGAGGAGAGATGAGGGGGAGATGCAGAGAGCAAAGGGAGGGGGGGATACAGAAAGCAGGGGGCGACTGAATGTAGGTTTAGAGTTAGAAAACATTCTATTTATACTTGTTTTTTTTAAGTGGTAGTTTGGTTGAACCGATTCGGTTCAGTTCGGTTCAATCAGTTTCAGACTTTAGAAACTGAAACCGAACTGAACCGGAACTTTTTTGTGATTTTTTAATCGGTTAATTCGGTTTTTTTTCGATTTGATTTTTTTGGTTATTTTTTTTTAATTTTTTTAATTTAATTAGTTTATTGGTATTTTTCCTCACCCCTATAAATCACCACTAAAATCTAATGGCCATAAACATTTAATCGTCACTTATAATTGAATACAAGTTAAAACATATAATTTTATATACAAAATTGATTTAAAGACATAGCATGGCATATGAGCAACTTAAAGAATATTTTTACAATCTTGACACTTTCTATAAAGTGATAATTCCTTACAGAATCTAAAAACACTATTGCCTTATAATATAATGTATAATGTATAAAGTATAATAATTAATAATCTATCACTTAAAAAAAAAAAACATAAATGAACGAAAATAAAAATCCAAAAAGAGAAGAAGTCATCTCTTCCTTGTTCTCGGTGTCAACACAACAGGAGAGGCTGTCCGCCGAATTCTGTAAAAGCCCCATCTAAAGTCTCAATAACCCAACTATTATTCTCTGCTGATTCAGGTACGCTTTCGTTTCTTTTATTTTATTTTATTTCCATTATTTGAAGGAGCGTTCCAGGGTTTGTTGTTTCTTCTTCTCCCATCTTGTTTTTATGCTTCTTTCTCTTCATCTACATCGATATTTTCCCCTATTTTCTTTTAATGATTTCTTTTGGAAAAAAAAACAGAGCTTGCTTTTTGTTGTTGTTGTTGTTGTGTGTTTGTTACTGGCTAAATTTATTGAAATCAAGTAGAGAGAAATCCTTGTATAAGTTGTTTTTGGATAGTTTTCCAGATTCAAAAGAATGGGCTTTGATTTTATGTGTTTCTGTATAAAACTGGAATGTTCAACAAACAAGGTTACTGTTCATTTGTTAAATGCCTTTTGTATGCGAAGATGAATTCAAGTTTGCAAAGACCAAGTGAAAAGCTTCGATTTTGGATGCTTTATTTGTATGAAGACTGGTTCTTTTTGTTGCTAATTCTTGTTATTCTGGCTCTGTTTTGCATGCAAGATGGGTTAAGGATATGTTGTAATGAGATGCATGATTTGATGTGTAGATTTCAATTTACAAATGGGGAAAAGAAAGTCAACAGCAAAGCCACCACCCAAGAAGCGGATGGACAAGCTTGATACTGTTTTTAGTTGCCCTTTCTGCAACCATGGCACAAGTGTCGAATGTCGCATGTAAGTTCTCATTCACTTTCTTTTCCATCTGGATTTTATTCTTCTTCTCTTACTGGAAAATCTTTTTTAAGAATTTGTGTGATGTTGCGCTCCCACTTTTGAGAAACATTTGCTATCATTAATTGAATAGGATTAATGCCACTCTTGTTATTATGCATTGAAACTAATCCTTTTTCCTTTTCTTACTTTCTTTCTCAGTGATATGAAGAACTTGATTGGTGAGGCTGTATGTGGGATTTGCCAGGAGAGCTTCAGCATGACCATCACAGGTATTTTGCACTGTAAATGAATGCCAAAAGTAGAAGAAATCAATACTCTTTAACTAGAAGTAGGGGCTTGCCAAGCTTAAATGTGAAGGTAGATTTTATATGTGAAAAGAAGTTGATGGGAATAAGAAACGCAGAGTTCTTTAAATAAATAGATGTATGCTTATAGTCCTATAGTTCAGGGGATGATAATGCAAATTTCCGTGTCACTTAGTTGTTTTTATAATTTGGAAGAAGAAATTTAACTTTAATTTTGATCTTGAGCTAGATGTGTAGGATCTGGCCTGCTTGCACTCCATCTCAGCTTGAAGTACTCGTTTGCTCGTTTAGGTTCATATTTAATTCAGTTTGGTGAACTCTAGTTTATTTAGATCAATCTGACTTCATTTTGAGAAATTAAATCAATTTAGTTACCAAGCTGAAACTAATACTGAAACTTAATTTATAAACAACCACACCACTCTATGATGTGTCAAATAGAATTGAATAATGTCATGATGGTATTGTTATGATTTGATTAACCCAGCATCAAGTTCTGTGCTAGGAAACACGTTTTTAATGTGTAGGAAACCAAAGGGAACTTGAGAAAAAGTGAACTAAGATTGGAGAGAAATACAAAGAGGGAAACAATTAGGAATGAAAAACAAGAAAGGGATGGTATGGTTTGAGAGAGGTCCAGAGTAGAGGAGAGGAGAGGAGAGGAGAGAGTGAGAAAAGTTGGAAAGAGAGGCAGGGAAGCATATCTTCACTTGTTAGATGGTCACTTCCAAAGAATTTTGAGTTCTTATTGGATGTTAAAAAATAATAGATTTAGTCTTTCTCCTCCATACTTGAGTCACCATCAATCAGTTAAAAGTTGCACCTCCTTAGTAATGCATGCTTGACTAACATATGAGTGTGATAGTTGACCTTATTTGGGCAGCCTCCATACCTGAGTTCAAAACAAAGGTTAAAACATGCATACACCTCCGCATCCTGCACTTTGCATGATTTGAGATTATCCCTGCTGTTTTAAATCCTTGATTACTCCTTGAACTTCATTTTTCTTCATATTGGAATCATCAACATCTTTAGTCTAGGCTGTCAAGGATTTGACAGCATAAAGTTAATGTGATGTCAAATCTCAGTGAAAACCATCCAATAACCACCATTTCTTCTATTTACAGCAACAAACCAAAGTTTGAACGGGTCCACTTATTTTTTTTCCAAAGACACCATAAGGATCTTGGTTGTTAGATTCTTACAAATGACGATTCGAATCTTACGATCTGTCTCAATTCACATACAAAACAATGTGAATCGTGGGGTGACACATGAAACTTGCAATTTAGTCATGATTTGATTTTACGAGTCAACTCAAATAGAAAACGAAAGGAAATACATAATTTCAAATGAGATGATAAGAGTTGGAAGGTTTAGTCCAAAATTCATGAGTGAAAACGATGTATAAGCAATTTTCTTTGACAAATATCTCTACTTGAAACTGAAACAAATTATACATTAATTTTCACAATGAAAGACAAGTGTGAGAGAAAGCAAGGGTGCCAAAGACAATAATAATGACAAAAGTGATATTGACATTGGGAAAGGTAATTACTTTATATTAAAACTAGGAAATCTAGTAGTGTAACTTGTTAGAAGGTAGCTTTAGATGGATTATAAGTTGAGTAATTGGAGTGATCTAGTACCAATGAGCAATATGTTGAATTTGGAGGCTTGGGGTCATGTAATTACTAAGAACTAATAAATTAAATGAATTAATGCACACTTTGCTTAGTAAATGATCATTTCTCCTTTATTTTAGAAATATTCTGTATGTTAATTATCTTTCATAGTGCCATTTTCATTTGATACTGAATATTACGATTCATGATTTGATACAATGCACGATACCGAAATTGGGTTTCTCCTATTCACAAATCAAATCTCGATTTGACAACCATGATAAGGATGGTAGCAATGAAATCAAAACATCACAAATGAGAAGACCTCTGATGAAATGAGACTTGGCATCCAACAACAACCATCCAAAACCCCAACTAAACTCTTGTGGCAAATCATGCTCAATAGTCAAATATTAGTCACAGAATTCACAAGTTATTTAGGGAATCCCAAGGATTAAATTTTCATGGTATTAAAGAGAATTTCTGCTGTATAAAATGGGGCCAAGAGAAGGCTGTCATTAATTTTATGGAACTTAAACTTGACGTTTTCTTCTACATCTATGAGAAAATGCATAAATTCAGGATTGGAAACCCATTATTTATTGTCTTTTCAGAATTTCCTATACCCTTGATAGTCAAGGATGGTGGGATGGGACAGGATTTTCAGTTTTTCCTGTGAGTTATAAGTGCATGGGTGCTCATTTGTTTGAAAATTTATGATTTGATGTAGCTAGGCCAGAAATGGATTTTTTGTCACTCATGCCGGGTGAATGGAGTGCATGTTGATGTAGTCAAGCACATGATAAGCAATTTTAAATTAGATTAGCTCTAAGTCTGCAAATAGGGGGAGCCTCTAACGACAGATTTAGTTTTATGACAATTTCCCCCTGTATCATTCAACCTTCTTATAGGTTGAGATAATTGGATTTGCAATTTTCTTAGCGTATGGGACTTACTAACCTGCAGAAGATCCATTACTATTAAAAATCCATTGGAAATAGCTGGTGCTTGATTCTTATGTAGTTAATTAGTCGATTCTGTGATGCAGTCAAGAACATTTAATATGCTTGCATTACTGGTTAATTTTTACATCCGAAGGTTGCGGTGCTTCATATGATCTGTCCCTTTCAGGTTTGACAAGTATGATATGTGTAATTATTTTTCCAGTATATGAAGTCATGGTTGTTTAGTCTGCAGTATTTATTTATATCTTTGAACTTCTGCTCCTATCCGTATCTTTTCCCCTTCTTTTGATGTGTGAGAACAGAGATGAACTAACCTTCCTTCTCTGCCTTGTTTCTGCAGCTTTGACTGAGCCTATAGACATGTGAGTTGAAATTCATATTCCCTTGGAATAAGACAAAAATCTCTTGAGATTTACTTTTCTAACCACATTTTTTTTTAAAATGCAGATATAGCGAATGGATTGATGAATGCGAAAGGGTCAACAGCCTGGAAGATGACGGTGCTTAACCAGCTCTTATCCTGCGGGAGATAAACCTTGAAATTAAGAAGTCATTATATTAACACGTCCTTTGGATAAAATCTCGAGGACGTTTCGCGGGGGCCACGATGAAAAGCTACATATGCATGGTGCATGTCCAGTGGAGTAAGTCTTGGTCCTCAATATGCTTAATAATTGAACTTTGTAATGTATCTTCGGTTTGTAAGAATGATGAACTTCCATGTGCTCTACGTGTATAAGACAGTATAAAACAAAATAATGCTGTATCCTGTATGATTTTGTCTCTCCATGCTCATTTTCATTGCACGAGTGTGTTCCAGCTTTTATCTAGTCTAGAATTGGGGTGGTAGCCAAATTTGAGCTCGACAGGTAAGTGCATATTTTCACGATTTTGGGATCACAACCCACAATTGCTGGACTAGGTCTGCAATTTTTAACATGGGTTTTGGCTAAGAGAATCCATGTTTTGGGAGATGAAAGAGAATGTAGAAGAAGACTGGGTTCTACACGATTTGAGTAAAATTAAAAGAAAAAAAAAACTAAAAGATGTGAGGATTTCACTCAACTTCTTCTTACAATATTTTTTTCACTTGAATATTGTGTATTTCTTCTTACAATATCAATTGAATGGTGTTTTATATATATATATATATATATATATATATATATATATATATATTTTAATTTTAATTGCACTTTTCAATACTAGATTTTTTTGATGTTTGAGTTTCATAATATTTTTTAATTTATTTTTTATGAAATTATTTTAGTCATATGACATGGTCTAAAAGTTTAATGGGTTAATTCGGTTGATTTAAGTTTTTATATTATTTTTTTAATTGATTTTTTTTTTAAAAAAATATTATTTTTTAACATTGTGTTGATTTGAAAATTAGATTTCATGATTTATTTTTGTTTATTTTCTATGAAGTTATTTTCATCTCATGACTGAAGTTACGAGTTTAGTGGGTCAACTCGGGTTGACTTGAGTTGTTAAATTGATTTGAGAATTAGGTTTCATGATTTGTTTCGGTTTATTTTCTATAAGATTATTCTCATATCATGATTTGATCACAAGTTTGACAGCTTAACCCGTGAGTTGTTTTTTATGTTTTTTTAATTTATTTTTCAATTTCAATTTCATTCTTCAACAACAATTCTAAACAGAGGCTCGATCACATGTTTTATATGAATAGTAATGCCCACCTCGGTTTTTTTAGGGTGTGTTTGGCATTTTGATAGTTTTTATGATTGTGGTTTAAAAAAATTATTTTATAAAAAATACTTTTAGTTAAGACTGGTTTGATAAAATATATATTTGATTAAAACGTGGTTAAAATTGAAGATGAATAAAAAATAATTTAATATATTTAGTTAAAAAAATTGAGATTTGGTGATAAAATAACTAAAAATAATATATATATATATATATATATATATTGATGATTTTTAATTAAAATATTTTAGATTTACTACTCTATCATAAAATAAACAATACTTTATGAAATTTTTTTATTATTATTTATTAAACTATCTATCATATACAAAATTTTGTTTCAAACTTCAATGACATGTTCAATCACATTGTATAGTAATGAATGTGCATGATTGAATTGTTATTTTTGACTTATTGATTGTTCTTTGCATCAAAAATCTTTTAAGTGATATCTTTGACCTTGATATATTATAACCAGGCATTATAAAATTAATTATTTCAGGCCTTCCAAACATGGTTGATACACGAGGATCAAGCAAGTACCAACAACACAACAAAAAATCTATTTTTTTTTGGCAGAAACCATATGGCCCTATTAACACAAAACTTTTACCCTTCACCTGCCTGTTCAACTTGGTAGGAGCTAGAACTTGCCGCCATATCTTCAGTGAAAGCACAACAAAAGAATGGCATCAACCATAATTTTTGACTGAAAGCATAGGAAACTAAAAGGCAAGTTGGCGTCCTCATTGACCAATAATATCAATTCAGATCTACATCAAATTTGCAGGGAGAGTGGTGGCTTGTGCAAGGTTGGAGGAGACGAAGCAACAAAAAAAAATTGGAGTGATGGGCTGCGGTGTTTCATTGTGCTTTGACGAGGAAGCCAGTTTTGTCCAAGAATTTCAACGGCAATAAGAACCACAATTACATTGTTTGATTTGCCTCATGATTAACTTTTTCACGTGAAAAAACATCTTTGAGATGATTCTCATTAACCGAGGCCAAACCTCAAATTTATCAGAATCAGAAAAATCTGAACCGACTTGATTTGTGCAACTGAGTATTGACTCAGGCTGCGTTTTCTGCGAGCTTTTTTGTCTCTGGTGAAATAAACGTAGTAGCAAGATATTTATAAATAAATTAAACTGTGTTTTGTGCCCGAGTTAATTAAAAATTTGAGTTTGAAATATAATTTTTGTATAGATTTTTTTTTAACTGAATTTCATAAAAATTTCTAAAATTTTATTTGTTAAAAGCACTTTTAAAAAAATTTGAATTTATTTTATTTTATTTTTACTTCAAATTAATATTTTTTAATATTTTTAGATCATTTTGATGCGCTAATATCAAAAATAATTTTTTAAAAATAAAAAATATTATTTTGATTCATTTCCAAGTAAAAAATACTTTGAAAAACAACTACAACTATACTCTCAAACACAACTACCGAACATTTTATACATGTTTTTTGCTACACATAAACTGCAACCATAATTTTTACTAAATATGCATCTAAATCCAAGTAATCACAGCTAACTGCACTTTTGTTTTTGTGATAGCTTTTGTGGTCGAGGTTTAAAAAAATTGATTTTTAAAAATAACTTTTTATTGTGGTGTTTTTAATTTAAATATATGTTTGGTTAAAACTGTATTTGAAAATGCTTCTCAATAAATAATAAGTTATAAGTGTTTGTTTAAAAATATGGTTGAAGTTGATAATGCATAATAAATTATCATAGAGAACAACTAATTCATGTATTAATTTGAATTGTATTTAAAGATACATTGTCATAAGATAAACTAAAAATATGATGTGATTAATTTACAAAGGTAGAGATATATTTTGTAATGAAAAAACCGAGCCAAACCAGAAAAAAACAGAGTCAAACTGAAAAAATCAAGTCAAACCAGTTTGAACCAGTTTTTGTAAAAAAAAACCGAACCGAACACAAATGATCACCCCTAGTGTCTATATATATAAATTTTTGTCCAAGGTTTGGACAAAAATTAGGGAGCATTTTGGATATCTTTTCAATTTAAATAAACTATAAATTGCTTGATATTTAACAATACCCAAAATTACATACCGAACACTAAAAATTGTCATTACAAATGTTAATTAACAATTCATTAGCTTGGTGCAATTTAACGAAGACAAAGACCAATTTCCAGTAAATGCCACAACATACAAGCAGTCAGAGGAGAGGATGGGTTAAATTTTTTTTTTTTTTGATTCACGTGGGGTATCCGGGCCAGCTTACGCGCACCACGACTATTCCCCACGGTCCACTTGACATCCTGCAAGCCCATGGGCAGGTTAGACACCGCGGGGGTGACAGGCGTGCACATAAAGGGTCGAACTCAGGACAGGAACGAAATAAGTCACACGGTTGACCACAACAGCTAGGCCCTCAAGTGCGAGGATGAGTTAATTTGAGAAGCCTACAAATTAACGAGTCTGCACAGGAGACAAGGTTTTAAAAAGCAGGTTGGTGGTGCTTTTTACGAACCTGTGGTGTAAACGTAAAAAATTCATGGGTCTCACCATTTCAAAACTTGATTTTATGGTTATCAAATAAATTATTTATTGCGGTGTGTTTGCAAACGCATACACAATCACGTAAATAAATACTCTTTATTTTTTTTAAATTATAACCATAAAAATTATCTAAAAAACAAACTTACTCTAAACTATAATATAAATTTAAACGGTTCATCATATTATTTTATTTTTTTAATTAAATATTTTAATTTTTAATTTTTTTTAACTGAATTTCATAAAAATTTCTCGGGCACAAAACCGCAAACAAAATAGATTTTGAAAATGTATTTAATTTGAGAACACTAAAAATTGTCATTACAAATGTTAATTAACAATTCATTAGCTTGGTGCAATTTAATGAAGACAAAGACCAATTTCCAGTCAATGCCACAACATACAAGCAGTCAGAGGAGAGGATGGGTTAATTTGAGAAGCCTTCAAATTAACGAGTCTGCACAGGAGACAAGGTTTTAAAAAGCAGGTTGGTGGTGCTTTTTACGAACCTGTGGTGTAAACGTAAAAAATTCATGGGTCTCACCATTTCAAAACTTGATTTTATGGTTATCAAATAAATTATTTATTGCGGTGTGTTTGCAAACGCATACACAATCACGTAAATAAATACTCTTTATTTTTTTTTAAATTATAACCATAAAAATTATCTAAAAAACAAACTACTCTAAACTATAATATAAATTTAAACGGTTCATCATATTATTTTATTTTTTTAATTAAATATTTTAATTTTTAATTTTTTTAATATTAGATTAATTAAGAATTGAATTTTATGATTTATTTCAGTTTTTTTATATAATTATTATAATCTTTTAACCTGACTCATATATTTAAATAATTAACTTGAATTTATTTAAGTCAATCTAATATATTACAATTTTAATGCTTTTATAACAAATATTGCTATCCAATGTCTGTTAGATTCTGAATTCATGCTTATTTTCTTTCAGAGAACACATAGAAGATTCTTGGATGTTTCTTTTTTCATTAAGAAAAAGGTTAATTTGACTCATTTTGTTTTACATGTTTTTTTAATTATTATAGAAATTAATAAAAATTATTTAAAAATACAAAATTATTAAACATGATTGGATATATTTTTATTGTGCTAGGTCATATATTTTCAAACACATCTATCTTTTAATTTTGTAATTTAATTTTTAGTCATAATCAATGACTTTTTTTTTTTACTTATATAGTTAAAAATAATTTTTAATTTATTTAATTAAATATATGTATGAGGTTTTTGAATCTTTTTTTGTATTAAAAATACTTATTGTAAACACTTGTATATTTTTTTTTGTTAAATAAAATTTAACCGAAACACTATAAAGCCTAGGCCATATAACTATTAATGAGGTGTTTGAAATAGTAGCAGTAGTTGTTTTTTAAAGCTTTTAACTTTGAAATATATTAAAATAATATATATTTTTTATTTTTTAAAATTTATTTTGACGTCAACATATCAAAATGATTAAAAAATATTAAAAAATTAATTTAAAAAAAAATTTCAAAATTTTAAAAACTCCAACTGAAATACTATCCCAAACAAACAATAAGACCGTGTATGGGATTACGTTTGAAACTGTATTTTCTAACTACTTGATTTTTTTTTATATTTGAATTTGTTTTGAAGTTTTACATCATAAATAATTTTTTAAAATAAAATATATTATTTTAATATATATTAAAAAGCAATTAAGATTTTTAAATTTATAAATGACGTTATCCTTTTAAGCGACGTTAACAAGGCCCCAATCCAAAACACGCCTCAATCACATCCCTCTTTCTCCGTATAAGCCTTTTCCTTTTCTTTTGCGAGATTATGCTTTGACTTTCCCTTTGTTTTAGTTTTCCTTAAAAAAAAAAAACAGAAAGGAAAAGAAGTCTCAGCAAACATTTACCGTAACAAACAAACTGAAGTTTTTGATTGTTAAAAAAGCGGCTTGTCTGCTTCGAAATTGAATTGTTGGTCGCAAAAGAAGAGAGAGGTAGTAGAGTGAAGTGATGGGTCGCCCTCCCAGTAATGGCGGTCCTTCCTTTCGCTTCATGCAAAATGAGGTATGCCATCTTTTCTGTCATTAGCAATTTTTTTTTTTGGATGTGGGTTGGATTCAAAGTTGGGAATATGAAGCGGGCTGGTTTTGTTTCCGGATTTACGTGCTTGATTTTTCTGGGTTTCAATTATTTGCCTTGTTTTTATTACGATATATGATATGATGTTTTCTTTTTCTGAATTTTGTATCTGATGCCATTTGTGTTTAGTTTCAACAAATTTTTATTTAGTCTAATTTTTGTTGTTGCAAGTCTGGACCTTTTTTTTCATAAAATTTCTGCGACGTCAATGATTCTAAAGAAGGTCATAAATTGATTAGAGATGAAATTTTGATTTTTTTTTTCTCCGCTAAAATAAATTCAAATATGTTTCATTGGGATTTACCTTGTTTTGTAACTTTAGGCTTCAGAAACGATATTCTAGGCTGCAAAGAAAAACATACTCCCTTTCCTTTTATTGTTTCTTCCTTTTCTTTTTAGGAGATGAATTGAACTTATAAAACCTTTTTATATTTTGTGGTAGTATATTTTATGTTTGTGATTTTAAATTTTTGAGTAATGTTCTGCGCTTTACCCTCTTTTTTCAAGGTTACGGAGATGGATGCTATTTTGCAAGAGCACAATAACACGATGCCAGCTCGTGAGGTTCTTGTATCTCTTGCAGAGAAGTTCAGGTGTGTTTGTTTTCTTCCAAGAACTTGCGATATTTAACCTTTTCTCGTTATGTTGTGGGCATTAAAATTATGAGGTATTTATCTCTCCTTTTAGTGAGTCCCCAGATCGAAAAGGGAACATTCAAGTGCAAATGAAACAAGTAAGATGCATTGAGTGCATTTCTTTCCCGTACGATTGGGATTCAGTCAACACTCATCTCTTGATTGGAATACTATTTATAGGTGTGGAATTGGTTCCAAAACAGAAGGTATGCAATAAGGGCAAAATCAAATAAGACCCCAATGAAGTTAAATATAACACCTATGCCTCGCGACGATTTAGCTGCAGCTAGGGGTCCATCTCAACAAGTCGCTGCTCCTATACCTGGTGCTGTCCCTGCAACTACACCTGCTTCCTCAGGTAGAATGAATTCTGAAGTGTTGAGGACATTCTCCTTGAGTATTGTGCATACCTATTAGATTATTTCTTTGGCACTTCTGGACTTGGGATTGAAGGTGCAACCAGGATTGATTAATTAGTCTCTTAATTTACTATAATTTGAGTGTTTCCATGTTTGATTTCATGGCTGTTGATGGGTATTGTGTATAATTATGCATTTCACACAAGCATATGCTTAGGCACGCACACAGCCCATGTGCCTGTGTTAGTGTATATCGGTTTATATTTACAAACACTATATATCTGTCTGTTTGAAATGGGTTTACTCATTGCTGTTTTTAGGTACTTTACCATGCTCCATGTTGCTTATGCTGCAAGCAGGGTCTTCCAGTAGCTTATTTATCAACAACTGCTCTGCATCAAAATTCTTATTACTTGATATTCATTTTCCTTATTCTTTTGCTTTCTTCCCGTAATAAAATCCTTTCTTTACCCTCATATTTCTTGTTTCCTAGCAATCAAATGCTAGAGTGTTAGTTGCATTAAATCTTCATGTGCATGTACTTGAAAACAGCAGAGATAATTGAGTTTAAATAATTACTTATTCACCCATCTTGTTTTCCCTCCTCTTGTCTTTGTTTTGTCTAATGTCTTGATGCTTGTTTAATGCTTTTAGTAAAAAATGGAGACACGAGTCATTAGAATTTTAAACCCCTTTATTTCCCTTAAAACAAATATTTCTGCCAAACCCAAAACTTAGAAAAATAAAATTCAAACCAATCAAATGCTATTTTATATTTTCCAGATGAACTGGAAATTGTATTGTGTTGAATGTGTGGACTAATGCTTAGATTGCTCATAGTGTGATCAGTGGAGGGTGGGCATGCAGGTTTCAAAGTATACATCCCTGTGAAATTATCCTTCTCTATGATGCTCTGTACTTTCTCCCAATTTCAAAATCATTGTTGGATTAAAGTGACAGAGCTTGCTGTGTGAACATTACACAACCTACGTTGATTTTAAAGTAATTAGCTGTGTGGCTGCATGTTCCTTTCCTCACAAAAAAATTGGATAAATTTGAGTCATTTTCCATCAAAATCCTTTATACCTCTTGGGGATAATTTCTTATGATCTAGTTTGGAATTTTTAATTCTCTAATTTCTCTCTTGCTCTGTGTCTTTCTTCTTTCATGTCTTTCAATTTCTTCTCTCATCTTTTATCTTCTTCAGTTCCCAACTCCTCTCTTAGTTTCTAGATTTGTCTACAGGTATGAAAATGAAAGAGAAGAAAGGACTAATTAAAAACGTTCCAAATCTAGATTAAAAAGAAAAATCAGATATTTTATTCAATTTTTTCATTTCTTTTTTAAAATAAGGGGCGTTTTTATATAGAATCCTAAGATTCATTGTGAAATCATTATATACTTATAGTTCAAGGTGGCTCTTAGTCATTGGGGGGGCGGGGGCGGGGATGTTCAGGTGGTTAAGGATATGTTTGGAGAGGAGGTTGTATCATATGTCACACTTTTGGTTAGTTTCTGTCATTTTTCAGAACCTTATGAGGTGTTGCTATAATGCACCCAAAAGAGCCGGAACATGGAGTTTATGCAGTACAGTTTAGCGAGGAATAATTGCATAGTTGATATTGGAAAATTGAATAGGATAAACTCCAATTTCTTTTTCTCAAGTGTACATAATTGCATCTAACTGTTAAAAGCTCTATTGCTCTTTTCTTGGCCTGTTCTAGAGAAAAAAAGATGTTAAAGATTAAGTACTGTGTCATAAACATTTTCAAATAATCAATTTTAGTTTCCTTGCATTTCCTGATGTCTACCTGCTATCCTGATTAGTCATTGAGAAGCATCATTAAACTGCATCTCTATATAGCTGAAGAAAATATGAACCTGTTGTTGATGCCTCTAGATGATGTGGAACTCATTTTTGTTAAATGCCTAAATTTAGTAATCATTTTGTAAATTTATTTGGCCTTTTTTTAACAGCTGCTGGTGCTGGAAGGGCAACTTCAGAAAATTCTTACATGGAATTTGAAGCCAAATCTGCTAGAGATGGTGCATGGTGAGAATTTAATGCTTTTGCAATTGACAATTCAAGTGGTTGAGATTTTAATGCTTCTTCATGTTCTATTTGATACTTAATATTTTCCTTCCTTGGTTGAGGGATTGCTTGATTCACTTCAATTTTGCTTTGCCAGGTATGATGTGGGAACCTTCCTATCCCATAGATATTTGGACAAGGGGGATGCGGTAACATATGAACTTATTTTTCCTGCATATAGTAATGCAATGATTAACATGAACTAACTCTGGATATATTTTTGTTGTCTGCTGAGACTTGTGTTATTGCCGTTGCTTCTTTTTTTTTTCTCCCATCCATACATCCGTTGCATCTTTTAATCATCAACTGGATAACTTATTTTCATTCTCATTCTCTCAATAAAATTCTGTGAGATGGTCTCGAGAGAAGTATACGTGAATCAATCTGTATTCCATTACTAAATTGTTAATTGTGTTAAAATATTTGATTTCATGGCGTAGACACTAAGTTTCAACCTTGTCACTAGGGCTGAGAAGGAATAATCACATTTAATTTTTTGGGCAAAGCTAATATTTGGCTTCATGGCCGATGAATATCTATGCTAGGATTACTATGAATCTTTCTTATGATCCTATACCATAAGAGAATTCCATAACTGCCGTCAACGTTGTTAAATATTTTATCAAATTTGAGTTTTCTTAGCTGTTTGCTACATGGGAACAATTGTGCCCTTTCTTTTGGTTACTTTGCCAATCTTCTTTCACTAATCTCATGCTCTTCTGTTTCTGGCCATTTCAGGAAGTATTGGTTCGGTTTGCTGGTTTTGGACCGGATGAAGATGAGTGGCTTAATGTTTGCAGGCAGGTCAGGCAGCGGTCTCTCCCTTGTGAAGCATCTGAATGTGTTGCAGTTCTTCCTGGAGATCTCATACTCTGTTTTCAAGTGGGAACATCTACTTATGAATGAAAACAATTGATCAATTAAGCCAATTTTTGGTGAAACTATTAGGAACATCTTTCTTAAATGCTCTAAAATTTTCAGGAAGGCAAAGATCAGGCTTTGTATTTTGATGCTCATGTTCTTGATGCCCAAAGACGAAGGCATGATGTAAGAGGTTGCCGTTGTAGGTTTTTGGTGCGTTATGATCATGACCAATCAGAGGTATATTTAGTTATTTACATTTCTTTCTTTTCAATCTTGAAATTAATTTATCCTGTTTCTGATGTACAATGCACCTTGGAATCTATGATTTTTATATAGTTCTCAATCATGTGTTCCTCAGGAAATTGTGCCACTGAGGAAGATTTGTCGCAGGCCTGAAACTGATTATAGGTTGCTACAACTTCATGCTGCAAATGACTCAGCAGCTAATGACCAGAAGGAAACTAGCGTAGATCCCTCCACAGCCAATGCCCAAAGGGTTGCTGCTTCTGCCTTGGAAACAACACGGCAGCAACAACATAACTCAGATGTAGCCATGGCGGTTCTGGCTTCACAAGCCAATGTTTCTCAACCTGTCAAAACATTGTAGAGGGGACATTCGCCTGTAATGATACAGTAGAGGTTATTGCTGTCCATGTACAAGAATAGCAACCAAATATTAGGAATGTCTCCAATTTTATTCTCCTTGGGCCCCTAGGCGTAGATCAGGATTCAAGAAACTCGAACCTTCATTAACAAGTCTTTTATCTTTTTCTCCAAGTATACTGGTGAGTTAATTTGCCTTGGTCATAATCTTGGTGGGTGCATTTTCTGTTCGATTCTTGTAACATCTCGGTAGCTAAGAACACGGAACATGGCATGGCATTCGAGTATTGGTATTATCTTGTGCTTTGAGTGCTGCTGGTCTCAAACTCTGTTGTTTAAATTTCTTCAGGATAAGAATGAGTTAGCCGCTGTTATAATTCCAGAACAAGCTTTGTCAATATTGAATATGAAAATATTATGATTATCAAACCATGGAATTAGTTTAAATAATGGATTGCAGGGTTTAACCAAATAATCGACCATCAATTCTATACCGATCATGAATCACAAGTAATTAAGACGTTGCTTTAAATACTAATTCCTAAACCTAGTTTTTAACCTACAAAATAGAAAAAAAATATTTGATCTAAAATCACTCTTAAACTGGAAAATCATGCATCAGCACATTTAACTCTCAGTCCATCTCAAACAAGAAAACAAGTATCTGAGTTCTATAAAGACTTTTAATCAATAAATAGAAAAAAATCCCATCATGCATTTGTACTCCATTCAGCCTTCTAATCTTACAAAGCTTCCTTAAAGTCTCGGCCATCAGGGAATATTTTTTCTAATTTATCTAAACTGATGAATTTTCTTGATAATTCAAGTATTTTCATGTAGTTTATGTTATACTGAATGTCTGTCTTTTTATTACCTTGATTAAGATAACATGTAACAAGATCAAAGTATATTATTCTCTATATAAGATGAGTTAGGGATATCAAGTTTAAAGATCATTTACATAACCATCATGTGAGTCTTTCTATAGACACAAGTAATCTCTCCATATAAAATTTTCATGCAGGTCAGTTCAGTGTACATATCTTATGACAAGCACCTACATATTAGTTCTAGGTATCCCTTATTTATTGGCTTATGAGAACAATTACTTCCTTTCATAAAGAAAAGAACATAATATGTACCAGTCTTTACAGCTCTAATGAATTTCCAGTATTTAAGAGAGCATCGACCAAGAACATTTTAGAAACAATGCTTTGATGCAATATGAATCCTATAATTATAACAACTTTATAATTTTCTTTATATAATATTTTTGTCCTATGAATTTATCTTTACTTTAAATTCATTAATATAATATTAAAGATAAATGAACTATTTATTAATAATTAATATATATTTACATGAATATAATAATTCTACGTGTGACCATTCAATTAGGTATATAACATATTAAATTAACAATCCTCCACTTGCAATAAAGCCAATCGCTTATGTATCTAACACCATATTGCTCCATGTAGCATTAATGCTTCTGCCTGGATAATGACTTAGTAAGAGGATCTTCTAGATTCTTTCTAGTGGGTACTTTCTCTATCTTTATATCTTTTATTTCATTGATTTATGAAATCAAATGAAATTTCTTAAGTACTTGTTTTGATCATTGACGAGACCTTGATTCATTTGCTAATGTAATGACTCTATTGTTATCACAGTTCAGGGCAACTGAATCAATAATGCTAGGAACCAACTTAGTTCATTGATAAACTTTTTAATCCAACCAACCTCTTTGTTTCCTTAAATATAGAGATGTACTCTTATTCAGTTGTAGAATCATTTGTGCTCTTTTGTTTAAAACTCTTCCAACTCAGAGCACTACTATTTAGAGTAAAATATATATTGATTGGTATTTGTTATTTCTCTAACATTTCATTGAAAAAAAAAAATCTTAATTCAAACAATTTTAAACTTCTAGTTTATCTTCTCCATTGATGGATCCTATAGCCAAGTATAGGATACCATTTCCATTATATCTTTCTCAATCCGTGTCTTAGAACACATGTTTTTGAAGGGACGTGTTCCATACAAAATAAATAAGAATCTAATCTTAGATTCTTCCATACTAAGCTATTGTAGCATCTAGTCTATATGCATGAATTGTGATAATTTAAGCAACCTTTTAGATCTATCTCTATATCCAATATATAGGTTGCTTCTCTTAATTTCTTTATGGAGAAGTTCTTGGACAACCAAAACTTTACTGATTAAAGAAAAAATATGTCATTTCTAAATATGTCATCTATATATGAATTAGAAAAATAATACCATTTCCACTAACCTTTTGTAAACATAAGGTTTATCCATATTTTTAATAAATCAAATATGTCGATTATATCATCAAAACTAGATATTTATACTCCTTAAAGCTTGCATAGTACATTTGATGTGAACCTCGTGATCATGTGGTCACGCAACCCACAATTAAGATTGAGATCTGATCCCAAAAAGCTGAAATAGATCTGATAAGAGTTGACACAATGGATACCTACCATAATGCACCAACATTATTGGAATGAAATAAAATGACGCCACGAAGCGAGTTAATACTTTGTAAGTCAGATTCAGTTCGTTTAAGAACTAAAGAATGCAAGAATGATTCTCACACGTTAAAACTAAAAAATTCAGAAGTATTATTCATTAATGGCTACCGAAATTTAGGTCACAAGAGTTTAAATAGTTCTTGAAAAATTAACCTTAATGGATCTATTCTAGTGGACTAATTTAGCCCATTTACAAAACTGACCAAAAAACCTAAAACTAAAAGGCCTATAACATGATTCAAACAAGTCTTAGATCCTAACTGAAAACAAAGTATTAATTAAGTCCAAACAAACCTTAGGCTATAACTAACAAAATAAAATAAAGCCCATAATATTAAAGCCATGTTCTACCGTCAGAAGAAGAGGAGGAAATAAAATATTACAGAACTGATTTAAGGCTTATTTATAGCCTTCCATGCAACCCATTAATTCTAGAAACTAAAGAAAAAGGTAGCCACCCATATTGTTTCCAACTTGTAGTAGGATTCTTTTGTTTCTTTTGTTGTGTTTTCTCCTCATCTAACAAGAAAATAAACAAAATAATAAATCTTAATACTTAAACAAAACAATTAATGTTCCCATATAAAATAAGAAGTCCAAAACTAATTAGGAATCCACAAAACACATAGAAACATCATAAATACAAGGCTGACCAGAAATTTAGAAAATTAACAACAGGAACATACAATCTATTCTTTTTAAACAAGTAACCATCCATCAAATAAAACTTACCAAAAACCAAATGTCCACATGCATTATAAATCTCGGCAAAGTCAGAATCATTAACATACAATTCCTTTATATATTAAAAGCCTAGCAATTTAGTATTTATAATGTTTAGAAGAACATGCTTGCGTGAAAGTGCATTAGCCACTATGTTCTGTTTGCCTTGCTTATACTTGATTACATAAGGAAAAGTTTCAATGAATTCAACCCATTTTGCATGTATCCTATTCAACTTATCTTGTCCTTTCAGATGCTTTAAGGACTCATGACTTGAATGGATTATAAATTTTTTTTTGCCACAAGTAATGCTGTTATGTCTCAAGTGCTTTTACCAGCGTATAGAGTTTTTTTTTTGTCATAAGTGGGATAGTTCAAGGTTGCTTCACTTAACTTCTCACTAAAATATGCAATAGGTCTCTAATCCTATATCAAAACAACATCTATTCCTATCCTAGATGCATCACATTTTATTTCAAATGTGAAAGTCAAGTAAAGCCAAAACAGGTGCAAAACATAATTTCTCTATCAAAAGAACAAAAACTAATTCTTGTTCCTTACCCCATTTAAATCCAACTGACTTTTTAATAACATTTAAGAGTCCAGCTAATATACTGAAATTTTTCACAAAACACCTATAAAAACTAGCTAACCCATAAAAACTCCTTACCTCACTTACCGATTTAGTGTAGACCAATCCCAGATGACCTTTTCTCCTCATCCATCTCAATACCATGTGTAATTACAATATAGTCAATAAACATAATTTTCTCCATGCAAAAGGTACACTTTTTAAGATTAGCATACAATTTCTCACTACGCAACACATTAAATACATTACGCAAATGATCAAAATGCCTAGTTAAGCTCTTGCTATAGATCAAAATGTCATCAAAATACACAACCACAAACTTACCTATGAATGCACGCAACACATGATTCATTAAATGAATAAACATACTAGGTGCATTTGTAAGTCTAAACAATATTACTAACTATTCATACAAACCATGATTAGTTTTAAATGTTATTTTCCACTTATCACTTTATTTCATCCTAATATGATGGTACCAACTTTTCAAGTCAATTTTAGAGAAAATACAGGATCCATGTACTTTATCTAACATGTCATCAAGCCTAGGAATAACATGTCTATACTTTACCATTATTATGTTGATGACTTGGCAATCAACACACATCCTCTATGTTTCATCCTTCTTAGGCACAAGTAACATTGGTATAACATACGAGCTCATACTCTCATAAATATATCCCTTTTTTATCAGCTTATCAACTTGTCTTTGAAGCTCCTTCATCTCATCAGGATTGCTTCTATAGGCTGGTCGGTTAGGAATTGAAGCTTTGGGTACGAAATCAATATGATGCTCTATCCCTCTTAATGGTGGTAATCCATTAGAAATATCATCGAGGAACAAATCATCAAACTCCTGCAATAAAAAAATAATAACACTAGGCATAATATGATCAAGATCGTTAGTATTAAAGTAAGTCTCTATGTACACAAGTAAAATCATTGGCTTGTTAGTGAAAAATTTAGATCTAACCTCACCCTCTCTAATATAAAAAATGAGTTGTTTCTTTAGTTTTTCCACACAATTCTCATCATCTTTCCTGACTTTCTTCACTCCTTTTGTTGTACCTCCACTCTTAGTTAAATTTAGGTGTTTTTTAGTAGAGGCCGAATGGTATAATTTGTTTAGAATGTTGGCTGAATATTTATTTATGTTTGGATGGGTGACCGAATGGGTTGTAATGGTGTTTTGGGTTTTGGCTGAATCTG
Source organism: Populus nigra (assembly GCF_951802175.1). Lineage (NCBI taxonomy): Eukaryota > Viridiplantae > Streptophyta > Magnoliopsida > Malpighiales > Salicaceae > Populus > Populus nigra. The sequence goes on from NC_084860.1 coordinate 11,081,064, forward strand.
ATGGTCTTCTCTCACCTTGTTCATCTCCTTGATTTTCTCTCCTTATAACCTCATGCTCACTTTTTAGCTTTATTTGATCATCATACATTTGTTTGGGTATAAGAAGTACAAGAGTAGTGATTTTACCATCCTTTACAATGGTATACCTATTTTTAACCCCATCATGAATTGCCTTCCTATCATATTACCATGGTCTCTCCAACAAGATGTGATTTGCTTGTATTGGTACCACATCGCACATAACTTCATTAATATACTTCCCAATAAAAAATGGAACCACAACCTGTTTAGTCACTTTCAATTCACTATTATCATTCAGTCATTGCAATTTATATAGTTTAGTATGCTTAATAGTCTATAAATTCAGTTTACTAACTAGGGTGGTACTACAAACATTAAAACATCTTCCACTATCTATAATTAAACTACACACTTTGTTTTGTACAAAACAATATGTATGGAAGATGTTTTCTTTTTGTTGACTAGTTTCATCTTCCTTGATCTGAACCTAAAATGTTTGTCTTATAACCAAGGACTCCTCAACCGGTAATGCCAACTCATTTCCATCACTATCCTCCAATGATGACATGCCTTCATAATCAGATTTGTTACTTTTAGATTTGATATCACCATTATCTCTAATCATTATGATTCTCTTGTTTGGACACTTCGAAGTATAATATCCATGTCCCTAACACTTGAAACATTTAACATCACGAGTACATTTATGTTAAGTTTCAGATTTACCTTTAGAACCAATAGGGACATCAACTTTAGCCTTTGGTGGTTCGACTTTGGAAGGAACAAATGACCTCAGCTGGACAATACCCTCTCTCCTCAAATTCAACTTCCAAGACGATGAAGAACACGAATTAAATGCTAGCCAAACATAAACATGTAAAACCCTAGGTAATATTATTGATATTAATAAAAGTCAAGATTATGAAAAATGAGGGTAAGTGATAAATTAAATTATAAGAATGATGATATATTCAAGAATTTGAATTGAAATGTTTTGTTTGGGTGTTAAAATATAAAAATAAATACAAATTAAAATTTTATGAAAGTGAATTTCACGAAACTGAAAGTACCAACGAGTAACTTAGTGAAATTTGAAATAACTCAGGTAAGATTTGGTATAAACAAGTGTTAGGATTCGAGAAATTTTACCTAAAAATCATAAAAGTTACTATTGAGGGACATAGAAGGTATTTTTAAAAAGTTAAGTAAATATATGTGTGTAAGTATGTGTGCATGTGCGGGAAAAAATAATTGAGGGATATAAAAGGAATTTTTAAAAAAAGTTATATATACATACATATATATATATATATATATATATATATATATATATGTGCGCGCGAGTGTGTGCGGGAAGAAAGAAAGAAAAAAGAACAAAATTGATTTTGAAAGGAGAAGGGAGGTTTCGGTTAGGAAAGGGGGAAAAATTCAAGCAAGGGAAAATTTCTGAATTTAAAAGTGTTAAAACTTTGGCTATTACTTGGTAAAGTGCCCTCACACTTTAAATAAGATTCTTGAAGAATTTATACCTTAAATTGATTGAACTTTGTGAAATAAAGAATTAGGATTCTTGATAAATTTTAGGAAAAATTACAATTGATTGTAAAAATGTGTTAAGATTATTGAATTGAGTAGAGAAAGTAAGAAATTATGGTAAGCAAAATTTTGGGTGTTCTTGAAGAAGGGATTTTTGTCAAATAATATTAAGATAAATAAAATTTAAGAATTTTGATGAGATGATGAGATTGTATAGGAAAGAGATGAAATTAATGTTAAAGAGTGAATAAATAATGAATTTTTTTTATGTTTTCCTTTAGTTTATATTTCAGTCAAAAAATTAATGAATATATATATATATATATATATATATATATATATATATATATATATATATATTTGAATGATGAAATGAATTGTGTTACAATGTGAAAATTTGAAGAATAGGAAGGAAATTTACAAATGGAAGAAGGGAATTTTCATTTTTCCTTCTAAATTTGATTTTGGCAAATGAAAGGATAATTAAAAGGATTTTATTTATTAATTTTGTGTCAATATGAAAAGTAGAATAATGATGTGATATACTTGTCAATTCAGGAGAGGTTGCCAGGTCGACACCACAACAGGAAACTTCAGCTCGAGCTCAATAGTTGGGTAATTACACAGTGCTCAAATTTATTATTGGTCAATATGTATTTTTATTTGATTAATTGTGGTTGATAAATTAGTAATTATTATATTGTTTACTTGAGAAAATAAGATATGTGATGTGATGAACTAATTCCTAATTTAATAAGATTAATGCCTTGATGAATGGGCATGATAAGGAATTAATCCCATGGTTAATGGAATTAGAACCTTGATGAATGGGCAAATCGTTGAACTAATTCCTGAATTAATGAGATTACTGGTGAATTGGTGTGATGAGGAATTAATTTTCTAATTAATGGAATTAGTGCTCTGGTGAATGGATAAATCGTTGAACTAATTTCTGATTTAATGGAATTAGTGCCCTGACAAATAGACAAGATGAAGAATTAATTCCTTGGTTAATGAGATTTGTACTATGATGAATAGGTGAAACATTAAACTATTTTTTTTATTGATGGAATTAGTACTTGTTGAATGGACTAGTAGAAAATTAATCATCTATTAGTGAAAGTATTGCAAGGTTAATTAGGCGATAGGAAATTTTTTATATTTTTGGTTGATGTTAAAAAAAACAAATTATATATTATTCTGAAATTTAATTGAATATATATATATATATATATATATATATATATATATATATATATATATATATAATACTAGATAAGCAAGTTAATTTAATGATCTTTTGATTAAATTTTCAAAAAGAAAGGAAGAAAGTAGAAAGAATTTTATTGATATTTTTTTTTCATTTGTGTAATCGAATTATTGTATTAAATCAATTTTCAAGTACATTCATCTACTGAACTGGACAATAGATTAGTTTCCTTATATTTTGTTGGGTATCATTTTGTAAGGAATGGAATTATCATTTTGTTATGTAATATAAATTCTAGAATTTAATGCGTCAAAAGTTTATTGAAAGCTCTTTTGTGTAGTATAATTTTAATTATGAATTTCTTCTTTAATTATGTACTTATTTCGATTATAATTTTGTTAATGATCCTTATTTGTAAATCTTTGAATTGTGTAATGTACTTCAATTATAATTTGTAGAATAGTTCATTGAATTGCATCTATGTAAATGTGTGATATTGAATTGTTTAAACATGTGTGAATTTGATTATTAAGAAATTATGATGTAATGAGAGGAGGAAGGATGATAATACGAGTAAGAATTTCATAATTGGGGATTGTGGAACAAGAGTTGGTAACTTGATACCTAAAAATACAGAGAAAACTCTGCCGGATTTTTTATTGATGACAAAATGGTTTTTACCTTAATCGTAATTGAATTATCATGTCCTTACTCTTTGTTTTGAACACAAATATTGGGGTTATGAAGTTTCAATTGATTCTGAGATGGTTTGCTTATGGTTCACTAAAAGTTGTGTTTTTGCAGTAGAATTGAATGTTAAATTAAAACTTCAAGTTAACGATATTAAAATATGCTCAAATTTAATATATGGTGCGATCTTACCCCAAGTAGACAGAATATAAAGTTTTAATTGGTTCTAAGGTGGTTTGCTTAAGGTTTCACTAAGAGTTATTTTTCTACGGCAAGATTAAATTTCAAATTAAAACCTCAAGCAAATTATATCAAAATAAGTCCAAATTTAATATATGGTGCAATATTACCCCCAATAGATAGAATATGAAGTTTCAATTGGTTATGAGGTGGTTTGCTTAGAGTTCACTGAGAGTTGTGTTTCTGTGGTAGAATTGAATTAACCTTATCTTTTTTTTTCTGCTACTAATATAATTAGAGATAGTAACAAGATGAATATAACTTCTTCTTCTTTTTCTTAGATGTTGCAAACACAAATAACAAGAAGATGAACAACATAAAAAATGAAAAACTTAAAAGGAACACTAAGAAAATGATAAAAACAAAAAGATATGACCTTGTTTCAGAGCTTAGTGCTGATACGAACTGATGTGAACCTCGTAATCACGTGGTCATGCAAAGCACAATCAAGATTGAGATCCGATCCTGAAAAACCAAAATAGATTTAATAGGAGTGTGACATAATGAAAACCTGTCTACGAACAAATATGAACCTCGTAATCACGTGGTCATGCAAAGCACAATCAAGATTGAGATCCGATCCTGAAAAACCAAAATAGATCTAATAGGAGTGTGACATAATGAAAACCTGTCTACGAACAGATATGAACCTCGTAATCACGTGGTCATGCAAAGCACAATCAAGATTGAGATCCGATCCTGAAAAACCAAAATAGATCTAATAGGAGTGTGACATAATGAAAAGCTGTCTCAAGGCAGTAATACTATTGGAATGAAGAATAATGATGTCATTAAGTCAGTCAATCTTCGATAAGTCAGATTTAATTTATTGAATAATTAAAGAATACAAGAATCACTCTCACACATTAAAACTGTAAACTTCAGAAGTATTATTCATCAATGGTTGCCAAAATTTAGGTTACATGAGTTTAAATAGTTATTGAAAAATTAACCCTAATCCTAAAACTGATCCAAGGCTTATTTATAACCTTCCATGCAACCCATGAATTCGAGAAACTAAAGGAAAAAATAGTCACCCATGTTGTTTCCAAGTTGTAGTAGGATTCTTTTGTTTTTTTTTTTTGCTGTGTTTTCTCCTTATCTAACAAGGAAATAAACAAAATAATAAATCCCAATACTTAAAGGAAATAATTAATGTACCCATACATAATAAGAAGTCCAAAACTAATTAGAAATCCATAAAACACATAGAAACATAATAAACACAAGGCTGGCCGGAAATTTAGAAAATTAACAGTCTTGTTGTCGAAACCTCATGGCCTAAATAAGGTTGGATTAGACTCCTCTTACACATGGATAAGATGTAATAAGGTCTCCTCTTGATATTTCAATGGACCTTTCAAATCTAACTTGGTTGAAACCTTCAAAACTAATATATTCAATGCTTATTTCAATGCTTTTATCTTAGACCGAGTCATTGGTTCGTTTGAAACATGTAATGGTCCTTGCTAGTGTTTGTGGGCTGATCCACATCAACTTTTGTACACTGCCTTTTGTGTTAGTATTTCTTTTAAAGATCCACTTAGATCCATTACGTTTTATCCCTTTAGGTGGATAAACCAAGTTCTAAAATTGGTTAGTACATGAAGTCCATAGCCTTAAGTCATTTATTAAAATAAATATCATATATTACTTCCAAGTATTTGGTTGGCTCATCAATTATGAGCAGCATGTCATTCACAGTTTCCATGAGATGTTTTTATCTTATTCATGCATGACATGTCCTACTAAATTCATAGAGATTTTGTACTATTTAAGGTTCAAGCTAAACATTCAATGTTTTAGCCTTAAGAATATATTTCATCTAGATAATGTTTTAAGAGGTGTAGAGAATTTCATTCTCTTTTAGATGATCATTGAAATATTAGGTCAAATATAAATCACCTCAATTCAATCGAAGTTTCTTAATACTTATTCCAATCTGTATTTTAATTTTATTACAATTTATATTAAATCGAGACATTTTAAATATAAATATATACAAATCATTTGTATAATTATTGAATCCATAAAAACATTATTATTATTATAAAAGAACAACATTTGTCTTTAATAATAAATTTAAATCCATTTATACTAAATAAAATGGAAATGATATCTCAAAATACTAGAACAAAATAACAATTATAAAGTTTTAAAATCAACCCATTAGAAAAATAAAATAACTAGTTTCTACAGCTAATACAACAACCCTTGCTTTATTACTGAGTCGTAGATCCATTTTGGTTTTAACTAATCCTCTACTTTTCTTTAGTTATTGCATGCAATTGCAAATGTGAAAACCACATTTAGTATCCAATACCTAAGAACTCCAATGCAAAGTAGTAAGATAGTTTTCAATTATAAACATACCTAAAGTAGAAGCTTCATTAAGCTTATTCGCCTTCATGGTTGCAAGGTATTCTTGGTAATTTCTCCTTCAATGTCCTTTCTTGCCATAATGATGACAAGTGCCCTTGTCTTTTTTAATGTCCCAAATTAGTTTGTTTCCTTTAGAGACAACACTCTTATTCTTCTTATCCTTTTTCTTAGATATTTTAGAAGATTAAATTAGAAGAACTAAGATTTTTTTCCTTCATAAAGGCCCTTTCAGTAGTTTTAAGCTAAGCAATTTTGAAAATGTACTATCTAACTTGTTCACGTGATTGTTCATAATAAATTACAAAAAGTTTTAAGGTAATGACCGCAAGACCTAAATAATTAACTTATGGTCCATGACAAAACCTTATTGACTCAATTTCTCAATATAGCCAATCATTTTCAAAATATAGGTGTTCACTGAAGAACCCTATGTTATCTTGCAACATAACAATTCCTTAGAGGTCTCATACCTTTCAGTCTTACTAGCCTCATCAAACAATTCTTTGAGATGCATAATCATATTGTGGGCATCTATATTCTCATGCTACCTTTGAAGTTCAAGTGACATACTAGCTAACATCACACATGCAACATGTTCATTCTCATCAACATGATGCTGATGTTTATTCATAACTTCTTTTTCAGCATCCTTAACAAGGATATTTGGAATTGAAATTTCAAGAACATACAACCTCTTTTTGAAAGACGCATCACCCCTAGTGTACTCTACCTAAGGTAAGTTGCATTGTTGATTGATTATTAATCTAAGTCATGTTTCTATATGTTAGTCTCATCTATGATTCAAGACATATCTCCCTTTATGAGAAAGTCTCAACTTTATCAAGTTAAATCCTAATCGTTCTGAGGCTCTAATTTTAGCATGACATTTATTTTCCATTTTTATTCTTTAATATCTAAGGGTATACTTTACAGTATAATTTTATACCCCTAAATATTAAAGTCTATAGCTAAATCCTAATAATCTGAATATTAATTAAACAAATTAATTATTGTGAAATTTTTGATATTTTAATCAAATCCTAATGGATAATTATAAACTGATTATGATAACCATTTCATATTTTTAAAACATGATAAAAATGTGATTTTATTTTTTAGAAAATATACATGAAAAACCTTTAGAATTTGACCGCATGCATGAAAACAAAATATATTTTGTGTTTTTGAAATGAGGAAATGTTTTAATTTTTTTGGATTTTTTGAAAATTTGGAGAAAACCAGGTATTTTTAATACGGAGTCTATATCTTATAGTGTAAGTCTACATTCCGATACTAAATAAAATTCTTGAAAAAACTATACTTTTGTGTTTTCTAAAATAAAGGAATACTTGTTCAATGACAAGTATTAAACTTTCAAAATATTTGGAGAAAACCAGGTATTTCTAAAATTTTCAAAATATTTTTGTGAGCTAAAGACTAGAAAACCTTTTACCAATACTTATTCAATGACAAGTATTAAACCACTTACACTTCTTTTTTCTATGAGATTTTTTTAAATATTTAAAATGCCACTTATACTTTCCATAATATACTTTCTTAGTAGATTTGATTGGAATAACAATGAAACTCTATAGAAGGATTTTGCCAATTCACATTTAACTTTGTTTTTCAATGATTTCAAGTGAAACAAGAGTGTTAGAAGTTGTTTTTTGGAGGGAGTATGCTTAGATATTTGCCTTAGAAGTTCCACACTTGTTATGGCGAAGGGAATGGCTATTTATAGGCTCAAAAATGAAACTAGTCGTTAGACACAGTTTTCTGCCTGTTGGAGAATTAGTCAGATCATTTTAGAATTAGTGAGACCTTTTTAGAATCAATCAGACTATATGAAGAACCTAAGCAGTTTTTGAAAAATTTCCAGAAATAAACTAGTTGTTTTGATAAATGGCAAAACCATTTTAAGAAACGGTATGACTGTTTCTCAAAATAGCTGGACTGTTTTGGCTCTATGCAGCCAATGTCCTGTTTTTATGTTTTAGTATTTTTTTAGTTTTCTTTGGTTCTTTTGGGTTTGTTTAGGTTGTCCTAAACAAGTCGAGTGCTATCTAGCGAAACTCTATTACAAAATCTTTATTGGTGAAGTCGATAACTGTTATATTTACAAGCTCTTTGTTCTTGACTTTTATGAGTCCATTCCTTTCTTGTTTGATGATTTCTTATTTGTATTAAACTTTTCTAGATAATTGTAAGGGTTCGTGCAACATGTAATATACATATTCATATTTATATTTATATGGCATGCAGTGTGTTTTACTTAACAAATAAAATAAGATTAATGCATGTGACACACAAACGTGTTTCATGTAGCATATTGTCATAAACTTATTAAATCGTTTAAGCATTATAGCATAGTATTTAAAAGCTTAATAACATATATCATGATTATCAATATGGCATACTTATATGCATGTACATGTATATGCATTCATCAAAACCATATCAAATCAATGTTTTACTATTGACATATGTCGTATTGCTTCAATATTCAATGTTTATGTTATCATCATAACATAAATGTATGCATTCATCAAAACTATATCAAATCAATGTTTTACTATTGACATATAACATATTACTTAATTAATAACATCAATATTCAATGTTTATGTTATTATCAAAACATAATTAAATCATCATCGTAGCCATAAGGTTAACATATAATTCTCAATCAATTCAATGTTGAAAAATAAAATTGGAAAACTCAATGAAAAAAAAAAGAAAAAGACTTGAGTCAACCTAAGTTAACCTATCAAACCTGAATATGAGACCAAAATAACCCAATAGAAAGCAAATCAAAACAAATTATGAAACTCAAATCCCAATCAATTCAATGTTGAATGATGAAATTGAAAAAAAAAATCAATTAAAAAAAGAAAAAAAAGACGAGTCAACCCGTCAAATCCTTGACTAATTCTCAATCAACCTAAACATTGAAGGATATAATTGAAAAAAAAATCAATTATAAAAAGGACAAAAAAACCTAGTCAACTAGGTTAATCTACAAAGACTAAGATAAACTTATAGAAAATAAACCAAAATAAATAATGAAGTTCAATTCTCACTAAATTTAATATTAAATAACAAAATTGAAAATAAAACTAAATTTAAAACTAAAAAATAGAGAAAAGAAAAGGAAAAAAGTATTATTCCCATGAACAATAGTTTGTGAGAGGGGAATAGTAATTCTCTTCCTCAATTAGTTTTTGTTAATTATAGACATACAATTTCTAAGTAGCTAGATGTTTGGTTATAATTTTTTATTATTATGAAATTTTACTGTATAGCTGGCTACTAACTAATAATTTATTAGTAAGTTTTTATCATTATTATATAAAGAAATGATTTTTGAAAGAGCTGGTGATTCAGGGGGTAGCCTCCAATTGTACAGTTAAAAGCCATTTGGGCCTCCCATATAGTTAAAGAAACATGCTAATAAATGGAAAAATAACACTAATGAATCTTGGTCCGTGTTTATGTGACCCAACGCGAAGGAGAGCAACGTTACTTATGGTCCTGCCTGGTTTGTTAAGTGTGATAATGATTTTTTTAAAACTTTTGTTTTTGGTAAAAAATATACTATAATAATATTTTAAAAATTATTTTTTATACCAGTACATTAAATTAAATGATTGTAAAAAAATATTTTGAAAATGTAAAAAGATAATAAAATTTTATTTTTTTTAAATCTTTTAAAATATAAAATAAATGGGAATAGTCAAGCAGGGGTGTTCACGATCTAGTTTGGTCTGGTTCGAGTCGGTTTTTTAGCACTAAAAACCAGAAAAATCAAAATGTTTTTGCTGTTAACGTTGTATACCTTAATCTAGGACGTGGAGATTGCTCTTAAAGGTTATCCAATAAGTCGTTGTATATCTTTTTAGGAGCAACCAATGAGAGAGAAAAGCACCGCGCGGGAGGGGGGGAGGGTTTAGATTCAATTAAATCGGTTTGGTGTGGTCATGTTTAGTCCGTTTAAGTTTTTTTAAACCAGAATCGAATCGAACCAGGTGGTTTTTTATTTTTTAATTGGTTTATTCGGTTTTTTTCTATCGGTTCAGTTTTTTCGGTTAATTGTTTTTGGTTTTTTTGGTTTAATTGGTTAGTCGGTTTTTTTAAACACCCCTATAGTCAAGTATGACTCTGATCATAGTTTTAAAACCTGACCCGGCCCGTCAATCGACCCGGGACCCGGCTGACTTGAGTTAAAACCGAGTCGAGTTTAAAAAAATAAGGGAAGTTAGTGACCCAGTAAAACCTGATCAAAATCTCAGTTGCAATTCGTTAATTATTTATTTTTTTAATAAAAATATATTATTTTGATTTTAAAAAAAATAAAATTAACCCAGTACCTTCACCCTTAATTCGGAGGGATCACGGGGCAGATTTAAAAACTCTGGCCCTGGCTAATGGCTACCCTAGCTCCTATATCAGTGGCACGACAATGGACCACCTGATGTAGTGGAAGGTGCCAAAAAGGTGGGAAGTGAAGAGTTACACACAACCTGATATGTATCATACTCAAGTCTTAATTATTACACAGTTGGGTTTACATGAAAGTTATATGTGCTGCTGCTGCTGCTGCGGGCTGCCACGATGCGTGCTCTAAAGCTGCTTTTAATACTCTCCTTGTCTCTTTGTGGTGTAAATGCTCGGTCAAACCACCTTCTTTCCAAGGAATCCTTGACCACTCGCTATCGCTATTATTTTGGTCATCATCATTTTCCCTCTGAGGCTGGGGTTTTTTATTTTCTTTCCACTTGCTGCGTGCTGTGGCAGTCTGCCTCTCATTAAAATATTTGCCCTGCATCGATATGCAAGAAGGAGTATCCTCCGTGTGTAAAGCCCATTTCCACCGTGAAAAACCATCTCCACTCGACGCCTGTTTTATTGCTGGCTAGGTTGGGGGTTCGGTGACCCTTTCCACAGTGGATAATGCGTGTGCTTGGAGGACAGTACAGAGCAGGTCTCTCTGCCTCCGAGGCCTTTGTATCATTGCTACTCGCTTATCCATGCGCGTGCCGCAGCTGTGATAATTAATTCACCATCCAATGACAGAATATTTTGAAATATACAACCACTCCATCAATTATTGAATAAATAAAAAACATAAATAAATTGCCAACGTCATTCTATAAAGAGAATTGGTTTTCTATTTTTCTGCAGGAAGAATTTTTTATTTTACTAACTCCAGTCTTTTTAGAAAAGTAAAGTATTATTTTGTTTTTAGATTTCTCCTTTAATAAAATTCGAACGAGATGCAATATTTCTCTTAACTTGCTATTTTGATGGTGGCGCGTGGGGTGTTTTAGCAAGTCATACAAAAGCAAGCGCGTGAAGTGGACAATTCCATTTATTATCTTTGGAACTCTGGTCACGTGCAGCCTCGGATTCCTCCCTGTTTTTTTCACCTCGTCGTCGCCTTCGATCTCCCATGTGATCCCAGTACGAAAAGAGGCATCATTCTCCAACATAATATCAAGATTGCCATCTATGTTGTCTTTTAGGTAAAGAAAACGGCTAAGAATTTGGTGCTGGGGCAGAAGAGAAGGGGCACCCCAAGTCACGGCGATGTTGATATTCCATCCACTGGTTTCTTGCCCTTGTACATTTGTGAACTGGCCACGTTCATGGAGACTCCATGGAACATGCCCTCTTCGATCATGTTTAGCTGTTGAAGTTGATGTATTGTTTTTTGAGGTTCATGTTCTTTAATGATATGGCCCAAATCTTGTCCACTTTTATCTAAGAATTAATCATCTAGTTAGGGCAATTCTTGAGGCTTACATTACCATAAGATACATTCCAACTTGGTTTTTCAAGGTAGTGTTTGAAACGATGTTGGAACCACATTTCTCAAGAGTTTAAAATTTGTTTTATTTAAAGTTAATTTTTTATAATTTTAGTTTGGTTTTAATACACTGATATAAAAAAATAATATTTTAATATATTTTTAAATAAGAAACATTTTAAACCGTAACTTTTATTGCACTTCCAAAAATTACCCGGACAAACATTTTAATTGGGAGTTCACGGAAGATGGCTAGTAATTTTCTTGGTAAGAAGGGAATAAATTACCGTCTCACTTATCTGGGTCGATTACCGTCTCACTTATCTGGGTCGATAAAATATATTTTTCAATGATAATATTTTCTCGAATCTAGAAAAAAAAAAGTCATTTCATCTTCTTCTTTACGTTCCACGACTTGGCTCGAGCTCTCCAATCTTGTTTTTTCTTTTTACATAGCAAAAGAAGGCTTAACTCGTTAAGTAATCTGGGCGTTGTGTACAATACGTAGAAGACACTAATTCCTTCTCTTTCAAGACTATTGGAAAGCGAACACACGCATTTCTTTGCCTGCCTCTCTCCCACTTGTTAAAAGAAGATAAAAAAGAGGATTGGAAAGAAGATGGAGAGAGAGAGAGAGAGAGAGAGAGAGAGAGAGAGAGAGAGAGAGAGAGAGAGATCTTCCTTCTTCTTGCTTTCATGCATGCCAATCAAAACCTCCATGTGTGGACATCCTAGCTTAATTTTCTTGACCAAAAGCATCGGCCTAGCAACATGTGTCCTGAATAACCACGAGGATGGGGAGGATAGCATTACCATGAAAAAAATATTCCAGTCTAATATAAATTATATTTTATTATTTAAATTATTGAATTGATATGACTTTATACCTATTATTTTTCTAAATGAACCTTTAGCTACCACATCATACAAACTATGTATTCATTCATTCTCAGCATAAAACCCAGATTAATTAGGCTTATGGATCAGTAAAAAATAATTATTTATTTGATAAAAGTTAAATTTAAAATAATAGTTGTATATAGATTTCAAGTGAAAAAATATTTTATTTAAAAAATAATATAAATTATATTTTAAAATTTTATCAAGCATTATTAAATTCATTCAACCCGTCTCACAACCTTATTATTTACGCAACACACACGGGCAGAGTCAGGTCATTTGCATATTGCTAAAGACAAAGAGCAAAAAATATATATTATCATGTAAAATCTTTCGTTGTAGCAAACCTCCTCCATTTCCCATCTCTCTCTCTCTCTCTCCCTCCCTGTCGATCCACCTGCGTCTATCTGTACTGTCGAGCAGCTCTCTGTGCAAACCACACATAATACAACCAAACAAAGACCACCATTATTTCGCAAGGGATCAGAGTTTTCCCTCTCCATCCACAAAAACAATAAAAATATCTCCCTCTTTGCTTTCAAATCTTGCATTATTGCCCTCCTCAATGATCAATTGCTAAACCAACAAGAAAAATGAAACAAAAAAACATGGACACATTTGTAGACAGACCCCATCGAAGCAACAGCAACAATAGCAGCAGCACTAGTAACAACAACAGCAACACCAGTGAGCTCTTTATTTGTTTCACCTCACGCCTCTCTTCTTCCTCCATGAAGCTCTCTTCAAAATCTATTCTCAGCCCTGGCCGTCACAGAGATTCCTCACAAATCTCTCTCTCTAACTCTCTCAGTAGAAGACTTAGAAGCAGTGGCAGCATGAAAGGTGGACAAGCTTCACCAATGTTCCCTACTAATGGCAGAAAACGTGGCTGTGCTTTTGAGAATCCAGAACCCTCTTCTCCAAAGGTTACTTGCATTGGTCAAGTGAGAGTTAAGACCAAGAAACAGGGGAAGAAACTGAGGACGAGATCAAAGAGAAGAGGGGAAATAAGTTTTAGGAGAGTAGACCAAAACAGCAATACTTTTGAAGGGAGCAACAGTCATCATGATTTGATAAACAATCAGTTCTTGAATCAGCAGCAGCAGCAGCAGGAGGGTTTGTCACACAGGAATCAAAGATGGGTACATTTTCCTGTGACAATATGTGAAGCTTTAAGGGCTTTTGGGGCTGAGTTTAATTGCTTTTTACCTTGCCGGTCTTCATGTATGGCAAGTGAGAAAGAGAAAGAAGAGAATACCGCTGCAGCAGGATCTAATAACAACGGTAGTCGTTCTTGTGGGGCGGTGTTTGCAAGGTGGTTAGTGGCAGTGCAGGAGGGAGAAGGGAAAGGGAAGGAGATAGAGTTGGTGGTTGGAGAAGAAGTAGTAGAAGAAGAAAGAGATGACAGGAGGAGGAGTTATAGGAGACATGTTTTTGAAGATATTGAATTTAAAGAAGAAGGACATGTTTTTGAAGGAGGAAATGCGGGTTTGCAAGAAGAAGAGGCAAGGGTAGGTATTTGTATACCACCAAAGAATGCTTTGTTGTTGATGAGGTGTAGATCTGATCCTGTTAAAATGGCTGCTCTTGCTAATAAGTTCTGGGAATCTCCTGCTCCACAAGATGAAGAAGACGAGGAAGAAGATAATGAAGAGGGTGAAAAGGATAGAAATTTGGGAGCAGAAGTAGACAAGTTTATCAATATAGAAAATAAAAGTGAAGTTAAGGCAAGTCAAGAAGAGGAAATAAAAGTTGAGCAAGAAATTATAATTGAGCAGAAACAGGATTTGACTGTGTCTGATAAGTTGGCTTTTTGTGAAACTATTGAAGAGCATTATCAAATTATTCAAGAAACTGAAGAAAGTTTGGCTATTTTGGAAGCTGGAGAAGATAGCCAAGAAATTGGAAGCACAGATGATAATATCGATGGTGTTCTACAAGAAGTTAATTTAGTGAAACAGGAAGAAGAGGAATCGGAAACTCCAGGGATCATGAACTTGCAGCCAACATCCTCAACACAAGAAACTGTTAGTCTATGCAGTGACGAGTCTTCTTCACATGATCAAGAAATTGTAGATCCAGCGGCCTTGATGAATAACGAAAATGAATACAAGGTGGTTCAAGAAAATGAGGAGGATAATCAAGAAGACAGAGTATTCCAAGCAGAACAAGAGCAAGTTGTGCAAGGGCTGAGTGATGACATTGAGGAGAATTCAGTGTCTGTACGGTTCGAACAAGAAACTTTACAAGTTGCTGTCCAAGACTTACAGGACCAAGAACCAGAGTCCCTTTCTGTAGCTGAATTACAAGTACAGGAGTCGGAGGAAGAGAAAGAGACCACCGAGAATGAGACCGAGCTAGCAGAGGAAGAACCCGAAGACCCGAAGACCCATGTAAATGGTCAAACGGGTGTCAAGTCAAGGGAAGGAGATAATAGTCAACCACTTTTACCAGATTGCTTGCTGTTAATGATGTGTGAGCCCAAGCTGTCAATGGAGGTATCCAAGGAAACCTGGGTTTGCAGTACAGACTTCACCAGATGGTTACCAGAGCATTCAAGGCCAGTCAGCAAAACCAACGGTAAAGATGAGCCCAAGAAAAGAGTTAGCATCGACATTAAGCCTGCGCAGGTGTATAATAATGGTAATAACAGCAATTGCTTGCAGCAGCCACGTAGGTCCTCTTGTTCATACCCGGCTAAGCCACCGGCTCGTTGTGCCGGGACAGAGTCCATGTCCACAATGATAGAGCAGAAGCTGGTAGGAGCCAAGGCATATGAGCCGTTTGTTCTGACGCGCTGCAAGTCTGAGCCAATGAGGTCAGCCTCTAAGCTAGCGCCAGAGGCTTGTTTCTGGAAGAATAGAAAACTTGAGCCGCATCGACCAGCGGCGACACTTGGGGTCGGAGCGGCTGGGGTTGGGTTTTGAAGTCCATGTTGTATTGGTAACTGTAGTTTTTGTAGTTTTTTTCATACTAGTAGAGTAGTACTAGTGGTGCTTTTTTACTTTTTTACTGCTATGCATTCTTGTAAATCTTGCTTTGATAATTTGATGCAATTTTTTTCAATCTCACTTTTTCTTTTTTTCCCTCCTATAAGATAAAGAAGATAGAGTGCACAACCAGAGGAACTGATTACATTTTGAGTTATTTTAGGATTATTAAAGATTTATATAATTATTAATTTTAAGATTTATAAAATTAATTAAGATGTGAACTTCCATGTTAATAATAATAATAATAATAAAAGATAGAGTGAACGTCGCATGAGAGCATTTGAAATATTATTAAAGCAAGTGGTTACGATGTCAGGGATGATTTGGTGAAGGGTTGCAATAAAGGGGGTGGGACTGCAAATAATGTTGGGTTTGGAAGGTTATCTTGCTGTAGCTCGGTGGTTACAATTAGACTATCTATACCATCACCACCATTTATGTGTCTACGAGGAATTTATTTATTGCAGCATTCACTTACCTGAATAATCATGTGGGAATGATAGCCGTTAACTATCCAAGTTAAGTCTTCATTTTTTTTTTTTTTTTTTTGTGTGAAATGATGATTATCATAATTCACCAGCCTATGGCTAGCAAATTTAACCCCAAAATCAGGGAAATGAAATTAGCGCTCCATAACACTTTTGAATTGAGGCTATTATGATAATGTGTTGTAATATAATCACCATCCCAAAACCATAGTTATTAAACCCGTATAGGGGGTTAACCCGGTCAAGAGATTGGATCTCGGGTTTTATGGGTTAACCCGGGTCAACTCGGAAATTCACTTCTTTTTCTTTCTTTTAAAAGATGTTGACAACAACTTCAACACCTAAAAAAATTAATATTCTCACAACTTTGTAATTTACCTTCTCTTTCTAGTAAAACATGTTTCTATATTTTCCAGTCAAATAGCTCCAAAAGATATGGGGAATGCCCCATATTGCAATTTAATATATTTACTGGTCAACTAAAAATTTTAAAGGAAAGACACACAAAACCTGAACTTTACCCTATCTCTACCAAATAAAACAACAAGTCGCAGCTCCCCCTGCCTTTAGATTATCTCTCCCAAAACCAACCAAAGCTTCTCTTTTAGCTTGGCCAAAGCAGCTGCCATGCGCGACTGACTATCGAAAATTGAAAGATAAAAGACATTCTCTTCCCTTCTTCTTCACTCTCGTTTTAGAAGGCATTCCGTCAAGCAGCATGGGATGAAGACCCCGACCACAACTTCCCTCATCCCTCTCTCAGTCATCCCCCTGGTTTTTTGGCCAAAACTAGAGAGCACCTCCTTCTTCTTCCCCAGCCGCCTCCCTCTCTTGGCCAAACTAGAACCGTCGCCCACTGACACATGAGACCAGCCCAACTAGCCTCTCCTTCGACCAGCCTCCAACAACAGCGTCCCTCACTCTCCTTTCCTCTTTGCTGCTGCTAACAACTCATTGTAGAGAAGATGATGAAATAAGAAGGGAGGCCGAAGGATAGAAACCACATTTGAAAAGGAAAAAAAAAAACGGGTCTCGCCCGGGTCATGGATCAACTTGTCGGGTCGACCGGGTTTTGTCAGGTTGTTGCACCAGCCGGTCTTTTAACAAACTCGAACCGGTCCAGATCCCGGGTTTGTCGGGTCCCGTGTCGACCCGCCAGACTAGTTCAAGTTTAATAACTATGCCCAAAACTACGAGGCTTGGCTTGCTGATGTTAGAGAAATTATTTAAAATAAAAGTAAAAAAGAAATTAGTTTAGAAATATGTGAAAATATTATCTTCAACATATTTATTTATCTCATACAAAACAACATGGTAGATGGATGTGATTCGAATATTACAGGAGTTGGTTGGCTTTTAATGTTACGGTAACAAATTTCTTTGATGATGGCTACATGCAGGCAACTGGCAACTATTAGGCTATAATCAAACAAACACAGACAGGACATGAAATCATTGAATCTGATCAATTTGAATCATTGCATCTTATTGTCTTAATCCCATCGACATGGAATAATTGTGTCTTGCTGTCGATTTTGACAATTGGATTATGCTATTAATCAGGCTTCATGGATTAGCATCCCCACGTTTGGCGACCTGTAATCAAATGTAATAAAAAACTTAAGAATACATTATAAATTTGCATGTTAACAGTAAGTGTTATTGTGGATAATTTAATAATTTTACAACAGTCCATTTATTATTATTGTCAAATTTAAAGGGGCAATTATATCCTTTTGCTTTTATAATACATGGTAAAAATGACCGTAATATCTTTGGATTCAAATTTTTTCAAAGCTTGTTAATATTTTTCAAGAACAGTAAAATGATTTACTTGCTCTTGTAAGTGGAATTTTCTACAACTTATGTTTAGGGGCATTTTTATATATGCAACGAGGATTCTTTGATATTATCAAGTTGGTTGAGGGGAAATTTTATAATTTAATATGTATAAATATTATTAAAAATAAAGGTTGTTGATGTGTGTGTTCTATACGTCAGTGCAAGGGTGACCCTTGTGCCTTTCGAGTGAAACATGCGAGGTCATTTGGTGACCAAACATCACCTTTCATTGCAACTTTTGAATTGTCTCGGCGTCCTCGCTATGATGAGGTGGTGTGTGTGGTTTACGACCGTCCAGTTTGGCGTTGAAATTTTCTCTATCTGTCTCTCCTCATCAATTTTTACACATTCTCCTTTAAAATTTCAAAGCAGCTCTTTAATTGGAATAATTTATTTTTTTATATTTCAAATTTAGTTTCTATTTCTTTTATTACTATTTGTTTTGTTTGAGATAATTTTTATTTTTTTAAAATTTTATCATCATGTTTTTTTTTCCTATCTAATTTGATCTCAATTCTTTTGATTGTTATTTTTTTCACTTTGGTATTTTTTTAAATTGATTTTTTTTAATTTCATCTTTCAATATTAAACTGGTTTGAAATTTAATTTCTTGATTGAGCCCGATTTTAGGATTTCATGAGTTGCGAGTTTTAGATATTAACCCGAGTTTAGAAGGTTTGCTCGGGTTATCTTGTTTTTTTTTTAAATTTTTTTTAAGCTCATGTTTTTTTTTTCAGTTTCAGACTTTTGTATTTATTCAATTAAACTCTGTTATTTTTATTTATTTTTTTCTATAGAATTTTTCACTAATTCTGAAAATAACATGAGTTATCTCAGTTCTTTTTATTTACCACTCCTTGTTGAATTAACTTTGACAAGTTTTTTAAATTGATTTTGTTTTCAATTTCATCATTCAACATTTTTTTTTAGTTTCTTTATTTAACAATGAGTTGTTTTATAGTTAAGATCCATAATTTTATTCAATTTACTTTCATTAACGACTTTTTTAAAACCTTTTATTAGCACAAATAATCTTTTGATTAATAAAGAGTTGATTCTAAGAAATACATTTATTAAATATAACTGAGTACAAAACCTGTGTTGTAAGATCAAATATCTTAACCTTAGTTATTTTTTTTATCAAATATCAATTTAATTAATTAGATGCACGTATAAGTATTTTGACTTATTATTGGGAATTGTTTCATGGTAAAAAAATTCATAAAAAAGCCAACATATTCATTTTTTTATTCAAAAAAACAATTATCTGACTCACAACGAAACGCATGTCAAATAACTAGTTAAATTAACTATGCATGCCACACTAATTAGTAAACACTAGTTGGTTGACCTGTGTTTTGTCACAGGTCAGATCAATTTTTTTAACTAAAAAAGTAAATATATAGGTATTATCAATGTGTTATTTTCCATTAAGAAAAAATTTAATTGTGAATTGAAAAAACTTATGCATATATTTAATAAAATAAATTGAGAATTATATGTCCTATAAATTTAATTGTTGCATATGTGTTTTATTGTATAGTGATTTTTAACTAAGAAATGTAAAGATGTTGTTTACTCTTAATAAAATAAATTTAAAAATATGTGAACCAATAAATTGAGAAAAAGTAGTTAATGCTAATAAAAACACAACTAAAACAGAAGTCAAATTCCCTATAGCCATAAACTTATTTTTCTATTCACTGCTATAATGTAAGGACACCTTTTCTTTTCTAAAAAAATAAATAAATTCATAAGCGTTGGTTTGAGGGGTATCTTGATCTTGTTATATGGCTCACTAGTCATTTAATGACTATACAGGGGGGGTGTATCGCTTCCATAATTCTTAAATAGTTAAATGACTTTATGACACCTAATTTCAAAAAAAATAATAATTAAAATGGTTGACAAAGACTTTTGGTCCTTTTGTTTTCTAAGATATAGTAAAAAGTCAACTTTGCCCTTGCGGTCAAGGAGAAATGAACCATGGACCAATAGGCCTTTTGGTTTTTTCAAATAGGTTTTATGGTAAATCTCATAAATATAAAGGGTAATACAACTCCTTAAATTCTACTTTGAATCTTGCCATGTAAACACTAGTCTTTCACTAAGAATGAACACTCTCTGATAACAATTGGTCACACAATCAACTCGCAACTCTTTCTAGTACTGGTATATGATTAATCACCCTTTCCACTTTTCTCAGCTAATATCTTGTAATCTTAGCTTCTTCCTCTCCTAAATATTTCTCACACACCATTTTCCTCATGCCCTTCATTCAATGTACTGGGGTGACAACTTTCTTAACTCTAGGTGTAGTAGTGGAAGCCTTATCACCACTGTTTTCACTAACTATCCTAAAAAGGCAGGGTCTATATATAATGTAGGCCCAATAGTCAGCGCTATCAGTGGGAGCCTATCTACATGTCCCTATCTATTTGATGTTGCAGGCAATGCTACCTCTGCTATCGAGAAGCATAATCATCCTGGAGCCCCGTTGATTCACCCTTGTCGGAGTATGCTAAAGTTGTAGGTACATGTGAGGCAGTGTCTGCCAATAGATCTTCCCTTGGTCATCATTATGTTGTATATTGTATTCTATTCCCCGAACTGGGGATGGATTAGTCCAGGTTCCATGTCTAATTCGGACCATCCTAAAACATATTTCAATATCAGATCAATACTCAATCCAAGTTTACTGGATCTAATACCAACTATAATAGCCCCAAATATAAATTCTACTCTATAAATTAACTCATTCAAGTCATATAAGTTAGTTAAATAAAACCTAATTTTATAGCATTAAACATATTCGATTAACAGTAACCTTGAGTAACTTAACAAGTTATCCATGAATAGAACTTTGATTTTGTACATATAAAGTCGGAAGGCAACAAATCATATTCTCAACATGTACTTAACATATTAATGAGGGATTTATTATCAATTTTAATTAGATTTCATTTCATGACATAATCGGTATATCATATTTAACAATAATATATGTTAACATATACTCATAGCATGACATTCTAATAGGATGATTATGAACATATTTAAATTAATTCCCTCGAGCCATCGATGAGAATCAGGTGATCAAAACTTAAGTAGCTGCTGTAAATTATTATAAGTTCTTTGCGAGCACTATGGTTGTATCCTTCACCGCCATTCTTTTTTTCATTCAGGATTACAAATAAATTTTCTATCTAAATTTCTATATTTCTAAATTATATAACATTTATATAATTAATTAAGAAATCTCAAGTTACATTCAAGGGGAATTACATGAGAAAATAATTTTACAATAAAAAAAAACAGAAAAAAAACAACACACACATCCTATTTAATATTATAACTCTTCAACCATAAAAACACAATCACATTGATATTTAATGTACATAACCATCCATCATGCATAATAACACATTAATATGCATAAATAAATATATTCCTACTTCAATTCTAATTATTGACTTTATGTGTAATTTTTAAAATAAAGTTTCTAATACTTAGAAATATGAAATCAAATCCAATTTGATAATTTTACAAACTTGATAAATTTTATTTAATATAAATTTTATAATTGAAAAACCATTTATCAAAATTTAATAAGAAAATTAATCATATTAAAATTCTTATTAATATCCTAAACTATTTTAGGATTAATTAAATAAAAATATTTTAGCTTAAAAACTCTCTTTATTTTAGAAAAAAAATATTTTTCTAAACATTATTTAATTCAACATTTTAATTAAATCCTAATCCTATTAGGATATAACCAAAACTTGAAAATTTTGAGTTAAATATTTTACAATTAATTTAATTTAGGGTTTTAATTTTAAAATAAAAAATCAATATTTTAGACATAGAGGAGGAAAATTGTAATTTTGCCCCAATAATACCCTAGAAATAATTAAGCATAAGTTGTAGGGGTATATTCATAATTCTACCCCTAAAAAACCCTAATCTAAATAGTAGGGGAATAATAATAATTCTACCACTGTCATCTTCTTCTTGCTGTAGGAGCGTTGCTATTGCATCTGTTGTTGCCGGCGTGGTCTGCCCATGCTAATGGCAGCCCTCAGCAGCAGCACAATGCTGCCGTTTCACCTAGTGAAAGTGTAAGGCAGAAGCTCTTGTGCTGCCTCAGTTTAACACTATCGTGACCTTCTACCAGCGACAATTGGCGCCGGTGGCTGTTGCACATAAATTTAATTTGTAATTAACGTCAATAACAATTAAAACATGTAATCAATAATGCTAATTGTCTAATGAAGGCTCTGTTATTACTGTTGGGTTTTTCGAAACACATACACATAGTAGAAACAATAAATTTAAATTTTTTCACGAGTCTCAAAGATCCTATTAGACAAATCTAGAGTTGTTTAGAGTTTATGTGAAGATTACCTAAAAATCATATGTTCTTTTTGGCTTTGAATATTTATTTCAAGGCTAGGTTGTCACAAATTACAAATTGTCCAAATATCCAGCCTCTAACGATAGTTCACACGAATCACTAGTGAGACATTTTCTAAACTCTTTTAGAAGAGAGAGATTGTTATACTTTAGAGTGCTAACTCTTTTCTTTTATTTTTTAGGTATTTATATACTGTACTTTCCTCATCTTTTTTTATTTGAAAATAACAGGCATAACATTCTATTTATAGGGAAACCTAAAAACCTTATAAATAGCAAAATATCTATTTACACCTTAAATAATATCACATATATTATTTTAGGCTAATTTTAGAAATTTATTCAATCAATTCCTTACTTAATTGTTTCTAAGTCTAGAATTATAATACTTTGTATTATTCTAGTCCTCAATTTCAAAAATTTACTTACAACCAAGTCAAACTTGATTAATCATCCCATTTTAATTTATGATCAATGATTCTTACATGTATGACCTATTAGGTTCCCTAATAAATTGGTCCAAATATAAATCATATTTCCAAATAAAATAAGATTAAATAAATTAAATAATTTAATTTATTATCAATTCAATAATTGATTGATTTATATTTGAAGATAAAAAATAATGTATAACAATTTGTTATGATCACTTAAATATTAGAAAAATCATAAGTGATTTGACTTAACTTTTTAATAACTAGTTTCTCAATGTATTTATTATCCCTTCATAAAAAATATTCCGATTTAAATATTATAACATGTAACATGTATGCTCCGTCAAATTATGTTAGTTCTCAATATTATAATCATTGATTTTTTAGATAAGATTTTAAAACTATTTTCAAAACTCATTCCATCTTAATTAAAGATTTTATAATTAATATTATTTAAAAATAAATAAAATATTTTTTTTAATTCACTTGAGATAACATATTCTCTCTTGATTATTCTATTATTCCAGTATCTTCACTGCATAATGCTGGTTTTGTGCTCGGAGAGGCTTGATTGCTGCTGGTGAGGTCTGCTATAAGGATACTGTTTGGAAGCTGTTGCTGGTACAATTTAAAAGTTGCTGCTGGTACAGTTTGAAGCCGCTGCTGGTACTGTTTGGAAGCTGTTGCTGGTACAATTTAAAAGCTGCTGCTGTTTTTCTTCTGCGTTTGATACTATTTTGGAGGGTATTCTGCCGTGTAGAGGACAATCTTCAACTCTTCGTTGCTGCTGCTCGATGAAAGTAGTAGTTTTCTTTGAAAATAGACTAGCATCGCTGCTGCAAAGGTTTGCATTTGCTATTTTGTGAAGAAACTTGCTGCTGTCTGAAAAAAAAAAAAAAGGTTTGCCGCTGCTGACACGTGTTGCTGATTTGTTCTTTTGTTGTGTGTTGTTTTTGACTATCGAAGGTAGAAAAGGCTGCCTACTGCGTTTCTCTCTCCTAATTAGCCTACTCCTCATGATTATAAGTTCTGAAATCAAATATTGAAAATAAAACACATGAACAAATCTCTCAAGATTTATTAATTAATTTACTCTTTTATCAACACACTTAAATTCTGAATATATTAATCTTTATATTTTAGGCATCTTTTAACTATCATAATCTAATAAATTTTAATTAACTAATTAAATAAAAATTCTAATAAGCTAGTCTAACATAAATTCAAAATACCATTGTCAAGGATCACAAAAATAAAGAAGAGTAGCTCGTAGGGTGAGATGCAATGTCAGGTTTTCTATTATATTCAGCAGGTTTTCCAGTCCAAAACATCAAATGGAGTTACTAGCTTTCTGTTTAAATTTTTGCATCACTTGCAACATGGGCGACTTATCTACTGCTAAACTCAGATGTCTGCATGCTGTTCCTGGCTAAATTATCTTTCCTGGTTTTTGAGACCTGAATCATTCTCCCGCCATACTTCTGCCCCTCTGTAAATCAGCTTCTCTCTCCCTTCCCAATCCCTCACCTCAAATGGAATTCTTAGTCGCACAACTTTCATTAGAGGCGCCAACAAACTAGTCTTCCACACCATCAGCAGTAGCCTTTAATCCTTCTGACTCACGCCTTATGCAGCTTTCTAACAAAAGCTCATAACTAGTAAATTTAGGAAAATGGAAAATGAAAGTTTGAGAAGCTTCATTCATTAGCCTAAAAAATCTGACATCTCTTCAGAAATTGTCAATAGAATAACAACAAATATGGCGCAAAGTCATCTGCGAAGCTGATATAAACTATGTTATGGTAGCATTGAAAAGCAAGCGAAAAAGTTCATGAAGATGCTAAGTGAACTAAAAATTGATTATAGTTGCATGATTAAAATCGATTATGCTGATTGTGTTTTAATTACACAAAAGTTAAGAGAACAGAAACTTATTCTTGTAATTCTCTCTTTCATTGCTGTAAATTGTCTGGATTTTGATCTCCCTGGCTGCTTGTCAATTCAGCACCATCTGTAGCACTGTCAGATGTTGAATTTGGTGAACCTGACTGCCCGCTAGTTTTACTTTCAGTTACTTCGTCAGTACCGGCTTCCATTAAAGAGTTGAAAGCAAGTTGGGCAGAATAAAGGAACAAACCAACAGAATTGATGCCAAAAACAAATGTTGCAAGGTAGCACAAACCATTCACAATAGTCCTGCAAATAGCAGATAGATGTCACTGTCTTGCATAAGTTGAATCATAAAGCAAAAGGATAGTGGTAGCAGGACCTACCTAACAGTTACTGTTATTTGCCGCACCTGAAACACAGGAAGCGAAAAGAGTGAGAAATAGCGTGTATTATTGACACAGTAACAATTTTCAAACCATCTTTTTTACAGATAACGATAATCTGCAATATGTGGTAACAATGTGTTTGATCTCACATATGGCAAACCGTGCACAAGAACATACAAGCTTGAAATTTTATGGTTCCAGTTACACTTGGGATAAAAAGGCTAACTAAGAACAACAAGTACAAAACAATCCAATGAAGTAAGGCAAAAGAGAGATTGAGGGACCAACCGAGAAATTATCTGACACTGTCTGGCGGTTAAGAGATGCCTCGATAGTAGTGGTGAACTTATACAGAATAAGTGCGATCACACCTGCTGATATTGCACCTAAAAATGCCTGAACCGGGGAAGGAGGCTTCTTAACATCGATTGGAGCTGATCCAAAGGTCTTCAAGCTATCTAATGCTTCCTCTTTCAAGCTTTTCTTCGCCCCTGATGACCTAAATTTCTAAAAATACAGGATCGACACCCTCAAAATTCCAATCTCATCACAAATAAGTAAAATGAAGCAAATAAAATCTAACAGTTTCTTTAGAGTTGAAATTGAATCATAATAACATGTGAGTGAATACAAGATTTCACGGCTACCAACAAAGGAAAAAAAGCCTAGCTTTCAACTAATTTCCAAAATTAAGCAATATAGTCCCCAAACATTATGAATTGAAGAGAATTGTACCAAACCAAAAACTAGTGTGGTTCAGAAGTTCACAATGGAAGTTAAAACGAAAGCAAATCCATCAAATTTAAATCCAGCACTAAAACAGCACATATATGCAAATTCCCATAAGAATGTAACAGCAATAAAACCACTGATCAAAAGGGTATTTGTAAATTACTCAAAGAGTACAAGACAAAAAAAAAATCCAAACTGAAACATATTTACCACAAAACAAAATTGAATTATGGGAGAGAACCACTTAATTGTGCCAAAGAAACATAATCCCATCAACCGAACTCACTTCCTTTCTAATTCCAATTTCCGTATGAGCACATCAATAACAACAAAAAAGTTAAGGAAAATACCAGCTCTTTAGAACGCTTAGCACGGCGTCGAAGAGAGCGGAAGAGGAAAACAGAGATGGCACCAGTTAGGAGAACACTAGTAGCAACCTGAATAGAAGAAGGATCATCTGAGGTTGCAAAAATGGAAGGAGAAGACCTCAGTATCTCTATGGGACCTTCTTCTTCCGGTTCTGGTGCTTGTTCTGGTAACTGGGCAAGCCATAGCGGGGGGTCTGGTCTGGAACGAGGGAGGGCTGAGAGAGTGAAAGGCGTGAAAATGGGGGGTTTGTATAGAAACTTCAGAGGATATAAATGATGATTAGTGTGG
Organism: Populus nigra; assembly: GCF_951802175.1. Taxonomy (NCBI): domain Eukaryota; kingdom Viridiplantae; phylum Streptophyta; class Magnoliopsida; order Malpighiales; family Salicaceae; genus Populus; species Populus nigra. The sequence goes on from NC_084860.1 coordinate 11,107,690, forward strand.
TGGTGAGAAAGAGGGAAGATTTGGGGAGATAGAGGGTGGAAGTTGTGGCATTGTAAATGCAGCATTTCAGAGGTCTTGTAGAGATGGGAGGGAAAATGTGTGTTTCTTGTATTTGGGATCTTTTCTTTTGCATTATCCTCAACTGGTTCTTTTCAGTTTGGACATCATCATATCTGCAGGGCACTTCACAGTTTTTAGATTTTACTTAAAAAAAAAAAATAATGTAAAGAATTTTTAAACACATTTTCTTACATCATAAAACATTTTAATTGAGAATTGAGAAGTTAATGTGTATATTTATTGAAATAAAATAAAAATTATATAAATTAATATATCAAAAAAGAAATTATTAATATTTATTAAAGATTAAAGCCTGATGTTAAAATATAAAAACACAAAAAAATATTTAATGTTGTGATGTGGGGTGTTTTTTGAAAATTTCTTATTTAAATTATATGAAAATAAAAATAAATTTTCATCACAAATATAATAATTTAAATTATATATATAAAATGATTGGTGGCATAAATTCTCTCTCTCTTTTTTTTTTTTAATGTAATCTGTCTAGCCAAAACTATATCTTTCCTTAAATATGTTTGTTAATAGCATGAAAACTATAAGTAATTAAAATAAATATTCAAATATATATATATATATATATATATATATATATATATATATATATATATATATAAAGTATCTCTTTCATCGAATCCTCTTTCCAAAATAATTTCTTTTATTAGAAGTCTAGTTTTTTAAACAAAAACTTAACATAATCTTAAAAGAAAGTTTTGATAAAAAAATAATAGAATAATAAATTGATAATTCTGACGTGAATATATTAAAAGAAATATAACTACAATAAACTTGAAATAAATTATATAAGAAATTTATACAAAAAAATCTAGAACATAGATGTTTTATCTACATTTAGAACATTATGCATATTAGATTCAAATATAATTATTAGGAAAGCAATTATTAATATTACCATAAATGATATAATTTAAAAATAATGACATAATTGAATAATTATTTAAAATGAATTAAAGTATAAAACGCTAAAAGAGAAAAAAAAAATTAAAGAGCCAAGCAAGCATAGGCTAGATATGCGTGTCTGACCCACACGTAACGCAGGTGCGCTTGGGCTTGAAAACCCAAACATAAACATCTTTTTTTTTTATTTAAAAAAATAACATATCATTTGTCCTAATTTGTTTTAAAAAAAAACTTTTTTTGTCAACTCATTACCTGTATTGGTAGACAATGCATCACTTATATGTCATTTTTTTCAATTATTGAAGGTGGCTTTAGTGACCGAGAAATCAAGGTCCAAGTTCTTGGATCTCAAAAACCCATATTCAAACTATTTTGCACCTAAAAACATAAAAACAAACACCTCACGAACCTTTATAGGTCTATTTCTAATAACAAAATACTTTCCAATCAATCAAAAAACTTAAAATTGAATAAAAATTTTCCGAGCTTCGATCTATTTTTTCTATCATAAATGAAGGTGAAAACAACCTCTATTGAGTTCCCCTCTCAAATATAAATTCATAGATACTAACATTGAAGTATTTAGTGGTCGAAATTCAGCCTTCTAAGAGCTTTATCTCTCAATTTAAAGAGAAAAAAAAATCAGGGCCGAAGAAGAAGAAATGAACATTCGAGCATCAAATTAAAAGAAATTGCAGTTTGAAGATAGAAACAAAAAAAACCAAGTAACCAAGAAGGAAATTTACCATGAATACAGCACTTATTAATAGAAAACAGTGAGAAGATGATCATGATAGCTACAGTAAAATAGCGTCCTCCAAGGTGGGAAAATTAATTACTCCTATCTTATTTAAATCAGATTCCACACTGAGATCATTTAATTGGTAAAAAAATATGTCTAAGCCGTAGCGAAGTGCAGGCACGAGGCTAGTCTTCTCTTAAGTTCCTTTTATCCCTTTTAATGACTATTATTTTTGGCACATGCATTTTATGTGTAGTAATATAAAAATATTAGTATTTTCTAAATGTTATTTATACAAAATTTGTTAATTGCATAAAAATAATTAACTAACTTTTATGAATAATTAAAAAAATATTATATATTGCTTTAAAAAACTCTTTACAATTAAAATTTTTATTTTATTTTATTATAAGAAAATAATTAACTAACTTTTATGAATAATTTTAAAACTATTAAAAATAATTCTATACAATTAATTTTTTCAAATATAAAGGATTTTTCATTTATGGTAGGATGATGATAAAATAATAATTATATTCATAATAAAATAGTGGCAAGAAGTGATGAGTTGCTGGTGGTTGGATGTATATGGTAGTTGTCATGGTTGTAATGAGATGATGATAAAATGATAGTTAAATTAATTATAAGATGGTGGCTATGGCTGTGATGATTGAAAAATGATAATAATAATAGTGGTGGTGGCTAGGTGATAATAGTGGTGAATATCATGAGTTAATAGCGTTAAGAAAAATATATATTTTTTTTTTCATGAGGTTAAAATATTTTTCTCTAAATTGACATCTCCATGGGTTGATTGAAAAATATTTTATATCAACTTATATTTTAGTGATTGTTTCACACTAAAAAAATACAGAAAAAATACTTTTTTGAAAAAAGTTTAATCTATATTAAAATGAGTAATTAGTTTAGAAAAAGGTTTTGACAAAAAAATTTCATTTCTAATAAATGTGAGATAAATATTAAAGATATAGACATAAATGAAAATTTTAATTTACCATTTTACTAAGGAGTCTATTTTGATATTGATACAATTTATAAGAGGTATAAATTATTTCTATAAAGAAGTAAAAATAACATATTAAAGTAACCCAATGTCCTTTAAAAATATAACTAATATTCAATCTAATAATTTATTAATTTTATGTCGTTTCATTTAATAAACTTGTTATTAAATTCAAAATGCAAGAATTTTTTTCTCTCGAATCTTCTGTAATTTAAAAATGCTAAATCATGCCATGTATTTTTTTTAATGCAAATATGATTTTTATTTGAGAGACTTGGCTATATGCAATTTAAAATATTTAAATGTGTTTTTTTGAAAGAAAGATTTTATTTTATTTTTTTAGGAAGGAAACAAATTTATTTAATACCAAAAAATGCTTCGCATATAGATCACAATCGCAAATATTAAATAATAAAAAGAAAAATATAAGAGACATATTTTTTTTCCTTTCAAATAGGTCCTTTAAAGGCATACAATTGAATTAATTAAAAAAACAAGGGTTGTGTTTGGCAAAACATTGAAAAAAGAAAAGAAACAATGTTGGAAAATTAGTAGGGCGTGTTTGCCAAACACGCTTTTAGCTAAAAGTTATAGGCTTAAAAATTGCTTTAAAGTCGCATTTGACAAACATGTTTTAAAGAAAAAAACTGCATTTTTCCTTCTGAAAATTTTTGACATGCCAAACATGCTCTTAAAAAATTGTCAAGCTCAACCCAATCGTGTGAGCTTGGGCTTCCTAACCCAAAAACAAGACCCAAACTCAGAAATGAAAAAAAAAAAAAACAATGGTCAAATGGGATTTTCACTTGAATTTCATTAAGAACACGAAAAACACATCGAAGAACACAGAAATTGAAACTAAATTCTAAACCAGATCATGCCAAACAAAAGGTTTAGAGGGATTAACCATGGAATATGGAATCATAATGATGTATTCAGAAAGAACAATATGCCACTAATTGCAGTAAATTAACCTGGATGTTTCTAAACCCTAACAAATTGCAGAAATAATCACACCATATCATATAACATAAATTTGACTAATTCTTTATCTAATTTGTATAAACTAACAATCTAAACAAATTCAATTTCATTAACGCAAATAATCCTTCATTAATTAAAGCTAAACATTTTGATATTTACGCAACTAAAACCTGTTTAAGCACTTTTACCTCTTCACAATCATTCAATTACTACAATTTATATGGAATAAGGTGTTTTGTAGTATGCAAGTCCAATTTATCCACCAAATTAATATTAGTCATATTAGTGCAACTCTCACTATCAATGATCATACTATATACCTTATTTTGACATGACACCTTGTATGGATGATGTTCTCTTGTTGCTTCTTCAAATTTCCCACCTTAACTTGCACATTTAATTCTCGTTTAACTACAAATATCTCCTTTTCAATCGGATACTCAATACAATAATCACTAACATCCTTAAGCAGGGCATTTCTTTTTTATCACTAACCTCCCTATCATTTAGAACCTTACCATTAGCTTTTATAACCACAAGTCGCTTGTTTGGAAACTGCAAAGCAACTTAACCAACTCTCAAACAATGAAAACATTTTATGTAATGATTATGAGATGTTGAAGTTTCAACTTTACCTATACTATAAACAAAGATGTCCATTTTCTCTTTCAGGGTCTCAATTCTCTCCTTTATATTCGATTAAACAGGTCACCCAAACACAAACTGTTTATGAAAAATAAGGTATTTTTTACAATAGGCAGGTCACCTGAACACAGATCATATACAAATCACCCGAATACCGATCATGTACAGGTCACCCAAATATAAACCACAAACAGGTCACCCGAACACATACCAAGAATAGGGAACCCGAACATATACTACGAGTACGTCACCCGAACACAGTCCATTCATGAAAAATCATAGATATTTTTTACACAATGAGCAGGTCGCCCTAATAACAACACCATTTTTGAAATCAAAGAGAAAACTTATATTTTGTCAATTTTATTGTCGAGTGGAAAATTTTGATAAATATATAGGAATTTAAATTTATATAGATAATTGATAATGATTTAAGACTACTATTAAAATAGATTGAATAAGTTTGAATTGAACTAATGTTGGCTAATTTATTTAGTTTACATAATCAATTAATATATGTTATCATCAATATTCTATATATGTTTGATATAAGTAATGAATGATCATTTATGGATGTATTGGTATTCACCCGAAAGGTTGTGTATAATGCATTATTATAATGGGGTTGAGGGTTTTATTAATTACACATTATCTAATCCAAGAAATATTAGTGGAGGAGGTAGTAGATGTCCATGTAAGAGATGTAAAATTAAAACTTTTCTCAATCTAGATGTTGTAACGATGCATCTTTTACAAAAAAGATTCTTGAAGAAACACTTGTGTTGGTTTGTACATGAAGAATCATATGTTCCTTATGAGACCATGGTAGAAAAGATGGTTGGGTTAACTTCTAGTTCTAGCAATGTGCATGGAGTTGTAGATGATAATAATAATCCTTATAGAAATATGGTTATGAATGCGATGAGAATGAATTAAAGTTATGTAGGTGAATGTCCAATCATAGATGAAGAATCAAATGCAGACGCAACCAGATTTTTTTTATCTTTTGAAAGACTCCGATGAACTATTAGGGGATGAGTGCACAAATCATAATAAACTATCGGTTGTTGCACATGTGTTTACCATCAAGTTAGATCATGGGTTGAGTGAGGCTGGTTACGATAAAATTATCGAATGAGCAAAAAACATTTTACTTGAAGGGAATAAGCTAAAAGAGAACTTATATGCTGCTAAATCTGAAACCCCTCGGCCTAGGATACCAAAAAATTAACACGTATCTAAACTCTTGCATGTTGTACTACCTTGAAAATATAGAGTTGACAGAGTGCATAATATGTGAGCATGCTCATTATAAACCCAGAATTGGTAAGACTTTTGTTGCATATAAAAAAACTTAGATACTTCCCAATTACTTATAGACTATAAAGGTTATTTGTGTCTCCAAAGACTACTAAACACATGATATGGTATCATTCACATGATACAATGAATAGAGTTATGGTGCAACCATTTGATGGTGAAGCCTGGAAATTTTTAATAGGGCGCATCCTAAGTTTTCAATGGAAATAAGGAACATATGTCTTGGATTATGTACAGATAAATTCAATCCATTAAGGTCATTTGCTGCTCCCTATTCTTATTGGCATGTGATACTTATAATTTACAACTTTCTATTATGGATGTGTATAAGGTTGAAGTTCATGTTTTTATCTATGATCATACGTGGTTCTAAAAAAGGTCCGGTTTGAAATATAGATGTTTATCTTCGACCGTTGATTGATGAATTGAAATAGTTGTGGTCATCTAGGACTTTGACTTATGATGTCTCGAGGAAACAAAATTTTTAAATGAAGACATCTTTGATGTGGACTATCAATGATTTTCCTGCATATAAAATGGTTTTTGTTTGAAGCACGCATGAAAAATTAGCATGTCCATGCTATATGGAAAATAACAAGGCCTTTATGTTAGAAAATTGTGGTAAAATGTCTTTTTTTTATTGCCATTGGTGGTTCTTGCACACGGATCACAAGTACAAAAAAACTTTTTTATTAGTAGAGATGAAAAGGATATTGCACCGCCATTACTATCGAGTGAAAAATTATATAATGTGGTGTTGCAGTACGATGACATTGTGTTTAGTTTTCAATTCGGTAAGCATAAATTCTCTGGTTTTGGTGTGACCCATAATTGGGTAAAACAAAGTGCTTTTTGAGAGCTTTCTTATTGAAGACTAATCTCATTCGCAATAACCTTGATGTCATGCACATTGAAAAGAACATGTTTGAAAATATTTTTAACATGATTATAGATGTGAAAGGAAAGACAAAGCATAACATGAAGGCTAGAATGCATATATCTTTGTTTTGTCACCATAAAAACATGAAGTTGGTTTATGATAGGTCACACGTCGCAAAGCCTAAAGCCAACTTTGCCTTAAATAAGAATGCACAGTTACTTATTTACCAATAACTTAAGAGTTTGTGTTTTCCTCAATAGAGCATTTACTTATACATTTACTATTTAAGACAAAAGTTAGAGGCCTAGTCCAGTATAGATGAATATATCCATTCGAGAGGTTATGGATTACAGATGCATCATAATTAAATTTCTATTGTCTTTTTTTAAAACAATTCAAAACATTTATTTAATTCTATGTAGATACTTGTTTAACCTTAAGAGAAAAGTAAAAAATAAGGCGCATGTTGAGGCTTCGATATGCGAGACTTATATTACTGAAGAGATCTCTACATTTATCTCATACTATTTAGAGCCTTACTTAAGAATAAGAATCAACCATGTTCAAGGTATGACAATGGTAGGGAAATGCTTTCGAGTGGCAACTTGTCAATATTTTCCCATCTTGCATGACCTGTACCAAAAAATGTTATGAGTGGAAGATACTTGACAAAAATTAAATTTAGATATGCATATAATTATGTACTATTTAACTGCCATGAACTGAGATCTTTTATTCACTAAATATAATAATTAACATGTTACTTTTGAACAATTTATTTCTTATACTATCATAAACTGATATATTAAATATTTCCTCGTAGGCAACATCGTTAGTTTTTACTATCCCAAAACTCACAACTGATTGAATCTAAAATATTTTGATTATAAGATGAACAATTTTTCACGTGGTTCAGAACATATGTATGAACTATTTAATTATTCTTATATCTTGAAATACTTAATTTCATTACACATTTCTCGTTAACTGTTAATGGTTGTAATTCATATACCATGTTTATCAATTGGGAGAGAATGCTAATATTACTTTGAATTTACTATGTTTGGGTCCTAAAAAAAATGACTTCTGAAAAGCTTCTATCGTCACAATGTACTTCATATTGTTGATAATAAAAAGAATTTAATGTTTGGCTTATTATTAAGTAAAAATGGTTTTAAGATGTTGTCTGAGAGTGATATATACTCGCTATGAGTAGAATTTTTACAGGAAAAAGGGTATTTTCTTGATAGCCTTTTTAAAATGAATGTAATGACCATTGTAACCAATGATGATGATGATGATGATGATAAGAACATTCTTCTTATTTATTTGAGCCTTATATAAGATGTGTGACATGATAGGTTATGACATATGAAAAATAATTCTACACAAAGGTTAATTAAACTTGAATTATTACCAAATATAATTTTTTAGAAAAATTATAAGTGTGAAGTTTGTGTAGAATTAAAATTCTCCAAACCTTTATTTCAAACAATTGAAATAAATAATGAACCTCTAAGTTTAATTTACTTTGACATTGGTGATTAAAAAATAGCGTAAATTAGAGTGGAATGAAATACCATATTACTTTTATAGATTATTGCACATAAGATATTGTTATAACTATTTATTTAGGAGCAAAGATGAAAATCTTGAAATATTTAAACATTACATGAATAAAGTTAAAAATTATTTTAATAATAAATTAAAGGTAATTAAATGTGATGGAGCTAGAGATTATAAAGTTTTATTTGGTGAATTTTGTTTCTAAAATGGTATTATCCATAAAACCACTACTCCTTATTCAGCATAATAAAATGACAATGCAGGATGTAAGAATCAAACATTTAAAAAATAATGAATGTTATATTGATAAGTTTAGGAGCACCTCAAAACTTGTAGAGGGAGGCAATTTTGACTCCCAATTATATATTTAACAAGGTACCCTATAAAAAAGTTAGAAAAAACACCTTATGAATTTTGATAAGGTAGAAAACCTTCTACAAATACCTTAAAGTGCAGAGGTGTCTTGCAAAGATGACAGTGCTTGATAATAAAAAGATCAAGATAAAAATTGTAGATTGTGTTTTTATCGATAATGCTTATAATAGTAGATAAAATTGATTTTTTGTACATAAGTCAAGTATTTGGAATACTCATTCCAATACTATAATGAAATCAAGAAATACTACAATTCTTAAAGATATGTTTCATTGAAGGAAGCAAAAAAAAAAAATTTCATTTAGGAGAACGATTAAAAATAGTTCAAGTGATCATCTTTAATCAAAAGATGATGAAATTAAACCTAAAATAAGTAAAAGGAAAAAATAACCAAAATGTTTGGTATTAATTTTCTAACATACTTGTTAAAAAATGAATCTCAGACCTATTCGAAGGTAATATCCTGTTTAAAAGCTTCTTTTTAGAAGACAATCAATATTAAAATTGAATCCATTAAGAATTTTCATAAATAAGAACTAGTGGATATTCCACTTGGAAGTAAATCACTAGGCCATAAATTGATCTTCAAAAGGAAGATGAAAGCAGATGGAACTATTAACAAATACAAAGCAAGACTTATTAAATGATTCAAATAACAAGAATGTGTGGACTATTTTAAAACATATTTGATTGTGTCAAGAATAACTTCTATATAAGTGTTAATAATCATTACAACTATTAACAAGTTTGAAATACATCAAATGGATATAAAAACAACTTTATTAAATGGTGACCCTTAAGAAGTGGAATACATGGAACAACGTGAGAGGTTTGTTATCAATTAACAAGAAAAGAAAGTTTGTAAATTTGTCAAACTATTATATAGTTTGAAACAAGAAATAAAAAAATGGCATGAAAAATTTGACAAGTCAAATGAGTCCAAAATCAACGAAGTAGATAAATGTGTTTATATAAAAAGCCATAGATAAAGGCTACATTATTGTCTGTCTCTATATGAATGATATGCTTATCTTTGTTAGCAATGGTTTTATGATCAAGTATACTAAAAAAATATTAACTAGTAAGTATGACATGAAAGCTTCGGGTGTTGCAGATGTCATACTAGGAATAAAGTTTTGCAGGACATCTAATGGATTTGTATTGTCCCAATCTCATTATGTTGAGAAACATTCTTGATATTTTTTCTAAAGGTGACAATGATATTGTAAAAACACCAATGAAAGTTTGAATATATCAAAAAATAAAGGTAAGGAAATAAATCAATTAGAATATTCTTGAATAATTAAGAGTTTGATGTATGTTATGAACCACACAAGGCCTGATATTATGTACTTAGTTAGCAAATTGAGTAGATTTACTAGTAATTCGAGTATGGAACATTGAAAAGCAATAAAAAGAAGTACTCAAATATTTGAGATATACTTTGGACTATAGACTATACTATATTGATTACCCAACGATACTAGAAGGGTATAGTGATGCCAATTGGATATCCGACACTAAGGATTCAAAATCCACCAGTGGATATGTTTTTATACTCAATAGAGAAGTAGTGTTATTGACATAATGTAAGAAAATGTATATAGCAAGATCTATAATGGAATCATAATTCATTTCTTTTGAAAAAGTTGGAGAGGAAGTCGAGTGACTTTAAAATTTCTTAGAGGATATTCCATGCTGGCTAAAACTATTTTTAGAAATTTGTGTCCATTAAACAATTAGTCTATAATTGGGAATGAACAAATGAGTATGTATAATGATAGGTCTAGATACATCATAGACATAATATCATCAAACTCTTTCTCTCAAACATAATTATTCTCATTGACTATGTTGAGTCAAAGGAAAATATTGAGAATCTAGTAACCAAAGGTTTGTCAAGAGGATTTGTGTATAACTCAACAAAGAGAATGAGCTTAAAGCTTTTAAAGATTAAAGAGTGTAATAATGGTAGCCATATCTTGTCAATTGAAGATCCTAAGATCTAGGTTCAAATGAAAAACTAAGTCATATAACATTCTCGATAACACTTGAAATTTATTATTTCCTATTTATTCCTATGATGAAACAGGTGTTAGCTATAACATGATAAAAGGTGAGTGGTGGTCTTAATGATTTCTATATTTTGGTTTACCAAATGGAGTATAACATAATATTTTTAATGAAAAATCATCTATATAAATGAAAAATGGCTATAATTTTTTTAGAATTTCAATAAAAACTAAATTTTCTAAAGCACTCATAAAACTAGGAGTTGTTTATAGCCAAAATCAACACAATAATGAAAACCAAAGGAAATATCTAGGTAGACAACTATGTGAATATTATGTCTTGGTTTGCATAAAAAGGTTATATAGTTTAAGAAATTAGGTTAACTATTTAGTCGAGAAAATCCAATAATATTTCACTAAGGACAATTCAAAGCCAAAAGCTATTTATTCTGAAATAGTGATCCATCAAATCACTATCTCTCTACAATTGTTTGAGTCTTTTATACTAGTTAGACAATTTTTATTCATGTGGGGGGATTGTTAGAATTTATATCATTAAACCATGGTTAATTAGCATATTTGATGCCAAATTTAAATTGGGTTCCCATTTTTAACTTTAAAACTTAGAAATTATCCTCCTATATAAGCTTCTTAACATTGAATATTAATATGATTAAAATAAATTATAGGTGAATAAAAAATTAATCTTAAAACACTTGATTGACATATTCGTTGTGAAACCCAAAACTCTCTATCCCATATAGAAAAAATATAAGGATATCTTGTGGTTTATAAGGGAGTTGAACGGTCATAAATAAACCTAAGAAAAGTGGTATTGCTTTAACCCACTTGCATGTGCTAAGCTCGGCTCAGACACAAGCACAAGCTCGGGTCACGGGCCCTAGGTTCCTGGTTCTAGGTCTTGTGTTTGAGTTTGGGTTTGGATTTATTTCTTGTTAACCTATTTTGATATTGGATTTGAGTTTATTATAAACTAATTCTTTAGCTCATAAAAAAAATAATTATTTTTTGCCAACCATTATTTTATTCAGTCCAACCTATGAATCTGATTATTTTTCTTATAAAAGAGTTTTTTAAAACCTTAACAGTTTTTTTAGCTAAAAACATCATATTTAAAGCCAAAACGTTAAGTTTTAAGTATATTTTTTATCATGGATAATCAAAACTAGTAAATGGTGGGAATTAAATTATCAAAATTAATTTTTTTTTAATCAATTTTGGTTTCAAAATCCACTATAAAAAAGGGGATGAAAGAAGAGTTTTTTGCATTGTTTTTCTAGATTTTACTCACCTATAGTTTTAGTTTACTCTTTTCCACAAGTAAGTACCCTACTTGGGTTTCATTTAATCTAATACATTAGTATATATGTTAGTATTGTATTTCAATCTCTTATGCTAATTTGAAAATATGGATAGTATGAATGCTTACACCTTTATATGATGTTATAAGTTGTTTGCAAGTTTGTCATAATATATAAAGTTATATATTTATATAATAATCTTTTTATGATAAAATAAACATATGCTCCCTGGCCTAATTTCTAACAACATTTTTTTATGAATTTAACTTCAAATTTGTGACATAGTTGGGAGGCCTAGTGTAAAACCCTGGCCTATTATAACTATTATAATGAGGACACTTAGTAATACTTTTTAAATTTAGGAACTCGAGTGTTTTTGGATAATTTTAAAGGCCATAACCCATTAATTAAAATTTTTAATTATCAAATGGAGGTTTCACGTTTAAATTTCAAAACAGATGAGTGGATATGCATCAATCAAAAAGTTAGTTTTTATTTTGTAATGCAAAACTTATTTTACATCTTTCAATAAAGTGATAAGACATTGCTAAACATTTTAATAATTTGTCATCTTAAAATTTTACTCCAAATGGGATTAAAAGGTTTATCCTCTGCATTCCTATATGGAAAAAGATGAAGACTTTTCATTAGTATTATTTATTAATGATGATTAATAAGACTTTCTTATAAAAACAATTATCCAAAAAATCCATCAAAATGGTTTGACATCTATGTAACCTAAAAAAAATCTTCATAAATCAAGAGCATTGCTAGAACGCTCCTGATGATGTTTCAAAATCCAAAGTGTTTAGGAATAAGTTCTTTAACGTTGGATTATAGGTTAATCAAATATTCTAGCAAGAATGTTTATTCTCCATGGTTTATAAAACTTGTAGCTTGCTGTAAAAAACCTATAACTTGCAAAACAATTTTTTTTGGTGGAATTTAGAGACCCTCAAATGATAAAGTCAGTAACTTAGCAAAATGATTATATAAACTAAGAGAATGAACATTTATTTTTAAGAACAAAAGTGTTTGTTCTTAGTTTGAATATGATAAATGCTCTGAAATTAAGAAGATATTTTTATAGAGAATAGAGTTTATGAACCCTTTACTTATGTGGTTTAAAGGTATTTACAACCCCTGAACCTTGTTGTTTTTGCTAGAATAGAGGGGTTGGAGAGTCATTTCCTCGTAATAGTATTAATGAGGGATAAATATCTCTTACACAATATTAATGAAATGGAAATATAGTAGACTGTTCAGAGATTTTTTATACATATATGGATGAAGGGAGACAAATATCTTTAACATTAATATTTTATGTTAAAAGTCATAAGAATAAATAAAAGGAGCCTTATGAGCTAACATAAGGCCTGTAATGATGTCTAAACCTTTATCTCTTCGTGTTTGGAACACTACAAAGCCCACACTTAATTGGGCTTGGCACACAGCAAAGCCCAAGGTCGATGGGTCGAGAGAGTCGCTAAACCTATGCCCAAAGAGGTTTAGCGCATAGTCAAATCCAAGAATATTGGGTCTCTCAGATTGCTAAACCTATGTCTGCTTCGTCTTAACAAGTAGATAAATACAAGAACGTCCAGAACTATGCTTGCTCGGGCTTAGTAAATAGCTAAATCCAAGAATATTGGGTATAGTAGCTCGCCAGACTCATGTCTGTTTGAGCTCAACATATAGCTAAACTCAATGATGTTAGGTCTTGAAACTAGCCAGACCCATATTCACTTGTGTTGAGTACATAGCTGAACCTAAGGATATTGGGTCTAGTAGCTTGCTAGACCTTTATATGATTAGGCTGAGCACATAGCTAACCCCAAAGATGTTGGGTTTGACAGCTTACTAGATCCATGTCCGCTTTAGGCTCAACAAGTTGTTGAACCCAAGGACAATAGGTCTAACAACTTGCTAGACCCACATCCAATTATGATCAGCACGTAGTTGACCCTAAAGATGTTTGGTTTCGCAGCTCGTTAGACCCGTGTTCGCTTGGGCTCATTACATAGCTAAACTTAGAAACGTTGGGTTTGGCAGGTCGCAAGACCTATGTATATTTATAATAGGCTTGTAGCCATAACCAAAGGAATTGGACCTAAAAGTGAGTCAAACCTATGTCATATAGGCTTGACATTTCGTTAAGTCTAGGGATGTTGGGTATGAACATAAGTCTCACCCACCTATCATTGGGTTATCACCCTACCTTTGGATCTTATAAACAACAACTTAGGTTTAAAATTATTTTTCAAAATATATTGATCTATCAGTAGCCCCTCAAGTATTTGTGTATTGAATACATAAAGATTTGAAAGGGTGTTAACTTTAAATGAGAGACTTTTTACCTTTTCCATGTAATATACTATCCAAATCATAACTATTAGGATTCTTGTGGTCAGGTTACTTACCCTTATTAAAAAAGAGTCTCTTGGGAAGAAAAACAATAACGCATATTTAATATAGTAATTGATTAGGTTTTTAAAGATTTATAGTGACATCAAAGGTTATTCATCCGACAATAAGGATGAAAAAGTATTTCTTTTATAACCTTAGTCACTATCACTTCCATTATTTTCTTTTATCTTCACCATTGTAACTTCCATTCTAAAAACAAATTGTTGAAAAAGCTTTGTGCGATATTTATTCTCCGTGACAAGAAGAAACTCTGTTATATTAGTTATTCCTTATCGCCTTGAACTTCTTCCTTCTTATTATTTAGTTAGAAAAAATGAACTTTAGAAGAGTTAGGTCTGATTTTAGGAGTAGATTTATTGCTTCCTCTAAGTGGTGAATTTAGTTTCCAGCCAGAAACTTGGGGATGGAGTAGGGAACAAGGGTCTGTTAGATTAAGCCTTAAGATTAGAAGGGGTGGAACTTTAGCATCCATCTCTGAAAGGAGGGAAGGTCGTTCTCAACCAAAAGAAATCCTTTCTTTGTTGTATCTAGGGATCCCTAGAGGAGAGAGAGGTTTCCTTATACCCCTGAGGATAATGAATGTAGCACCTTTTCCATAGTATATGTGACTAAACTGAATTTAAAGACTGAAAGAATCAGTCAACCGACATTGGCCAGGTCTGGTGGCTCTATAAAGTCACTGCCCCCTTATATATGTACGAGTTGGGGTATTTCTTCCTCTTTAAGGTTTCGTGAGGGAACCTTGAGCATCTTCTTATTGAAACTCTTTAAGTATAACCACATGGACTCACCTCCTAACTAGGTAATACCATATAGCTTCGTAGAGCTTTTTTTGGCAAGCATTCTAGTGTTGATTTGTGCCACTAGTTTGGCGTAGAGGTCATTGAAGCCTCTGATGGAATTTGGCTCCAAATTATTATACTAGATGCGTGTAGACCCTCTAAAGATTCTGGGTAAGATTTTACACATCATACTACTATCTTGGATGACCAATTCTAAGTTACTTTGCATATTTCGCACATGTTCTCTTGGGTTGGTTAGGCCACCATAGTTCCAAGCTTTTTTTTTATTTATGGAAATATAATCTTTAGAGATTTGAGTGTTCAATACTTGTTTGGAAATGAAGAATCCCTCATTTGACCAGGGTTGTTGACATCCTCATACATAAGCTCCTTTACAAGCTACTTCTCACTCCTTTGTCTATATGGTACTAGGGAGCTTAAGGTTTTTGGCATGGAATGTCAGGATTGGTGGCTAGCCTCCATCTCATAGTGGCCAGATGAGCATCAAGAATACTCGTTATGTGTTTGAGCATCATGACGACATGAATGCCCTTGGAAAGGTTTTGGTGATTGTTAAGGCTAAAAACCCTTTTGCATGTCATTCTGCCTAAGCTCTTTTGGACAATGTAATTGTCTGTAGGCGCTGGGTGTAGCCTATGTTTGTGGAACTATAAAGAAAGGTGTTGCTACGAGTGTCAAGACTTGTTGAGATGGAAAATCATGATTCGCTTGCGGCTATGGAGCTATAAAAAAGGGTGTTGCAATGGGTGCCAAAACATGTTGAGGTGGAAAAACTTGATTTTGCCGTTGAGCTGCCAACACAACCTAGGTGAGGAGGTGTAGTTGGCTGATGAGAAATTGAAAGCTTGGTTGGGTAGAAGTGCCTATTATGGTAGGGACGTCTGTCACACACCCCATTTCAAGAGTGTCTTGATTATTTACCATTGATTGTGATTAGGGACATCAAAAACCGGTTCTGGAGGCATAATTGATGGCTTTTTCACCAATTCCCATAGACAACGTTAGTTGATGATATTCCAAAATCCAAAGTGCTTAGGAATAGGTTCTTCAGCTGTTAAATTATGAGTTAATCATAGGTTCTAACAAGCTAATATATTCTCCATAGTTTATGAAACTTGTAGCTTGTTGTGAAAAACCTATAACTTAAAAAAAATCCCTTTTGATGGGATTTAGGGACTCTCAGACGATAAAGTCAGTAATCTTAGCAAAATGGTTATAACAACTGAGAAAATGAATATTTATTCTTAAAAAAATGTTTTTTTCTTAGTTTGGATATGATAAATGCTCTAAAATTAAAAAAAGATATTTTTACAGAGAATAGAAATTGTGAACTCTTTACGTAATTGGTTCATTGAATATTTATAACCTCTGAACCTTGTTGTTTTTACTGGAGTGAAAGGGATGGAGCGTCATTTCCTCCTAATAGCATTAATGAATGATAAATATCTCTTATATAATATTAATGAGATGAAAATATGATAGGCCATTGAAATATTTTTTATACACTTATAAGTGTAGGGAGATGAATTTCCCTAACATTAACATCTTATGTTAAAAGTTGTAAGAATAAACAAACGAAGTCTTATGACCCAACATAAGGCCTATAATGATCTCCAAACCTTTAATCCTTCGTACTTGGTACACTTTCAAACCCAATGGTCATTTGGGCTTATCATATAGCCAAGTCCAAGGTCGATGGGTCATGATGGTCACCAGACCCATACTCAAATGGGCTCAACGGGCAGTCAAGCCTAAAGACATTGGGTCTGGTAGCTCATCAAACCTATGTTTATATGGGTTCAACAAGTAATTGAATCCAAGAGCATTAAGTCTGTCAGCTTGCAAGACCTATGCTTGCTTGAGCTTAACAAGTAACTGAACCCAAGAATACTAAGTCTAAAAGCTCGTCAGACCCATGTTTGTTTGAGCTCAACACGTAGTTGAACCTATGAATGTTAAGTCTTAAAGCTTTCTAGACTCACGTCCACTTGGGCTCATGACGTAGCTGAACCCAAGGATATTGGATCTGACAGCTTACCAGTCATTTGTCCACTTGAGCTCAGCACGTAGCTTAACCCAATGATGTTGGATTTGGTAGCTAGCCAAATACATATCTGTTTTGACTCAATATGTAGTTGAACTCAAAGATGTTGAGCCTTACAGCTTGCTAGACCCCTGTTCACTTGGACTCAACATGTAGTTGTCTTCAAGGACATTGGATCTAATAGCTCGCTAGAGCCATTTCTGCTTTAGGCTCAATAAGTAGCTAACTTGGATCTGTCAGCTAGCTTAACCTATGTTCACTTGGGATCAACACGTAGCTGACCCTATGGATGTTGGGTATGACAGCTAGCTTAACCCATGTTCACTTGGGATCAACACGTAGCTGATCCTATGGACGCTGGGTTTGACAACTTGCTAGATCCATGTCTGTTTGGGCTCAACATGTAGCTAAACTCAAAGATGTTGGGTCTGGCAGATCGTTAGATCTACGTCCACTTAGGTTAGGATTGTAGTCATGCCTAAGAACATTGGGTCTAGAAGTGAGCCAGATACATGTCATCTAGGCCTGACATTTCATCAAGCTTAGGGATTTTGGGTTTGGATATAAGTTCCACCTACCTATCATTGGATTATCACCCTATCTTTGGACTTTCTAAATAAGGATTTTGGATCAAAATTATTTTTCAAAATATACTAATCCATCACCTCTATTAGAAACTTATTTTAAAAAAAACATTTGCTCCTTTACAATTTCCATACCATTTCTGATTAATACATTCAAATGTATATCTTGTAGGTATAGAAAATAACAACCACATTTAAAAAAGAAAAATTTTATGAGACCAAATTACCCAATAGGATTTAAGCATAAAACACCTTTCAATCAAACCAATGCCTACTAATTAGTTCCAACTTCTATGTTTGGCCAAATCTATAACATAGTTTTCTTCATGTATTTAATGGGAAAATAGAGCTAAAATGTATATTTATTTTTAGTGGAACATAAGGTTAAAAAAATTAAAATAGTTACCAAAGCATTTGCTAACATCCATAAAAGTACAAGCCTTTTTTTTTTATTATTACGTCAAAGGAAACTTCTAGGCAACGACTCAATTTCTATTAATGAAAATGAAAATTCTACTTTTGAACTTTTTTTTAATGAACCATATAGACACGAAATAGATAGCTTGGAAAAAAAAAAGCAACATAAGGAGAAAATTTAAGACTAGAATATGTAACATAAACATTGCAAGATTGCAATTCCTAATATGATTCTGAAAGCAGCATTATAGTAACAGATGGAGGCCAATACAGTATTGTTGTAAAATTCTATTCTTCTTTTTAAATCTTTCCCTGAAAATAAAATCCAATGACTTAGTGTACCCTATGTGTAGTAATTACATAATAAAAGAAAAAAAATTATATAAAGTGTAATGTATATGAAAAGCTAAGAGCTAATTCAAATAATTGTAAGTTTGTTGGATATCAAAATAATCAATTGGATATTATTTCTACCATCCCGTTGAGTAAAAGGTGTTTGTATCAAAATATACCATATTTTTAGAGAAAGATTTTTTTTTAAAGGATTAATGAGAGGAAATTAGAACTTAAAGAAGTTCAAGAACCATAAAATGATATCTACATGAAGCTAGAGCTCGGGGTTATAACATTTGATGTTCAATATGAAACGCAAAAAACATAAGAACTCCGTAGATTTGGTAGGACATGTCATGCATCATTGAGATATCAACTTCTCATAAAAGCTAATGATGACAAGTTGCTCATACTTAAAGAACCTACTAACTACGTGGAAACAATATGTAACATTGATTCTGAGAAATGGTTTGAAGTCATGAAATCTGAAATAGATTCCATGTACACCAACCAAGTATGAATTTTGGTTGATCCACGTAAAATGATAAAAATTATTGGATGTAAATAGATCTTTAAGAGAAAGATTGACATGGATGACAATGTACAAATATATAAAGCATGACTAGTTTTGAAAGGTTACAGACAAAGACAAGGGATTGACTGTAATGAAACTTTTTCACTGGTAACTATGTTAAAATCCATAAGGATTATGCTTACTATAGTTGCATACTATAATTATGAGAATTGACAAATGGATATCAAAATTGCATTCCCGAATGGGAATCTTCAGGAAGATGTGTATATAACACAACCTGAAGATTTTAAATCTAATTAACAAAGTATGCAAGCTATAAAAATCCATTTGTTGACTTAAGTAAGCTTCAAGAAGGAATATTCATTTTCATGAGATAATCAAATAGTTTAATTTCATCAAAAATATAGATTAACCTTGTGTTTATAAAAATATTAATGGGAGTGGAGTTATTTTCTTAATATTACATGTAGATTATATATTATTAAAAGGACACAACATTCATTCACTCCAATCAGTAAGGATTTGGTTGTCCAAGAATCTCTCCATGAAAGATATGAGAGAAGTTGTCTATATGCTGGGAATAAAGATCTATAGAGATAGGTCTAAAAGGTTATTTGGATGATCTTAATTCATGTACATAGACAAGATATTAAAACAGTTTAGCATGGAAGAATCGAAGAGAGGATACTTACTAATTTAGCAAAGAATACCTCTCTTCAAAGATGTATGTTCTAAGAGACAAATTGAGAAAGATAGGATGGAAAAGATTCTCTATATTTTGGCTATAAGATCCATTATGTATGTGATACTATGTATAAGATTGGATGTATCTTATACTTTGAGTATAACGATCAGATACCAATCTAATCCAAGTGAGAGTTGCCAGAAGATAGTTAAAAACATTTTTAAGTACTTAAGAAGAACTAAAAATATATTTCTAGTTTATAAAGGGCATGAACTGGAGATTCATGGTTATTCAGATGCTAGTTTTCAATTAGATATTGATGATAACAAATCTCAGTCATGATATATTTTTATTCTAAATGGTGGTGTTGTGAGTTAGAAGAGTTCTAAACAATTGACCATAATAGATTTTACAACTGAAGCTAAATACATTTGTACATCTAAGGTGGTAAAAGAGGCAATTTGGATCAAGACGTTCATCACAGAACTAGGTGTGGTTCCTAGTATTGTTGATCTAGTGGTCCTATATTGTAATAATAATGGAGCCATTACATAAGCAAAGGAACCAATATCTCATTAAAGATCCAAACATATGCTTAAATGATTTTATTTGATTAGAGAAATCATATAGAGGAAATTAAGATAGAATGATAGAACGATTATCCATTGAAGAGAATCTTGCAGATCATTGTTACCACAGTACTATCCCAACAGAAATATGAATACCATATGGAAGGATATGATATTAGATACATTAGTGATTGACTTTAGTAAAAGGGAGAGATTATTAGTGAATATACCCTGTATTCGATCGGTTGGTTACACATATCACTGATTTTATTTATTTAAAATATATTTATTATTAATAAAGGCTTTCTTTAACTTTAATATTCAATTTTATTATTAATAAAATTATTAGAACAAAAATATTTTACAAGTAGCAATAAATTTGGAATATTCAAATTGTCGAATGTTAAAAAAATAGGTAAAATTTGTAAGGAAACTTTTTCGCTTGAATACGATTTTGAAACCTTCCGTGTATTTTTATAACATTACTTCTCTGGTACTTAACATTTTCACGTGCAAATCATTTCGAAGCCCCCACTTTGAATGTGCATGAGATTAGAATGACCAGAAAATACTGTTTCCGTTGCCAGCCATTTTTGACATAGTTAGCTTGAGTAACTGCATAAATATTCTACATCAGAAGTCTTTTCATATTCGACAAAATAATATTAACCGCATTTTGCTGCCCGATTGTTCGGTCAAAACTTTATTTAATAGAGAAATTTTTGGGGTAACTGATATACACCTTTTCTCTCCCTGATCTCCACACTCTTTGGTTTCCAGCAAATAATCCGTTTCTACTCACCTAACCTCCGGAAGAGTAGAACCATATCATGAATTAGGGTATTCATGACGTTCCTATATCTCAACTATTTCAAATTAAATGAACATGATTTAATATATGACAAAAAACTAATATATAGGAGGCTTGAGTTCACTTCGTCCAAAAGAAAACAAGAAGCATTATCTACTGCAAAAATGAGCGATCTCATCTCCAAGAGGTCAAATTTTCGCATTTTAATGTTCCCCTGGTTTGCTGTTGGTCACTTGACTCCATTCCTCCACCTATCAAACAAGCTTGCAGAGAAGGGTTGTACCATATCTTTCTTGCTACCCAATAAAGCCATTAAACTATTACAACATTTCAATTTATACCCTGATCACATCACTTTCCACCCTGTGAAGGTTCCTCATGTTGAAGGTCTCCCTCTTGGCACCGAGACTGCCTCCGATATTCCTATTTACTTGACTCATTTTCTTTGCGTTGCCATGGACCGCACAAGAGACCAAGTTGAGAAAATTATACGGGACCAAAAACCTGATTTTGTCATGTATGATATGGCATATTGGATACCAGAAGTGGCCAGGCCCCTTGGGATCAAGACAATAAAATATTCTGTTGTTTCAGCTGCTGCAATAGCAATAGTTCTCGTCCCAGCACGTAATGTTGTCGAAGGTAAGGCCATAACTGCGGCTGAATTATCAGTGCCGCCTACCGGCTATCCATCAACTTCTGTGGTGCTCCGAGGCCACGAAGTGAGTTCATTGCTCTTTGTATCACAACCCTACGGCGAGGGGATAACGTTTTATGAGAGAGCCTGTACAGGAATGAAAGGATGTGATGCAATTGCTATAAGATCATGCTATGAGATGGAAGAAAAATTGTGTGATTATATAGGTAGGCAGTATGGGAAACCAGTTTTTTTAACAGGTCCAGTTTTGCCTGAATCAGCCAGGACTCCTTTAGAAGACCGTTGGGCTCAATGGCTAAACCGGTTTGAAGCTGGCTCAGTGGTATTTTGCTCATTTGGAAGCCAACTCATCCTTGAAAAGGAGCAGCTCCAAGAATTGGTTCTAGGGTTCGAGTCAACAGGTTTGCCGTTTTTAGTGGTTTTAAAGCCACCAGTGGGTTCATCAACAATCGGAGAAGCATTGCCGGAGGGGTTTGAAGAGAGGGTTAAAGGGAGAGGAGTGGTTTGGGGTGGATGGGTGCAACAATTGGAGATTTTAGATCATCCATCAATAGGGTGTTTTGTGAACACTTGTGGGTTTGGATCAATGTGGGAGTCTTTAATGAGTGATTGTCAAATAGTATTGGTGCCACATTTGGGTGACCAAATCTTGAACACAAGGTTAATGGCTGAAGAGTTGAAGGTGGCTGTAGAGGTGGAAAGAGATGAGAAAGGGTGGTTTACAAAGGAGAACCTTTGCAATGCTATCAAGTGTGTCATGGATAAAGATAGTGAAGTGGGTTCCATGATAAAGAAGAATCACACCGAGTGGAGGAAGCTTTTGAGAAGCGAAGGGTTCATGAGTAGTTATATCGACAAGTTTTTCCAAAACATGCAAGAACTTGTTGATCATAAGTGATCAAAATGCTGGACAGCTTTGCACCTGGTTCTTAAAGTTTGTTGTGTTTTTAGTCTGATTAATCATGTTTCTTGAAATTTGATGATGCTTGGATGTCTTGCTAAGAAACTTAATTCGACATTTTGATTTCACGGTTGTTGTTTTATTTTCTTTGAGTTTTATTTCTAATATATGCGATTTCTGTAAGATATTGTAGGATTTGTGTGAAGCACTGCGTAGTCCCTTAACTACAAGCAGTGTGTGTGTGTGTGTATATATATATATATATATATATATGTTGCAGAGAATCTGCAGTTAGTTACAGCAAGTAGAGTTTAACTCTACTATAATCTTATCAACCTACAACCTTATCCTAATCCTTATCTCTTAGGAATTTAAATTCAAATAGTATATACATGGATACTTGCCTACATGCCCCCTCAAGATGGATGAGGATTGATGAGTCCAATCTTGTTTTTGAGCAGCCAGAAGAGTGAGCGAGGTAAGGATTTTATCAGCGCATCAGCTAATTGATCTTGTGAAGACACATAAGACACTCTTAGGGTACCCGATTGTACTCTCTGACGAATAAAGTGAAAATCAATAGCAATATGTTTCATCCTTGAGTGGAACACATGATTTGAGCTCAGTTGGGTGGCACCAATGTTGTCACAATAGATTACTGGAGCATTATTTACTGGAAAATGTAGCTCTGTCAAGAGAGAGCAAATCCAGCTGATTTCTGCTGCTGTGTCAGCTATCGCTCGGTATTCAGCTTTAGTGGAAGAGCGGACGGTTGTGTGTTGCTTTTTTGACAACCAGGAGATGGGATTTCGACCAAGATAAATTATGGAGGCACTGGTGGAAGATAAGTCGTCCTTGTTCCCCCCAGTCTGCATCAGAGAAGGCATGGACTGAAGGTGGTGAATGGCGATGTAGAAGCAGACATTCTTATACAGTGCCCTGCAGATAGCGTAAGACACGTTTCACTGTTTGCCAATGAATGTCTGTTGGCTTATGCATGAATTGTTAAAGTTTATTGACAGCGAAACGGATGTCTGGCCAAGTGAGAGATAGATACTGAAGATTTCCAAGTGTGGCACGATAGGTGGTCGGATTATCCATCGGAACACCCATGTGCAATGTCAAGGTGCATTCAGGAGGTAGAAGTGTAGAAGTAGGTTTTGCAAGAGCCATATTGTTGCATTGTAGGAGGTCCATAATATATCTTTTTTGAGAAAAGGAGCAAACCACCTGTAGAATGAGTCTAAACCTCAATGCCTAAAAAATGAGTGAGGGAACCCAAGTCTTTTAACGAGAAGCAAGCTGCTAGACTTTTGATGAACTGGTTAACATTGTGAGCATGATTTCCTGTAACTATGATGTCGTCAACATACACCAATATATAAATAAGACATGAGTCGTGCTTATAGATGAAGAGTGAAGTATCTGCGAGAGAGTTGAAAAAACCAGAGGCAGTCAGAAACCCCTTTAACTCTTCATACCATACACGAGGCGCTTGCTTTAGCCCATAGATAGCCTTTCTAAGCTTGCAGAAAAAGTCAGCTTTGTCCGGATCAGAAAACTCTGGAGGTTGGGCCATGTAAACATCTTCAGTAAGGGTGCCTTGAAGGAAGGCGTTGTTGATGTCTAGTTGGCGAAGCTACCAACCATTGCTGACAGCAATGCTCAGAACAAGGTGAATTGTTGTTGGTTTTACCATAGGGCTAAAAGTCTCATGGTAGTCAAGGTCAGGACGTTGATTAAATCCTTTCACCACGAGTCTAGCTTTGTAGCGAGCCACGGTTCCATCAGTGTGTCTTTTGAGCCTGAAAATCCATTTACAGCCAACCACATTAGAAGCACAAACAGGAGGGACTAAAGTCCAAGTTCCATTACTAATCAAAGCACTATATTCCTCAACCATGACAGAGCACCACCTGGGGTCACGAGTGGTTTGGGCAAGGGTGGTTGGTTCTGTGATGTCACGGGTGAGTTGAGTGGTGAATATGAGTTTTTGGATTGGTTTACGAATGTTGTTTTTGGATCGGGTAGTCATAGAATGATTGGATAGAGTATTAGTTTGTGAGGAAATAGGTAGTGTTTGGGTGGAAGTTTGGGGTTGAGGAATGGCAGTGGACACGGTAGGCAGGGAAGATATGGTTGATTGGGTTGCAGGTATTGGTGTTGGTGGAATGATAATTGGCGGACGAAATGTGGCATTGATAGTGCAGATATTAGGCGCAGCCGATGAAGAGTGTGTAGAAGGCGCATGAGGTGTCGTTTGAACTGAGATTGTCGGTGGAATCCATATATCTATGGCATTGGTTTTCAATGTAGTGTCTGCAGTATGTAAAGAATGATAAGGAAAAATATGCTCATGAAATGTTACATGCCTAGACACCATAATTTTGGAGGAGGTGGGTTCATAGCACAAATATGCACTTTGCGACAAAGAATAACCGAGGAAAATGCATGGTTTAGACCGGGGTTCTAACTTATATGCATTGTAAGGACGAAGCCAAGGATAACATAAGCAACCAAAAACTCTAAGTTTTTCATAATATGGTGAGCGTTGAAAAATAACATCATAAGGTGAATGAGTATTTAACGTTGGAGTGGGCATACGATTAATTAGATAAACTACGGTGGCAAAGGCATATGACCAAAAAGAAAGTGGTAATGATGCATGAGTTAAAAGCGTGAGACCGGTTTCCACAATATGTCTATGACGATGCTCAGCAAAACCATTATGTTCAGGAGTGTGTGGGGGTGTTGTTAAATGAGAGATGCCATGTGTAGCAAAGAATTCTTTCAACGCAATGTATTCACCCCCATTGTTAGAGTATATAGTCATAATTTTTTTCTTGAAATAATTTTACACAAGAGCTTTGAAACGGATGAATGTTGGTTTGACCTCAGATTTTTTCCGTAATGGATAAAACCATATGTATTTAGTGAAGTGATCCACAAAAATAACATAATATTTAAATGCATCGAGAGAATAGAGAGGAGAGGTCCATACATCAGAAAATATTAATTCAAAAGGATTTTGAGACACTAAGCTGGAGATAGAAAACAATAATTTGTGACTTTTATTACATTGACATGCATTACAAACAAAATCTTTAGAAATTGAATGTGAATTTAAATGATGCTTTGACAAAATGGTATTTAAAACAGAAAATGCAGGATGGTCTAATAAAAAACGCCAATTTATTGGAGCGAGTTTGACACTTAGAAAAGCATGAGGAGCGACAACACACGGCCATTCGTACACACCTTCATTGGTTTTGCCCTTTGCGTGAATTTCCCCCATCAATAGATCCTTCACAAGAAAACACCATGGTAAGAACTCAATTGAGACATTTTTATCAACACAGAATTGATATATGGAAATTAAATTGCGTTTAATGTCAGGAACACAAAGGATATTATTTAAATGAAATGAGTGAGTGGAAGAGGAAAGTTGATTGGACCCTAGGTGCGTAATTTTTAAACCTTTACCATCCCCTATCAAAACATCAAGAGCTTTTCATGAAGCTCATCAAAGCTTAGGGCATTCTCCCTAGCTTGCATAGCCCTTACCCGTTCTCGGTATTCATCACCAAGTTTGTCAAGAATTTTATCTGTTAGGTCTTCATTGTCAATTGGCGCACCTAATACTGCAAGTTCATTAGCTTTGGCTTTGACAGATTGTAGAAAATCTATTATACTAAGAGTGCCTTTGGTTAGCAATTTGAGTTGTGATTTTACTTGTTTGATTCGTCCTCTAGATGGAGTAGCATATGTGGCAACAAGAATGCTCCATGCTTCACGAGAAGATTTTGCTCTAGCAATAAATGGATGATTGTAGGTGTAATGGATCCAATGATAGCATTGAGGATAAGCTGATCTTGACGTATCTAGGTGATATATTCTGGATTCAAGCGTTTGGTTGTGATCTTGCTGTTGCTGGTGGTAAGGTGTTCTGATGGACATGGCTTGGTACCATCTATGTACCCGTGTAAATCATAGCCAACAAAAAATGTTTGAAACTGTAGTTTCCATGACAGGTAATTGGAACTGTTTAGTTTGAGAGGAGCTTGTGCGGTAACATTGATAGTCACCAGATTTGTGGTTAAGGAATCACTCATTGTGATTGAAAGCAATGACAGAAGAAGAAACAATTAATGAGATTGCTCTGATACCATGTAAGATATTGTAGGATTTGTGTGAAGCACTGCGTAGTCCTTTAACTACAAGCAGTGTATGTATATATATATATGTTACAGAGAATCTACAGTCAGTTACAGTAAGTAGAGTTTAACTCTACTACAATCCTATCAACCTACAACGTTATTCTAATCCTTATCTCTTAGGAATTTAAATTCAAATAGTATATACATGGATAGTTGCTTACAATTTCAACGTATTTAGTTGTTGATTTGCTTTGTATTCTACTATCGTTTAGTAACTACTAGGGATAGTAAACATACAAGATAAAATTATTATTTTTCTTTCTTATTTGGTTATAGTAAACAAGATATAATAAAATATATATAAAAATATTTTATATTTAATATATATTATTGTTAAACTTATATATTTTAAAAAATAATTAGTTTTTTTTATATTTTAGTTTATATTGAGTTTTGATATTAATAATATTATAATAACATTTGTTATAAAATCAAAACTGACTTGACGGGTTGACCTGAGGTCTAAATTGATCTGAGTTTAAGAAAAAAAAAGAGGAAGAATTGACTTGACCTAACTTGGTAAAAAACTGAGGTCAACTCAGAATAAAAATGGGTCAAAACCCCGTTAACTTTTTTGGAAAAAATATTTGATCAAAATAAGGTTGCTTTAATTATTTCTAAAAACAATTTGGATCATCGAGTTGACCCTCCTGACCCATAACCTGAAACTTGCCTCGGGTCTACTCTAGAGTTTAAGTTTTAAGATTATAATAATAACCACTTTTATCCATATATTGACTTGGGTCATGTAAACCCCCGGTTAAAATAAAAAGAATGGTATGAAAAGTGTTGGTGTAAACACTGGCAAAAAATCGGTAATGTTGTCATGGCACATAAATAAGTCGTAAATGAGTAAAAAAGGAAAATAAATATAGTAAAGTGGCTCCAAGGAGACAGTAAAATGATTGGGTGCTTTACGCAAGGATGAAATAAGGAGATTTTGATTTTTGGGCGAAAAATCATAAATCGACTAGTTTTATATTAAAAATTCGTAACTCTCGATCGGGTTGTTAGAAAAATCTGAAAATTTTTATGGAGACTTTTAATATTTTATTTTTTTTAGCTTTGGTTAAAATTTCATAATTTTAGGGAGAAATTGATAATTTTTTTAGAAAAATCACAATTTGACTAGTTTTGCGCTATCGCGCATAACTTTTAATATGATTGAAAAATTGAGTTGAAACTTTGTGTGGAGCATTCTAATA
This sequence comes from Populus nigra, assembly GCF_951802175.1. Taxonomy (NCBI): domain Eukaryota; kingdom Viridiplantae; phylum Streptophyta; class Magnoliopsida; order Malpighiales; family Salicaceae; genus Populus; species Populus nigra. Next base: position 11,135,748 of record NC_084860.1, read on the forward strand.
TATTATTTTAGCATGGGGTAAAGTTTCAGAATTTTTATAATATTATGTCTGGTGATTTTTAAAATTTGCACGAAAAAGTACTAGTAACCAGGCAAAAACAAAATATACAAGAGACACATGGTAATATAATTAAAAGAAAGATGATATAAATTAGTTGAAAAGTCAGCCTTCAAAGGGCTGTTTCTAGCAGACCAAAAGGAAAAAGAAAAGAAGAAAAGAAAATGACTCATGGGGACTAGATAAATTAAAACATAAAAGGCAAGGGCTTAAATGCAAATAATAAAAATTTTACTATATAAACCCCATTTTACTTGGGGTGTCCAGCGGGTTACAAGGAGAGAAAGGGGAGTTAGGGATTTTCTTACATCTTTTCTATAATTCTCTCATCAATTCTTAAAAATAATGCATGATTATGGAGAGTTAAGATAATTATAAAGGTTTATGATTATGGAGAGTTAAAAGTGTTATGATTATATCCATATACAATCTATAACACTTTTGTATTTTCCAATGTCATTGCCTATATCAACTTTCAATTGATATTTTTGTGCTTATTGTTATAAAATTTTGATAGAAAGCATACTAATTGCTTTAAATAGTGTATTATAATTAAGATTATCATTCCCACGGGGACAATCTACCTACTAGATAATGAAATTATTCTAGTCCTAAATTATTTCAAGACACAAAAAAGATGCATGTGTAAGAAAATTAACAGATTGGTAAATAAAAATTAAACAAAAACATGATATTAAAATAAATTCATTGATGGACAAGATACTGAGGTTTCTAATTTACTTAACCAAGCCAAACTAATTCTTAAAATATATTACTAAGAAGCAAATATCATATATAATCTCTTGAGACCAACATGCATAAAAATTCATTTGAATGGTGATCAATAATTCAAAGTATTAGAAACAATGACACAATCAATAATGATTGATACATACCTTAATAAAATAACTAAGAAATTTGAGAATGTCATGGAGACGGAATATTAAAGCCTTAACAATAATATGTAACACATAATAAGATTATTATAAACCATAATCTCTATGGAGAAAGAAAAAAAAGTGTCAAGAAAAACACTTTGTTTGAGTTGAATTTCTTAATCACTAACAAACTCTTATTCAATATCTTTATTCCTCACTTGATGTTGAATTGCAAATTTCAATGATGAAAAGCCCTAACTTACCAGTTTTGGTTGTTTTTTCTTCTTTAGTCTCCAAACTTCTAGTCTAATTTTCTTTGTCAGGTCAATTTATTTTGAGAAAATGATAAAATATCAAAGTTGTATGGCTTTCTCTTATATTTCTCCTAACATCAAAATTGAATTGATTGGATATTTCTAGCCAAAATTATGTGTAATTTACCAAGATATGTTTCTAAAATTTCTGGTATGGAAATTTTCAATTCTTAAAATAGGCAATTTCCTCCTGTCATTCTTGCCCAAAACATGTACATAAGTTAATCAGCTTTTTAAAGATTAATTTCTTCATTTAATTGGCTTCTAAGCGAGCTTTCTCAATATAATAAACCAAAATTCAATTTGGGCCAATGTTTTAGCTAGAGTTTTGAGGATTAAATGTTGATTCCTCACTTCAAAACTCATAATCTATGAATTTGTTTTTTTCTACATAAAAATAAATAAAGTATATAAAATAGAAAAATTTAAGATGAACTAGAATAAAATTGAAATTAATAATGTGGTAAAAATATATAAAAATCAAGAATATCACTTTCATGCTAACATCATAGCCTCATACTTATCTTTTTTAAAAACCTTATGACATGATCATATGACCATAACCAATTTGGCCAAACCCTAATCATTAACAAGTGATTCATCCTATTTAAATGTCTTTTAATTAGAACTTAAAACTAGATAACATTCAATTAAGGATATCTAGTTAGAGATGAAAGTACAACTAACATGACCTATGATAATAATATTATCATAACCCAATTTTAGATACCTCAAAATTGTTTTATTAAAAAATCCATTTTTTTTATTAAAAAATCCAAAAAATCAAAACTTTAAAATCCAAAAATATTTTTGGAACATAAAGAGATAAGTTATTGAGATGTAACAAACCAAAATGCTAGAAGAATATCTGGACTAGGATATTTAATTGTTGATAACCCTAAATCAATGAGTCTAAAGAGAGAAACCCAAAAAAACCCCACAATTCAACTCAACCTATAAGAGAGGGGGGAAAAACCTTCAACCCAAAGAATTAACCAAGGAATTTAGAATTACAACTCTAATATATGTCAAAATAATGATTTGAATACCTCTTAATGAAGAATTTCTTCTCGTTAAATAGAAAAATATTATCATAATTACAGCTTATAATTACTATATACCATAATTACAATCACTCTAAATTAGGTAATTATGAATGAGTATTTCTTATCAATAAGACTGACAAAAACAACTAAAATCGAACTGAATCTAAATAATTTTGATGGCTTCTAATATACTTTTCTCGACATGATTAAAAAATCAAACCACCTTCATTGATCTTCATTTTTGAAAACAAACCTATTTGTACCTAGATTAACCTCCCTCTGCTTTTTTCAATAATTTTTTCTCTTCTCTCTAAGCATTTAAGAATTAAAATATAAAAAAAATAAAGTTTAGAATCAAATTGTAAAATATTAAAACTTCAAGGATCAAATTGAACTTTTCAAGTTAAAGCAATAGAACAATCCAAAGTTTTATAATAATAAGGCAATGTCTTTTGGCTTACATTGTCATAATAATAATTTGCAATCGCAATCACACTCTTACACTCTTGAACGCGGTTCATTGCAGCCAAAGGGAGGGGTGATGGAGTTCCTACTTTCGTATTATTAGTAATTTTCGTGTTATTAGTTTTCAAGTTATTATATTTTATTGTCAAACAGTTTTGGATGACAGATTAAATGTAATGTTCTCCAATTTTCTCTCCTCTAATCCTCTCTCTTCTCCTCCTCCTCCATCACCTTCTCCTTTTCTCTTCACTGTTATCCTTCTCATCTCTGCACTACATCAGATAGTTTAGCATGTGCTCATCAGATTTCCTCTGTAACAATAAACAGATCAGGTTAACAAAAGGAATTGAAAATGTCTTCAAAAACTAAATAACTTTGCCTCAAGTAGGAAGATAATTGGATTTGTGTGATCTCCTCGTCTTCTTCCATAAAATGTCGGTTCATACTACACTCCTCCTTCGAAAGCATAGAGCATTTCTTGCCGGTGCATTACAATGTTTAAGGCTTTAAGCTAACAAAACGTAAATACAATAAAGATTCACCCCATTAAGCTAACTGATCTAAGGCGAGCTGAAATAACATTTATTGACGAGGAGAACCACAAACTTCACCAATATCCGAACAAGTGAGCCCGGACCAAAGTTTAACATACAATTACATTTTACATTTAAATTGATTAACTCAAATTCAAGCCAGAATCAAGGCAGAAAGTCAAAAAGAAGACAAAATGTCAACTGTATGAAGTTGAAAATTACTGAAACACCAAAAGCAGTTCTAGATTCAACCTAATCATTGCATCAGTCTTCAGTGCTTCAATGTTTTCATGAGACCACAAAATAAGGTTTCTGTTTCTAACATGGTTCATAGAAATCACTCTGTTTCTTGCTAGACAGCCCCACCTGCTCATAAAACAATCCCATAAGATGTAAATCAGGTAAATAGCACTTAGTACCTTGAGGATGAACAGTGAACCTTTTATATATTATTAACACAGAAAAGAACAGGTATTAAGAAAGTAAAGGCTTGATATAACAGGTGTACCGTTCACAGCAAAAAGACTTCGGCAGGTTCTAACAAAGGAGAGCAAAGCATACCAAAATAGAAAGCCTAGAAGTCATCACATGATATCATAATTCATAACCAAACAACAGGCGCTGCTGCAGAAAGAAACTCATTGTTCCAACCTGTCCTTTTCTCCCTCACCTTTCAGTAACCTCTCCACACCCCCACCCAGGGCAGTAATCATAACATGGTTTCAGGTTAGAATTCAATCATTTGATAACAATGACAGTTTGACCAGTCACAAATCATCAATTGCATGTGAAGCTTGCGGCTCAAGCTCCAGTGTGTTAACTATTTAAAACTTAAAATCAAGTGTTTTAACCTAAATTAAAAGAACACAATAGAACTTATGGGCTAACAGCTAGAGAGAATCATCATCCAATGATGCTGAGTTCTTTATTCTGTTTATTCATTCTACTTTTCAAGTGAAGTGTCTATTATTTGAGCAAAAGTTTATTGCTCCGCTCAAATTAGTTAGTCCAAAAGTTGACATCCTCCAATTGCAATCTGAAGATATCAAAATCTATACTCGCTCTTCAGCTAATGATATGATCCCAATAAGGGTCAATCAGAGGGGAACTTCTCCCCACTATCCTCTCTATCAGGAAAATCAAATGCAAACCAATAAAATCCATCTATCCTCTCTTTCAGCTCTTTTTTTTGCCACCACTTTCTCAATATACCCTTCAATCAGGAGTCAATGCAGCCATAAACCTCTCAAATGGAAAAGGCATTAAATCCGGTGCATTTAAGTTCTCTAGTAAAACTAAAAAACAGAACTCAAATGTAGAAATTATATATAGCTAAAGAAATCACTTAAATCATATTACCTAGTGATGAAGTTCACTCTCAAATATGGAAGCCAAAATCTACAGCCTAGCTCAGATTAGTTATCTCCAGCAGGTCATAAATGTTGCAGTCACAGTCCACACAATAAAAATTTATAACTGCTCTTAAGCTAATCAACAAATGTTTTCCCTCCAGCAGCTATCCATTCCAACTCTACACCAAAAGGGGGTTTTTTTTCTACATTTAGCTCAACAATATAAGTCTTCTCAGAAAGAGTACTGCAAAGCTCGGAACAGAGCTAATTAAAACTAGTTATGCCATCATGAATACAACTAAACCACATATGTACAAATAAGTTAGGTTATACAACAAGGTGAATGAATTGAAAATTATTTCCTAGTTATGAAGTTCACTCTCAAATATATTATTTCAAGCAAAAATTTACAACCCAGCTCAAATTAGTTAAATCCAAAAGGCTATATCCTTCATTTTCTGTCTGTATAACAAAAAAAATATATAACTGTTCTGAAGGTAATCTGATACAAAAAGTTTCCCTTCAGCTGATATCCTGATATCCTTATTCCTTACCACCTCAACACCGAAAGGGGGAATATTTTTTTTTCTCTTAGCAATTGAAGACATTTCTCAGAAAGTGTATAATCAAGTTCTCAACAGAGTTGTTCAAGACTAATTATGCCATCATATGTGAAACTAAAGCACAGAAGTCAAATGTAAAAATCATTACTGGTTAAATAACTAGGGAAATCCCAGCTAAAGCCTAAATGTGGAGTTTGGACAGGTTAATGTATGAAGAAAAACCCTGAAGACCACCAGTATCAATATCAATCAGATTATGATGTTTTATTTTCCAAAAAGCTATCTCAGATTGAGTAAATGTCACAAACTTCTCGCACTATCCTGCTACTTTGTTACTTTACTGTTCAACTACATCACTTTCCTAGCAACGCAGTAAAGTCAAACAGTCACAATTCCAATAATGAATGCAGCATGATAGAAAACAAAAACTTTGGAAGAAATTTGGCTACAAGGGTGGTTTCTGCAAAGGTTTCGAAAATCCAAGCATTTCCACCATTATGATCTTCAGCTCTTTGCTAGATCAGTAGACTCTTTATGAGAAATCAAGCTGCAGAAGGATGAGACACAATGCTTGGTAACAGCAAGTTTAATACTTAATAGCTTATACTAACCGAGAAAATCACCATATGACACATGCCAGCTCAGAAGCAACCAAATTTGAAGTGCCACAAAGCTTATTACCTTTCCCTCCCAAATTAAAAGTTCCCCTAAACAAACCCAGATATTAATAACACAGGCCCGCCTATGCGGTACACCCTCTAGTAGTTGTTATAATAAGAAGGAAAAAAAAAGCCTTGCTTCTATGGAGGAAGAACACATCAATCAACTGGTATTCAAGACAGCAATTCAAAAATGGGTCTTTCTTAAAGGCTTTGTTCTGGTTTTGTAACCACATAATTGGTTTCATTCCAGTATAAGTGACCTCCACTGGGTCTATTAATGGTGGTACAAACAAAGAAATAAAAAGAAATTTATTAGCGAACAGCAGGGAGGATGACATCAATGAAGGAATCAACCATAATTCTAAAATTTCAAACAATAATGTAAATAAAGATCCAGAATCCAACAACCAATGCCAAATTCAAAACCTGATTAAAAAAACACATACCTTAATGAATCACATCCATCTGTCTATCTAATCTTTTGCATCCCAGCACTCTTCTTCGCTGCCTCATTAATTTTCTCACTATACCCTTCAATGGGTGGAGTCAAAGTAGCCATGAAACTACTCGCAGGAAAAGGCGTTAGATCCGGTATCAAGGCGGCCTTCTTCAAATTCTCCGGTAAAGCCTCAATAGCCTCGTTCTTACACTTCAAGCAATTAGTCAAAGCAGCCTGTCTGGCCCTATGCTTTCTCATCAACACCCTACTGTACTCCTTGGCCAGTTTCATCCCATCCTCCTCAGTCAACTCATATTTTGGTATCTTATCGACATCAACCAAACCTAAAGAAATCAAATCTAAACCAGGAGTCCCAATAATCATGGGCTCATCAGGAACACCCATAGCTTGCCTTCCACCTTTCTTTAAAATCTCCTTTTCGCGAATCCTGTCTTTGCTTAGAAGTCCCAATTTTTCTCTTTCTGCTTCACGGGCACGGTCTTTGGGCTTTAAGTAACGAACTGGGGCTGGTGCGTTGATGCATTGGTCATAAAGACGGTTCCTCTCAGAGTCTTGACGCGAAAATGATCTAGAAGGATCTTGAGAGCCTGATTTTTTGTTCTTGTTCGTTGTTACTTTAGAGCGCTTCTTCGCTACCCCATCTTTGCCTTTTCCTTTCGACGTTCCACTTACAGAACAACGTTGGAGGAATTGGTGGGTTAGGGACTGGAGTGGTTGTTGAGTTCTTGTGATTCTAAGCATTTTTGTTTTTTTTTTAGTAGGTGTGTGCTTCTGCAATAGAATGAAAATGGGAGGAAACAAATGGAGTGGTAGGGTTTTAGGAGGAGGAGTGGGCTGGGTCTGCCATGCGCCGATAAAACCTTAGCCCTGTTTATTAATCAAATCAATTAGCCTCGACACATTTATATTTTATGCCATTAAAGAGTGGGAGTGTTGTATAACAAAAATTAATTTTAAATAAAAACAAATTGAAATTTTCATGAAATATTTCAAATGTCACCTAAGGGTGATGTTGCAAAAACGCTGAATATAAAACCAGAAATTGAAAGAACAAATATCATTTTTTACCACAAACAACAAAACATCCCTCATTTTGAATTTTGTGTAGAAAATTTCAATTTAATCTTTTAAATTTTAATTATTTCACCTTTATTTTTTAAAAATTAACTTTTTAATATCAAATTTTACTTTTTTTGTTTTTTACTTTCTAGATGTTAAGAGAGGTTAGAAAAAGATGGCTAGAAAATTTCGAGGAAAGAGAAAGTTTCATGATATTTTTTATAGTTTTAAAATCTGGTCCGGGCAGTGAGTTGATTCGAGTTCCAGCTGATTCGGAATTGGAATCGGGTCAAATTAAAAAAAAAATAGGGGAAGAAAAAATTCGGTGTGACCCGACAAGACTCAGTAAAAATTCTAGTTGCAATCTATTGATTTTTATCTTTTTTTTTATTAAAACGATGTGATTTTAATTTTTTGTTTAAAAATTAATCCGGGTAATCTAGTTAAAACTCGATGACCCGATTAAAATCAAGAATTCGGACCTTGGACCGGACCGGTTCTAAGAACTATGACATTTCCCTTTAACCCACCACTTTTATTTTTAATATATATATATATATATATATATATATATATATATATATGATATAAAAAAATTAATTTAAAATAAAAAATTAATTAATTTTTTTTAAAGACATTTTTAATAACAAACGGGCTCGTCTTAACTATTGAGGTCGTCGACTTCACCAAATTTCCGCTTCTTCTTCTCACTTTTTTTACTTCATAAAAACATTTTAAAAAATCTCACATTCATTTCTAGGGTTTTGAAGAAAAGGAAAAATAAATGTTAGGTGGTGGATTATATGGAGATCTGCCTCCACCATCCGCGGCGGCGGAGGAAGATAAACCAACTACCACCACCTCCACTGTATGGTCTACTAGTACCTTAATGGCTCCACCTACTCTTCGTAAACCCATGCCCCCACCACCACCACAAACTATTTTAAAATCCCAAAACAAACCTAAACCTTCCAAAACTTTACTTTCTCCGGCACCGCCTGTCACTGTCCTACCCGATGAGGTGGCTGCGCAGCCGGCATTGGTAGGGGTGAATTCGGTGGTCATTGAGGAGTATGATCCCGCGAGGCCGAATGATTATGACGATTATAGGAGGGAGAAGAAAAGGAAGGCCATGGAAGCAGAGAGGTTGAGGGAGATTGAGAGGAGGAGGCAAGAGGAGGAGGAAAGAGAGAGTAGGGAGAGGGAAGACAGGGAGAGGGATACGAATATTTCCGGGGAGGAAGCGTGGAAGAGGCGTGCCGCGATGAGTGGTGGTGGTGTTCCGAGGAGTCCGTCGCCACCCAGTAATGGGGATGGGTTTCGTATTGGGAAGTCAGAGACGGTTGGGTTGGGAGTTGGTGCTGGTGGACAAATGACTGCCGCCCAGAGGATGATGGCGAAGATGGGGTGGAAGGAAGGGCAAGGATTGGGGAAGCAGGAGCAGGGGATTACGACGCCGTTGATGGCCAAGAAGACTGATCGGAGAGCTGGGGTTATTGTGAATGCCAGTGAGTCAAAGCCAGAGAAGAAGGTGAAGAGTGTGAATCTCAATGGAACGCCTACTCGAGTTTTGCTACTTAGGAATATGGTATGCATATCTACCTTCCTTCTGTTTGGTAAATAATGGCAATCAGGTAAATGGACTACAATTTATTGTTATTAAAAAATAATTGACATAGACATCTGAAATGCATAGCAAGTTATTTCTGCACTATGAATGTAACTACAATGAAAGAAACTAATGGGAATCAGCAAGACATTGTTATGTTCTGTTCTTTGTTTGTAATTTATTCTTTTGTATCTTGTAATGCCTTCTTCACATGTTCCATTTATTCCGTTGTGCTATAACTTTCCCTCTAGTGAACAAGAACTACTTACGTAGTGCTATATCCACTACCTGAGATTGCTCATTGTTTCTGCATTGAGATTCACGAAGATTTGATACATTCTAATTTCATCTGGTAACCACCTGGTCTACCATCCATATCTTGCTTTGCTGTGCTTGTTTCTATAATTTAAAATTTACTGGTGTGAGAGAGCAATAGCATTACATTGGGCTGTGTAATTTCATCTGTTAAACATCCTCGGTCCGCCTTTCCCCATCTCCTTTTATTGTGTTTTTGTCAAGGCCCAAGCAGGTGCATTCTTTACAGCACCTAATGTAGTTTGCTTCTATGAAGGCAAAATGCTGAGGTGTTAAGAGTTGATAGAGGCAATTTGGTTTGATAGCAAAATTAGCAATGTTCACTACTACTAGCACTGTAATCATGTCTCTGATAATCTCAAAAAATTGAATTTGTGATGGTGGTGAGGTGATCAATCTTTTACTTTTCCTAGGAAAGCTCTATAGTGTCACCGGCGAAGATGAATTAGGTAACTGTGTTAAGTATTCTCCTTATTGCCCAGAGGAGAGAACTCTGGGCTTTTGATAGAAGCCATGAAGTTTCTGTTTGAGGAGAATCCTTGCATTTAGATTAACATTTGGTATTGAATATATTGTTCTGTTGGCCACTGTGTTTCTGCAAAATGTACTCTCCATGTTCTTTTTGGAATCACTTGATATTTTAAAGTCTTAAGTGATGGATATCCACCATTGCTCAAACTTTTCTCTTTCTTTGGGTAGACCCGGGCTGCCCTTGCTATAGATCCCTTCTCGCCTTTACTGAATAGCCTTGCTAAGGAATAGCCCTATCTACTCCACACCAAAGACAAACCCAATCTGAATCTTGAGATTTCACTTTGCGTGAGATCTGCATTTGCTTTCCCCCGGGTCACCAACCTTGTGCTTCCCTCTCTCTCCTTAACAGTCGATCCCCTCTGGGTCCTTAACAGTCAAGTCTCGCTTCCCTTCCTCCAATCGGTCAGGAGAAGAGCGGATGGGTAAAAGTGGTTACTAAAGGAAATATGATCCCTTTACTTTTAGGGTTATTCAGATCACCCCAAGTAAACTTTAATGTTTTCTGTTTCCTTTAAATGTTCTCAGAAGCTTTATTAAGATTGCTTTTAAAAATCTAGAGTAATGTTAATATAAACCAGATGATTGAAGATTGCTTGCTTGTATTTGTCCTTGATGGATGGGTTTAGTTGTGCTTGAAATGTTCAAAGCACTCAAAAGTCAGTGGAAGTCACAATATACAAAAGGGTTTAGCTCAATATTTCTATAGGCACTCATTTTAGCATCCCCTTTTGTAATACCAAATCATAGGGTACAAAAGGGTTCCAGTTTAATCTTTTCTCTGCCCTCTGATTTGAGCAATCCTGACTCCTATTTTGCCATCAATTATATTCTTTGGTGGAAGCTTTGTTTGACAGAGAACTGTATGCCTCTAAAAGCATGCTTTTTTCTCTTCTCACCATCAAAGCCTGAGTGCTGAAACTGTTGCATGATTATTGGCTTAGTTGCTCTGCTTCAGTATCTGAGTTGCTGGTGAAATAATTTCTGTGTTAATTTTTGCTGTGCCATCTGTCATGTCTTTGATACGTAAACATTTTGGTTTGGTGACAAAAATGAAATTTATTTTCTAATGTGATTGCTATTTGGTTTCTTTCAGTTCAAATTTTATTCCTTAAAAAATATGTTATATGGTTTTAACATAAAGTGTCTATCCCATGCTCCATGTTTGTTATTGCAGACGGAAATGAGAATTTGCTGAGAATGTTCTTTTTTTCTTTTCTTATTTTCTTCATGAAAGGTGGGTCCTGGTGAGGTAGATGATGAACTAGAAGATGAGGTTGCATCCGAGTGTGCAAAGTATGGAACAGTCACTCGGGTTCTTATCTTCGAGATCACTGAGCTGAACTTTCCACGGGAAGAGGCAGTTAGAATTTTCATACAGTTTGAGAGATCAGAAGAAACAACAAAAGCATTGATTGATCTTGATGGGCGGTTTTTTGGGGGTAATGTGGTTCGAGCGACCTTCTATGATGAGGAGAGGTTCAGCAAGAATGAGTTGGCTCCTATGCCTGGTGAAATCCCTGGCTTTTGATGGCCGATTGAATAACTTGTCAAGTTTCCTTCACATTCATCAGGAAAGTTATGGTGGACTCTTATTTTGATTCCCAGTTTACTGTGAGAATTAAGCTATGGTAAGTAGGTTCCAGCTTTGGGTTAGGTGGAGTGTAAACTGTGCTTCTATTGATAATTATAAGCTGCATGCACTTGTTACCGTTGAATGAACCATAGAGAATTTATTTCTTCTTTTTTCTTTTTTTCTGTTCAAATATTCTCCCTTTGATAGGACAAACTTCTACATTCCTTGTACTTTATAGTAGTCGACCATGATTGCATTCAACATTCTGCTCATAAAACATGATGGCAGTTCTTGAAACTCGAGGAGATCTCACGCAATGCATTTTTATCTTGTACGTACTTCGTTTTTTCTGTTGTTTAAATAGAAGAAAATCAGCTAACATGCTTGTGCACTTTTCTTATTTGTGTTATTGTCAAATGATGTTTGTTCCCAAAGCAAAATGACATCGTTACCTTTTGTGGCTCGTCTGTGTTTCTCAGGTGAATCCAGAAACTTGACTGCGTGTGCAGGCGTAGAAAACTAGTTTGTTTTTTCGGTTTATCGGAAGCCCATCGGCCTCCACTGCACAGTACAACAAAATAGTTTTCATTTGCAAACCAAGGAAAGCACGGGCGGGGCTGGATCTTATATTACTTTGAAAAAGATCTTACAGTACAGAAAAATAGTCTATAAAGATATAACCTGGAAAAGATTATATATATAAAAATAAAGCGATGAATAAAATAATAAAGATAAACTGTGAAAAAAAATAAAAGATAGCAGAAAGCTTGTGAAAAAAATTGTGTACAAGGAGCGGACCACTTGCACAGCCTCAATTTTTCTTCTACATAACCTAAATCTATCATACAATAAAATCCTCGAGAAACTCATGTGCCCCAGCAACTAACACCATCCTTTCCGATGAACCCCGATGCCGACCACAATCTCCCGCATGTCAAGACCTACTAACAGCCACCATTCTTAAGACTTTATGATGAGAGAGAGAGAGAAGCAGATCTCATGGAAGTAGTTAATAGATAGAAAGGAGAGGGGACGAGACAATGAGAAAGGAGAAGTGACAATAAAGAGACGGCGATGATGTACGTTCAAGGATTGGAAATAACAGGCAGTCATAGAAAATTACAATTTACATTTTTTGCAAAAACATTTTGAAGGCATTCTTTAAATAAATTTTTTTAAAGAAAATTGGATGTAGGAAAATGTCTAGTATAAAGTGATGAAATAAGTTAAAAAAAAAAAGGATCACATTAAGAAAATGTAAAAAATAAAAGGATGAAATATGCCATCAATCCATGAACTATCAAGAGAAGCTAAAAAGGGACACATGTTTGTTGGCAATCATGTAAGAAAAATTCATAAGAAGCGAGAAGAGGGACTGTTGTTTTTTTTTTTTTAATTTAATGTAGGTGTCTGGTTCAACTTGCGTGTATCTTGACTAATCCCACGGGCCCTAAAGTAAACGACCGTGTAAGCCTCCAGTGATCATTATATGAGCAAGCACAAGGCTCGAACTTGAAACCATAGAAGGAGCAAACCTTTTGGTCCCAAGCTCTTACCACTAGGCCACCACCTAGATGGTTGGGACTATTGTTTTCTTGGCAAAGAGGTTGCTAATTAGTATGTGTATATATGACATCTTATCATCATAGAAAAATCAATTCAATAAATGAGGAGAAGTAAAACATTTTAAAATTGAAAACCATGTATAATGTGTGTGTGTGTGTGTGTGTGTGTGTGTGTGTGTGTGTGTGTGTGTGTGTGTGTGTGTGTGTGTGTGTGTAAAGAGATTATATGAATTAATGTGATTGTTGTATTTTGATTCTGAATAATACAAGGCTATAAACCATAGTTATTAAACCCGGACGGGTTTCATGGGTCAACTTGGATCAACTCGAAAAAATTAAAAAAAATTAAAGTTTTAATATTTTATATGAAAAAATTAAGAAAACATTCATGTAAATATAGGCTATACATATTGTAAATAATGAAGTTTAAAAGAATATTTTAAAAAGTTTTTTATCCCACATTAAAAAGATATTATGTTAAGCTTTTAAGTTAAAGTGTTTCTTATCTCATATTGAAAAAACATAATTTTTTTCTTATAAACATAGAGTATATATACTAATAAGTTTCAAATCTCATATTGAAAAAAGATAACTTTTTTATTGTGAATATAGAGTATATATACTAACGAGTTTCAAATTTCACATTGATAATACATAGTTTTTTTCTTGTGAATATAGAGTAGATATACTAATGTATTTCAAATCCTACATTGAAAAAAGATAATTTTTTTCTTGGAAACATAAAATATATATACTAATGAGTTTCCAATCATACATTGAAAAAACAAAGTTTTTTTCTTGTGAACATAGAATATATATACTAATGGGTTTCAAATCCCACATTAAAAAGATACTATGTTATCCTTTTAAGATGAAATATTTAAACCAAAAAGTTTTTTATCTTACATTGAAAAAACATAATTTTTTTCTTGGGAATATTGAGTATATATACTAATGAGTTTCAAATCCTACATTTGAAAAAAAAAATATTGGGTCTTGGTCGGGTCTCGCCCGGGTCATGGGTTGACCTGCCGGGTCGACTGGGTTTGATTGGGTCATTACATTGATCGGTCTTTTGAGAACCCGGACCGGTCCAGCCCCCGGGCCGGCCGGTCCCAGGTCGACTCGCCAGACCGGTCCGGGTTTAATAACTATGTTATAAACAAAGTTAAATACCAAAAATAGAAAAGGAAACTAATAAGAAAAATTAATCCTATATATTTACTAAATATAAACATACTAAAATATGAATATTACATCCTAATTGCAAAATATATAAAGGATTAATTCTATATTTGTAGCTAAGGAGCAATTAGTGTTGTAGTCATATCATGCCCCCAAAGATTGACCGGCCATTGAGGACATTATTTTTTATTGCGTGCTTGGTATTGTAGTGCAATTGCTTTTTAAAAGTACTTTTTATTTGAAAATATATTAACATAATGTTATTTTCATATTTGTTTTTACATCAACACATCAAAACTATAGAAAAACATAAACAAAATAATCAATTTGATGTTTTTCCAAGTGAAATGTATTTTTAAAATACATAAAAAAAAAAAACAGAAGCTACATACTCTCAAACACTCAAATAAGTTCGATGAGTAAGAAAGTGAAAGTAAGGCAACAACTTAGTAAGAGAATTAACAAGTTGGCTAGAAGTCTGAACATAAGAAACACATAGGCAACGTGTAGCAACTTAATCTTGAACAAAATGGAGGTCAATGTTTCATACAAAAATAAAAGATTAGGTTTGCATAAACATGCATAGCCCTCATATTGTCATGATAAATGATTAGAGTTAGAGGGATACATACATATAACTTTTGAAGAAAATTCATTACCCAATTGACCCTAGCTATAGTAGACGTAATGACTTGATATTCTGTTTTGGTGGAAGAGCAAAAGAGGGTTTCTTTTTTTTTAGAACTCTAAGAGACAAGATTTGGTTAAGAAAAATGACATGAATAGAAGTTAAATTTTGATCATCAGTATTACCTACTCAATTGACATCCATAAATGCATGTGCATGCAAACTATTATGCCATATTCAAGAGTCTCAAAAACAAATAATAAAGTTATTGTATAACTACTAACCAATGAAGTGCAAGTTAAGGTTTGTAAATATATTAGACTAGTGAACAAAGACATTTAGTTTATTATTAAAAAGGTATAATAAAAAAAAAAGATGTCTAATAAAAGCCTAGAGTTTATACATGTTTAAAACTATACATATGCAAAAACATAACTTATGAAAAATATGTTTTCAACATAAATATAATAAAAAGAATTCTAGTATGCATAATAAGTATATAATCAAACTTGTAATTGATATTAATTAAAAGCTATAGCATGCGTACTAATAGTAAAAAAATATCAATGTTTAAATTAGAACAAAATAGGGTACTTATTAAAGCATTTTAAAGTAATGAAACTTTTGTTGTTGTCAAATATGATTTCTTTGTTCTTAAGGTTTAATTGATTCTCACTTGTGCAACTAAGATGTTTGCAATATACATTCTAAGATTTTAAAAAAACCATCTTAAAATTATTTTTTCTCAACAATAAGCTAGATACTAAGTTCTTCTTATCGGCAACAACATGCAATATATTGTTAAGGGTAAGAAGCTTTCAAATGTCATTTTCAGTACGACCTTTCCAAAACCCAGTACCTTAAAGGTTGATGGGTTCCTCTAATTAAACCTTTTGATATGTGAGGGTTGGATGTTATAGGACCAATCGATTTGAAGGCCAACAATAGGCACAGATTCATCTTGGTTGCCATCAAATACTTTACTAAATGGGTAGATGTTTGATCTTACATATATATAACACAAAAGTTAATCGAGAGGTTCATTGAAAAATATATGATTTGTCATTACGATGTGCAAGCAATATTAGTAGCGCTTAGAATGTCAATAGGAAGTTGATTGCTGAGCTCGTACTAAGTGGAAGATTAAGTATCTTAATTCTTCTCCCTACAGATCTAAGATGAATGGTACTGTTAAGGCAACCAATAAAAATCTCAAAATGATCATCCAGAAAATGGTGGTCACTTACAAAGATTGAAATGACATGCTTCCATACGTACTTAATGCATACCACACCATAATAAGAACTTATATAGGTGCAACCTTTTACTTTCTAGTATACGGTATGGAAGCAATGATGCCTTTAGAAGTGAAAATTATATCATTAAGGGTTTTGATGGATGCTAAACTAGAAGAGTCAAAGGGGGACAAAAATGAAATTTAAATAGTCGAATCTGATTAGTGAAAAGAGACCGACAATCATCTGTCATCACCAGTTATATCAAAGCTGAATGGCTAAAGCATACAACAAGTAGGTCAGGCCAAAAGTATTTAAAGAAAGAGATCTTATTGAAGAAGATCTTGCCTATACCTGGTTTGGGCAAGAAGATCTTGCCCAAACCAGGTAGTTAGGATTTCCTTAGTTAGGTAAACCTTCTTTTTCTTTGGTGTATGTCCCATGTTATTTGTATATTCCTTTTTTTAATATATTTTTGCCTTTACAAAAAAACTTGGCAAAAGCAAGCCGAGAAGGGTTTCAAATGCATGGAGGAACCAAGTTGAAATTTTGAAAAAAATTGAAAGTCCAATTGTACTCTATTGTACTAAAGATTGAAAGATAATGCAAATTCAATGTTAAATCAAATGATTATTGGATGAATTTATATAAAAATTAAGTTTGGGGTCTTAATTAGACTTTTAATAGGCCAATTTGATTTAATCATGAGTCCAATTAAGGTTTTAATTAAATTTTAGAATTAATTTGGATCAAACCCTAGATGATGGGTTTGACGTGTTAACCCGAGTCGATAAAAAACACCTTCATCTAAAAAAAAAATTAAAATTAGTGGTTTGAGATTGTTTTTAGTCAAATCAGGTTTTGAACAAAACAATTAAGTCAATACTTGGACTGCAAGGGAGAACAAACCATATCAAGTTAACCCCAATATGATTTTATTAAAACTTGAAATGCAGGCCCATGCAAAAGGCCATATTACAGGGCCAAGCTAAATTAATAAGAACACAAGGAACCATGCTAGCAAGTTATTTCATTTTAATTGAATTCTAATTTTAAAATTTTCTAAAATGTATTGATAAATAATTAAATAAAAATATTAAATAGCATAACATAGTGCAAGATCATATTTCTTTATCTATAATCATTTTTCATTTAATCTTTGGTTATCGTTAATAATTTTTTAAAAATATTTATTAATATATATAATTATCGATTAATTTTATTAAACAAACCGAACAAGTTTTCAAATCACATTAGAAAATTTTCATAATTTTCATAATAAAAAATTAACCATGTTCACATATTTTATTTTTTTACTTTAAAATTAACTTTTGATGGAGCGCAAGCACTAGAACCAGTGGAAAACTAATATTGCTGGGTGCCACGTATCTTGAAAAGCCATTCTTTGGTAAGAAAAAACCATTTTGCTGCCCAAGCCTTCGAGATATCCTGTCTCCTCCCTTCTTCACTTTCTTTATTTCTCTTCTTTAAAAACAACACTCGAAATCCCATCGACAAGAAACATTCTCATCGACAAGTTAAATTGTGATCCTGAGTCCTGGAAATTAAACTCACCCTAAAAGGCTAGCTCGAAACAGCCTTATCAAGGCGCATATGCAACCGCAGACGGCAAACTCTGTGGAGTCTGAAATATATAGTTGCCACTGTGCACCCCTCCAGGCTTCACACGCCACCACTCATGGCATGTCTGGGAAGGTTCCACAGATTCCAACCTCCTGATACGCAAACAAGAGGAGGGCTAGAAGCTTCTGCTGCACTTTTGTTCCCTTTCCTTTACTCATCGATCTCACAACTGACATATTGTCGAGGGAAATGAAATGTCCATGCATCAAGCATTTACATATTCATGGCCACATTATATTTCAATTTTGGATGTGGAGTGATATAAAAAATGATGACTAACTATATAGATGCTCGGATTACCTGTCAACAGTAAAAAATAATTATTAAAAAAATGAATAAAAAATCATGCTTGAGGCATAAAGACCCAAATATTTCTGCCACCTCCATAAAATCCATGTCGGTCACTTAATGAAACACTACGACCTCAGGCTAGTCTCTCGTTGACTTACTCTTAACACATAAAAGACTGATTTTTGTGATAGCATTTTGTGGTTTGGAAAAAATTAATTTTTAAAAAGTTTTTTTTTATTGTGGTAAGTTAATTTAAATAGATGCTTTTTTCTTTTCTCAAAAGTTGTCAGTGAAGAAACAATTGTGTTTTCAAGTCATCTCAAAAACATGTGTAAGCTGCTTTTTGTGAAGTTGTGATATATAACTGAATCCCACATTTTAAAAGTGCGGTTGGAAGTTTAACCCAACAACAATTTTTTGAGGTTTCTCCTAATCACACAAAGGCTCATGCTTGAGGTTGCTTTATCCCCACAAAGGCTCAATTATTTCCTCGACACCATGGACTCCATGTCTGCCAGAGACAGCAACACTGTCCCAATCCATTCTCTTATCCCATTCAACTAAGCTTCCCTTGCCAAATGCCAACTAAGGGAAGCTGACTGATTTTAAAAGACACCAAGCAAACTGAGATCACAGTTCCGAGCTCCACTCACCGACGAATGATATTTCCATCTTCCACTCATTACATATACATATCCATTCACAATAACCAGTTTACTCTGAATAAGTTCGTTACATTCAACCCTTAAAAACAGATTTTAGAAGATATGAACACACACCAAACAAACTTAAATCGCAATTCATAGTTCCTCCCACAATCAACGTCATAGTAGGTGTAACCATCTTCCATAAATTGTATAATTGTTTTTTTTCTTTTTCCAGAAATCACACATTATACAATTATTATCAATTCCCAATTCCCAATTTGCCTTTAACAATTGCTCCACAATGAGTAAGCACACCCCTTCCATCTATTTAGGTATATAATGCATTCACCTGTGGATGAGTGCGAACCGAATTCCTTCCATGTAAACCTATTCCCTATCCAGGCTCAGAATTAAGCGGTCAGTTTCGTCTCTAGCACTACTAATCTTTTGTCAGTCACTCTAAAAATGTCCATAAAAGGATCTGTAAGCCAATCTGGTACGTATTTTCTGATTTTCATTTACTAATATAGCATGAATCAGAAGAAGAAACCAAACCAGGCAGCCCAAACTCATCAAGCTCTAAAAAATAATTCATCATCTCCCACGTTGATAGAACTAGAGGCTTTTTACAGTAGGTTCAACTGGAGGAAATTATGAAACAAAATAGCATAGGGATCAGAGTCCATTTCAGTTGAAGTGGGAGAGAATCTTATGGTGGAAAAGAAACAAAAAAGAGAGGAAGCAAACACTGCCATAGCATAGAGTTATTTATAAAACAACAACAAAAATAATGGAAATACTATGCTTACGCAACCTGATGATTCCATTTGAGTATTTTCGGTCATGAAGGAAGGGGATCTACACAAAAATAATATGTTCGTACTCGCCCTTTTCATTTTCCTTATCGTTTCTGTACAAACACAGCTAATAATAAAGAAAAACTTCTCATACATGGCACACGAAAAATCCCAAACATCTTATAATGGATGGCACATTAGCAGGGGCAATTTTCAGTCTACATTGAGGAGTATGGACAAGGATATGAAAGCATACAGTAAGGTTATCAAGGCATTTCAAGGTCTGGTCTCCGGTCAAGCACTTCTTTTGCGGATCCATCTGGAAAAGCATCTGGATAAGTTGCCAAAATTTTGGCTTTCATGCTCCTGCAAAGGAGAAGGATTAGATTCCAGACCACTTAATTCAGTTTATGTAATGAGAATGGAATGGAAAGAATACCTTAGCTTTTGAAAGACGTAATCAAGATCAGACTTCATAGATTTTAAGAGACGCGTGTTTCTTGAAAAATCAGCAGAAACCTCTGCGAAACAATTCTCTGAAAATTCATTAAAATGAGACAGCACTGCGTTGCTGTCCTGCAACCTTCCCAATCTGTTCAGGTTTTTTTTATAGTGATAAGCCCAAAGACATTAAATATATAAATAAGAAAAAAAAACTCAACAAATCCACAATGAGAGAAAATTACATGAGAAGCTGCACTTGCTTGAGTGAATCCAGATCTCGCTCATCAATTAGGGTTTCGAACTCTCTACAGACCTCTTTTGAAGCTTCTCTGATGGGTTCCTCCTCCATTTCCTGCTTCCTCCGGTGATGCAGATGCGGATGGAGATGGAAATATTGATGACTGTTTTCGGCCTTCGGTTTTTTGCTTACTTGCCAGCGTTTAATCTAACCATATATTTTGGGCCTTTTCTGGGTCTTGAAGCCCAATATAAAACTTCATGGTCCATTAATACTTTGCTGCCCCCATCCTTCGTCTTCATCATTTCGTCAAAATGCCCCCACAATCCACATCATTCGCCTCCACCCATTCCCACATCGCTAGTTTGGTAGTTCTTTGCAATTTTGGTAATTGTACTCAATTAATTAAAATAAAAATACAAGTGCTCAATTGATAGAAATGATAATTTTGGGGCTTTTTGAGAGAATTGATGAACATACATTATACAAATAATGGATTAGCCTTATTTTAAAAAACAAATGTAAGTAGTGAGTAATCTATATTTATATTCTTTTTTTTTCAAAAAAAAAAATCTTATTTTTATCAATTTATATGAAACATATGTAGATTATATGCTGAGACTTATACACTCATTGTTAGGTTGGAAGTTGTTCTCATGTTGCTTGCATATACTTCTTTTGTAATTTCAAGTTATATCAAATGGATTTGAAAAATGTATACTTTTTAAGAAAGAATTTTATGTTAAACAACTCTTTGGTTTTTGAAAATCATTTATATCATGATTATGTCTACGGGTTAAAAACACTTTCTAGATTGAAACAAGTACCTAAACTTAGTATAAAAGGTTTAGTCAATTCTTGATACCAAATAATTATATATGAAAATGATATATTATTTGGTGCTACTAATGAGTTTTTATATAAATGATTTAAAAAATATATGCACACAAAATTTAAATTTGAGTATGATGATAGAACTTCATTTCTTTCTTGGACTTCAAATAAGCAAACAAAAGAAGAATTTTTTTTTTTAATCAAGCCAAATACACAAAGAAGGTAGTCAAAAGATTTGGTCTAGATGATTCATAGTTATGTACTACACCAGTGTTTACTTTAGTAAAGCTCGATAAAGATGAAAGTGGTAAGAATGTTAGTATCTACCTATATAGAGAGGTATGATTGGTAGTTTATATTATTTAACTACTAATAGACTTGATATTATGCTCGGTGCATGTTTATGTACTTGTTATTAAGCATACAACAAAGAGTCTCATTTAAATGCCGCAAAGCATATTTTATTAGTTATCCTGATGCTAACTATACTAGTTGCATAGTCGATTGGTGATATAAGTCAATTTCATGATTAATCATTTATTTATAGTCTAACAAGACACAAGATTTGGTATCTATTTCTACTACAAAAGCCTAAAATATTGTTGTTGGTTCATGTTTTGCACAAGTAATTTTGATGAAATAAACTATCATATTTTGATTTATTTTTGCATCACATTCTTATCTTGTGTGACAACATTAGAGCTATTAAATTGACTAGGAACCCCATTTAACATTCTCTTATGAAGTGTATAGATATTAAACATCATGCACAAAAAGGTGATATTGCTTTTAAATATAATGATACAAGTTTACAACTTGATGATATATTTTCAAAACCTTTTCAATACCTATACCTGAAGCATCACATTCAATCTTAAAAGTTTTTATAAAGTTAGGCAAAACAAGTAATGGAGCCAAAATAAGCTTATATTTTAACAAATTAAAAGCTTTCTCTTATTCAATTTCACATTTAAAACTTATTATCTTCTTTACAATCTCAGTTAATGGAGCAACTATTATACTTAAATCTTTCACAAATCTTCTATAAAACTAGTCAATCTATGAAAACTTATTACCTTACTTACTATCTTAGGTATATGCCACTCTTTTATAGCTTTAAACTTAGTCTCATCCATCTTAATACCTTTTACATTAACAATATATTCAAAAAAATAATTTTTTCTATGCAAAAGTCACACTTTATTAGATTAGCATACACACTTTTATTTCTAAGCACATCATGTACCCGTGTTAAATGATCTATATACTCATTTAATTCTTCATTATAAATCAATATATCATCAAAATAAAAAAAACTATGAACCTTCTAATGAATGCATGCAATATATGGTTCATCAATCTTATAAAAGTATTAGGCGTATTTGTAAGTCCAAAAAGCATGATCAACCACTCATACAAACCATATTTAGTTTTAAAAGTAGTTTTCCATTCATTACCTTCTTTCATTCTAATATGATGATATCCACTTTTAAGATAAATTTTGAAGAACAAACAAGATTCATGCAATTCATCAAGCATGTCATCTAATCTAAGGATAAAATGTCTATAATTTACCGTTATGTTATTGATTGCTCTACAATAAACACACATTCTCTAAGCACCATCTTTTTTACGTACTAAAAATACAGGAACAACACATGAACTCATGCTCTCTCAAATGTATCCCTTTAATATTAACTTTTCCGTTTGCCTTTGAAGCTCATTTGTTTCCTCAAGATTACTTCTATAGGTTAGTCTATTAGGAATAGCCAAATCTGATATTAGATAAATGTGATGTTCTCTTCATCTTGTAGATGGCAATCCACTTGAAATTTCATCACGAAATACATCTTTAAATTCTTGTAACAAAAAAAAAACACAAACATTATGAACATAGGAATGAAGTTCGTTAGTGTTAAAGTATGCCTCCTTATACAAGAGTAAAATCATAGACCTATTAGAAAAATAAGCATGTGTAAGATCACTTGGTTTTGCATAAAAAATGTATTTCCCCACTTTTCTTACACACGATCTTCTTTTCTCACCCTTTTTTTCTTTTCTCTACACTCGGTCTTCCTTTTATTTTTTTTAGCCAAAGCCTTTAAATTTGTCTTTAATGGATGGAACTTTACTTTTTAGTGTTTCACACTCATGGCTCAACTTATTTTTGCTCAGCCTCACATCCTCACCATTATTTTATAGCAAGACATGTTCGGCTTCTTCTGCTTTCTCCAGTTTCAACTGATCTTTATACACTTTTCTAGGTAACAATGGTGTAAGCATGTATGTTTTCCCATCCTTTTCTAGTGTATATCTATTTTTAAAATCATCATGCTTGGCTTTACTATCAAATTACCAAAATCTCCCCAACAAATAGGTGTGCAACATTTGTAGGAACAACTAACTTCACATAAAACCTTATCCTTATATCTCCCTACTAAGAATGAGATTAAAACATGTGTAGTCATCCTAACTTCTCCATATTCATTCAACCATTGAAACTTACATGGTATAACATGATTAGTAGTACTTAGATTCAAATTTGTAACCAAAGTTGTGCTTGCAATATTAGTACAGCTACCATTATCCATAATCATATTACATACCTTATTTTTTATGTGGCATATAATATAACAGATATTCTCTCTTAGTTGCTCAACATCTTTTTCACTAACTTGAACATTAAAGATCTCTTTATAACCAAGGATTAACCATTAACAACATATTCAACATTACTAGCATCTTCAAGTGCTGACATACTTTCACATTTAGATTCATCACTACCTAGCTCTACTTCTTCATTATCGCTCAAAATCATAATCTTTTTATTTGGATACTTTGATGCATAATGTCCAAGTCTTTGACATCTAAAACATTAAATCTTTCATTTATGCTTCAACTGAACATTATTTCTTCCTTTTCCTCTATTCTCATGACCTTCTTTTTAACGTATGAGGGTTTGATAACTTTAAGTATTGTTATTGGCTTTGTTTGTACATTACTCTCTTTCCTGAAATTTAACTTGTAACCCTAAGAGGATCCTAAATAACCATCTGATCTTGCACTACCTTTTCTTTTAAACTGTTTTTTCACCTTTATAACCATATACACTATATCTTCATTTTATAAATAATGCTATAATTTAACCACATTAGCAATATCTCAATTTAAATCATTTAAAAATCTAGCCATTGTGGCTTCTCTATCTTTAGAAACATTATTTTTAATCATATTTATTTTCATCTCCTTAAAATACTCACCAACACTTTTAGAACCTTAAGATAAAGATTGCAATCTATTATATACTTACCTATAGTAATGACTAAGGACAAATCTCTTCCTTATGATTGATGTCATGTGAAACCTGGTATAAGACCACAATTTAGATATAACCTGGTATACATGTCATGAAAGAGTAAATAAATCATTGTGAAAGGATTTAAATAAATAAAATTTAAAATGATATAAGGGCTTGGATTTTATTTAAAAGAAAAAACTAGACAAAATATGGAGAAGGTTAAGAAGAGGTGAATTTATAAATGCATGAAACTTAAAGGAGCATTGTATATACGAGGAAAAAATGAAAATCTTATTATTATTATTATTATTATTATTATACTATCTCATTTTTCCTTCTTCAATGACTGATTTCATGTATAAAAAGGGAGAGAAGGGAGCTGAAAAATGGTGAGAAAACCTTGCCTAAACACATTTTAGAAAGTAAAAATAAATAAATACTTTAAGAAACTAAGAAGAGATTTGAAGGAAGAAATTGAACAATCTCAAGTGTTCTTCCTTGTACAAGTGACGAGTTGGAGATGTGAAGAAGAGTGGAAGAAACAACTTAATTCCTTGCCTTTCTACCTTTAAATTCTTGCATACTAGGAGTAAGGATCTAGTTATTTTTAAGTGATTTATATCTATTGTGAATTGATTTTTGTGAGGCATGTGAAGAACTCTAAATTATATAAATTTTTAATTATGTGTTTAATTAAAAACATTAATGATAAGAATATGTTTATAGTATATAAATAGTGATGAGTTATGGATTTAGGTTAAGAATTCAGAAGAAAACTTTCTCCTTCCTATGACTATAGGTTTAAGTCAAGGAGAAAAAAGAGAGTGGGAAATAATTTGTTGAAATGTTAGCCTGATATAGATAGGAATATATTGTAGAATGATTAGTATTTGTGGTTCAA
This sequence comes from Populus nigra, assembly GCF_951802175.1. Taxonomy (NCBI): domain Eukaryota; kingdom Viridiplantae; phylum Streptophyta; class Magnoliopsida; order Malpighiales; family Salicaceae; genus Populus; species Populus nigra. The sequence goes on from NC_084860.1 coordinate 11,160,875, forward strand.
GAAAAAAAATGGAATGGAATGTAGAATGTTGATTGTTAGCCATTCAACCATAACTAATAAACAATCAAAAAAGGGTTTGATGTTTTGATGAGAAATAAACTTGAACAACTGGTCTCTATTAAACTTTGTACATAATGGATTCTTACGATATTAAAAATAATGCATGAGTGATGTTTGATTAATTGTTAAGTTTATGAGTTCAAGTCTGAACAGTTTATCACAACCAATATTAGACATGGAAAATGATAGAAATTGTTGTACCTTTGTTTATAAATGTTATAGAAAAATGAGTTAGCTAATAATTGAAACTGATTTTACCTCAATTGGACTTATAGATCTCTAAATATAGACAAATTATTGTTAAGGGGTTAATCTGTTTGTAATAGGACTGATTTCACTATCCAACTTATAGCAAATTTTAGGATCAATGAATGATAAAATTTTAGGCAACTATATTTATAAAAAGTTATGGTTGAGGATGTTAGCTTTCATTAAAAACATACCTCACCTAACTTGATGCTTTAAAACTCCAGTTAGGAACTAGAAACTGCAGACTAGTCATGTTGCAAATTGATGGACAAATTGTATATATGCATAAAATGAGTAACTTTAGGAATGCTAATGGCTCATTTTGAATTAATATTTACTTAATAATTGGAGATGTATATCCTAACATTCAAAAGGACCATATATAAAGGTTTGGGTGTATGGAGGAATTTGAAATATTTATTGTGTTGCTAAATGTAGAAATTGAGTTGAATGAATTTTCTAATTTAACATGAACTCAAGTATTGATTGTGGAATTTAATCTTAATTAGTATAAGAGGAGGTGTCGAGATATTCCACTGCGTAGGTGCAAATACTTATCAACAGACCACATGTAGGTGAGCTAACCCTTAAGTTATAAGTAATTTCATTTTGTCATTTGAATGATAGTTAATCTTCGAGTTGTTAAGAATTATAGACAAATTAAGAGATAATAATGAGGAAGCTGAGTTGACTAATTTCTAAAATAACATAAATTAGTAGCATCAATTCGTTTGACAATCAGGAAATAAAATGGACTAAAATCCAAGAAAGGAATTTAGTGGCGTCAATTTGATTGATGACCGAGTGTTTTGTTTGACTAATTTCAAAAATAAATTAGTGGTGTTGAATTATCAACAATCAGGATATTGGTATGATTAATTCGGAAGCTAGAATTAGTGGCGTTGATATGTCGACAACAAGAACATTGATGTAACTAATTTGAAAGCTAGAATTAGTGTCATCAATTGGTCGATGACCGAGATCTAAGTTTGATTGATCCAAAGGATGGAATTAGGGGCGTCAAATTTCCTGACGACTGAGAATTGGACTAGACTAGACTCTTAGTGAGGTAACTAGTGGCATCAGGAAATTGATGACCAGAGATAAAATGATTATAGAGTAATTAAAACAATTAATTTTCTTTCTGATTATTTAACTTGTAGTTCTTATTAATCTAATGCTGTATTTATATTACAAGTGCATCTCATCATCATGTGGAGTAAACTTGCCATTGGCCATCTTTTGTTCTAATAATATTTAGGAAGAACTACGTTTTTAGTTGTAAATGTATGTTATGTTTAGAACTTGAAATATATGATAATGATAATAGAAACTACAATGCAATAGGATGTTTATCCCTAGTCACACTGTTGGTATCATCATCTGTAAATATTTTATCTTCTCGTTAATATATATAAGTATGATTTGAAACATTAAATTTGTATTTAATGTGATTGATGAAATTATATGAATAAAGCTAATATATATATTGAAGTATGAAATAGTGAGACCATGATTGTTGTGTTTATGATTATGTATTGAAATAGTTGATGGAATAAAATTGAATAAAGTTGATAACTTAGTTCGGATTAAATACATAGAAAACTTTGCTGAAATTATAGTAAAAAGAAAATTCTTAGGGTAATTTATTCAAACTTCATTATAGTTGGTTAATAGAGCCAAATTGTGATACAAAGTAATTGATGAAAAAGAAACAAAGAAAAGTTATATGTTAACCATAATTGAATATTTATTTCAAGATGGTACGTACCCGACAAAGGACTAGAACATATCCATCCCTAGGAGGAGAATAGATTTGAGACATAAATGATGGAATTGGACAAGGAGAGGATCCCTTAGCATGTAGGAGTAACATCACTTCAAAATAGATAAGAAGAGTCGGTTGGACTCCGTCAGTATCTAGGTAAGCAGGGGCACCACCACAACAGGGTTTGGGTTAGCAAGAACCCACAGTTATGCCCCCGTAAATGGCACCTATAAGAATACCTACACCCCGATGAATTCAACATTTCTAGAATAAATTGTTAGGGTTGTGGTTGCTAGTGTGATAGCCTCGACAATCAGGGGTGGAGACAGGGGGGCTAGCAGGGGCCCCGACCCTTGCAAGGAATTTTTTTCCAACCCCTCCCTTAATGATATTTCTACTTTTAGCTTAAGTAGTAAAGCAATTAAAATCTTGGCCCCTCTTAATTTTATTTTCTACTTCTGCCACTGTCGACAACTCCAGCCACTATTACCACCTCACAAACTTAGACGACTACCGACATGTAGTTACCTTAGTTTGACTAATTAAAAGTATACATGAAATGGGTTGTGCCCTATTTAGGAGAACAGGATGCTAAGACTGCTGGAAAATGGATCCGAAAGGTAGAAAAGACCTAATTCAAATTAAAGTACTAAAAGAGCTTCGTATGGATTATGCCACACAATTGCTTTTTGATAAGGTATAAGCATGGTGGGAAATAGTAATGCTCAAAAAGGATACAAAAGTACTGTCTTAGGCTAACTTTAAGATGGAATTTGAGAATAAATTATATTCCAGATATCACTGAAAGGAAAAAGAGCAAGAATTTTTGGCATTAAAACAAGGTGAAATGTTAGTGTTAGAGTATAAAAGGAGAGTTTATGACCTCTCCATGTTTGCTCCCCATTACATTTCTTCAAAACAATATTTAATTGAAAGACTGTGAGATGGATTCAGGCAAGAGTTGAAGTAAGGATTAATAACTTTGCAGTTTAAAATAGCTAGAGAATTGATCAGGGTAGATCAAGCCTTAGAATCATGTATGAGTGAAGGCCATCAGGATCATTTTGTAATAGGAAAGGAAACAGAACTTCTAGGCAAACCACCTCTTCCAAAGAAAAATAAAGGAAGTCATTTTGGCCAGTTTAAAAATAAATGAGGGATTTATGGGCAAAATAGAACATCTACTAGGGGCTTTCAGTGTATTGGAGGAGGTCCAACTAGAGGAGTTGAAAACCTGAATGGTGATTCTAGTGGAGGAGTCTCAAAACAGAAGGCAGTCATAAATCCCTATTATGTTAGATGTGAACAAAGACATCTGATTGACTGTTTGGCACGCCTGGATAATGCTAGATCTATAGACATGAAGGTTATAGATGAAGAGACTATTAGTACTTAAGTCGAGGTTGTCATTATTGTGGAGAAAAGGGGCACTTCAAAAAGGATTGTCCTCGAAGGGCTGTACATTATATACACAGGGTTAAAGGAAACAAACACAAAGCCACCAGTAATCTATTGTAGTGGATAAACCTACCGGGTCTACTCAGTCAAGGGCTAGTGAAAATAGATGATGACCTAGAACTCAAGGAGATAGAACACAAGAGAGAATGTTCCATATAAATAGAGAAGATGTCAAGGTTACATCTAATATGATAGGAGGTATGTTATAGTTAAATACCTTGCCAATATATATATTATTTGATCTTGGTATGACGCGTTCATTTATAGTAATGAGAATTATGAAACAGATTGGAGAGGAACCTGATATGACAGGAAAATGATATACAATTAGTACTCCTTTAGGAAAAGTAGTAAATGTTTATGTAACTTATATAAGGATAAGGGTTAGTGTAAATCGGTGTAAGACAAAAGTAGATTTGATACCTTTACAACTCCATGATTATGATGTCATATTAGGTATGAATTGGCTAAGTATGTATAAGGCCCAAAAGAATTGCTTTGCAAAAATAATAACCCTACAAACACCTGATGGTAGGAGAGTTGTATTTAAATGAGAGAAATATTATACCTGAATGTCTGATTTCCACCATTACTACTAGAAAGCTTATACAAAAAGGGTGTACTGCATAACTTGTATGTGTAATACATTCAATATCAGATAAGATAAAATTGGCCAGTATACTTATAGTGAGAGAATTTATAGGCGTATTTCCAGAATTACCTCTTGAAAGGGAAGTAGATGTCCTTATAGATGTCTTGCAAGGTACTGTTCCTATAACTCAATCACCTTATAGAATGACACCTTTAGAATTAGCAGAGTTAAAATTTCAACTACAAGAACTTTTAGGCAAGGGGTTTATTCGTCCAAGCACTTCTTCATGGGGAGTGTCAGTTTTGTTTGTAAAAAAAATGATGATACTATGAGACTCTGCATTAATTATTAGCAGTTAAATGGAGTACTATTGAAAAATAGGTATCCCCTCCAAGGAATAGATGATTTGTTTGATCAATTGAAAGGGACGAGAGTATTTTTGAAAATTGATTTTAGGTCAGGATATTACCAAAGAATTAAGAAGAAGATATTCTGAAAACTATCTTTAAAAGATGTTATGAACATTATGAATTCTTAATAATGTCATTCGGGTTAACGAATGCCCCAATAATATTCATGGATTTGATGAATCAAATGTTTCAATGATAAATTTATAATAGTCTTTATAAATAATATTTTTATTACTCCAACTTTTACTCAGAACATGAGCATCACTTGAGAAAAGTGTTGCGAACATTAAAAGATCAGAAATTGTATGATAAGTTGAGTAAGTATGAATTTTGGCTGAAAGAGGTGGTCTTCTTGGGACATATTATATCGGGGAAAGGAATATTTATGGATCTAAGAAAGATGGAGGTTGTGTTAAGATGGAAAGACCTCCAAATGTAACTGAACTTCAAAGTTTCTTAGGGTTAGTAGGATATTACAAAAGATTTATAATAGGATTTTCTTCAATAGCAGGTCCTTTAACTTAGCTAATGAGAAAGGAAGTTAAACGAGAATGGTTAGAAAAGTGTAAAGAGAATTTTCAAGAGTTAAAAAAAAAAAAGACTCACTACAGCTCCAGTGTTAACACTTCCCTCAATGTTTAAAGAGTTTGTAGTTTATAGTGATGCATCTCTAGAAGGACTTAGTTGTGTTCAGATACAACGAGGGAAGGTGATTGCTTATGCCTTTAGAAAATTGAAAACCTATGAAATTAATTACCCAGTATATGATTTGGAATTTGCTACTATAGTATTTGCCTTACGAGTGTGAAGACATTATTTATATGGGTTATAGGTCCAAATCTTGATAAATCATAAGAGTTTGAGATGTTTAATGTCACAAAAAAAACTAAACATGAGGCAAAGAAGATGGCTGGAGTTGATAAAAGACTATAATTGCATAATAGACTTCCATCCGAGAAGGGTAGATGTAGTTATTGATGCACTTAGTTGTAAAAATAAGACGTCAGAAAGGGGATTGATAACTTGGAACAATAAAAAAGTAGTAGAGTTACAGTTGGAAGTGGGACCCAAAGGATCATTGTTAGTTTAATTATAAATATGAACTGTGCTCTAAGATAAGGTGCGTCAAGTATAACAAGATGATGAGATTGTAGACAAGATATAGAATACAATGAAAACAGGCCTAGAAAGTTCTTTTCAGATTCTAGGTCATTGTCGACTAATTAACCAAGTCTACCTTTTTTCTACCAATAAAAATGAGAGGCTTGATTGATAAATTAGCAAAACTATATATAGATGTGGTAGTACGACTATATGGAATACCCTTGTGAATTTGTTTCAGATCGGGATCCCAAATTCACATCACGATTATATCTAAATATTCAACGTGCTCTTGGAACAACGTTGAACTTGAGCACTACATTCCATCCACAATTGGATGGACAATCAGAAAGGACAATTCAGACATTAGAAGATTTATTGAGAGCCTATGTTTAGGAGTTTGGAGGAAATTGGGAAGACCATTTACCTTTAATAAAGTTTACTTATAATAATAGTTACCATTCCACAATACAAATGGCCCTATGTAAAGCTTTATATGGTAGAAAATATCTAACACCAGTTTACTGGGAGGAAATGGGAGATAGACAATTGATTGGGCCAAAGTTGGTAGAAATTACCACTAAAAAGGTAAGGATTGTAAAAGATAGAATAAATACGGCTTAAGACAGATAAAAAGGCTATGTTCATGATAGAAGAAGATCACTGGAATTTAATGTGGATGATAAAGTATTTCTGAAGGTCGCGTCGTGGAAATATATGCTCTGATTTGGTATGAAAGGAAAATTTGCACCTAGATATATTGGACCTTTCGAGGTGAAGATAATAATCAAACTAGTGGCTTATAAACTAGCCTTGCCCATATAATTAGCCAAAATCCATGATGTTTTTCATGTCTCATTACTAAGAAAAGCAGAGATAGATCATTCTCAGGTATTACCACAAGCTCCTCTAGAAATTAAGGAGGAGTTAACATGGGAAGTAAAGCCAGTGTGTATTATAGATTGAAGTGAAAGGAAACTTATAAATAGAAACATCCCTAAAATAAAAATCTTATGGAAAAACTCTCAAATCAAAGAACAAACATGGGAGAGGGAATTGAAAATGAAGAAGAAGTGCTCACAATTATTTGCGAATCTAGGTATGAAATCTAATTTCAAGGATGAATTTTTGTTTTGATGGGAAGAATGTGAAACTCGGTATAAGACAACAATTTAGATATAACCAACTTACAATATGTATATACATCATGAAAGAGTAAATACATTGTTGTGAAAGGATTGAAAAAAAAAATTAAAATGATAGAAGGGCTTGAATTTTATTTAAAAGGAAAGATTAGATAAAATGTGGAGAAGGTTAACAATGAGGGGTCAATTTATAAATGTATGAGACTTAGGGGAGCATTGTATGATACGAGGAAATAATAATAATAATAATAATAATAATAATACTCTCATTTTTACTTCTTCCATGACTGATTGCATGCATAGAGAGAGAGAGAAAGCAGTTGAAAAATGGTGAGAAAACTTTGCTTAAACACATTCTAAAAAGTTGAAAATTAATATTTTAAGAAACTAAAAAGAGATTTTAAGAAAGAAGTTGAACAATCTCAAGTGTTCTTCCTTGTGCAAGTGACAAGGTGGGGGGGGTGAAGAAGAGTGGAAAAGACAACTTAATTCCTTGCCTTTCTACCTTTAAATTATTGCATATTCGTGGTAAGAATCTAGTTTTTTTTTTTAAGTGATTTATGTCTATTGTGAAATGATTTTTATGAGGCATATGAAGAACCTTAAATTATATAAATTTTTAATTATGTGTTTTATTAAAAAAAAAATTAATAATAGGAATGTGTTTATAATATAAAAACAATGATAGGTTATAGATTTAGGTTAAAAAATAAGAAGAAAACTTGCTCATTCTTATGACTATGGGTTTTGGCAAAGGAGAGAAAGGAGAGTGGGAAATAATTTGATGAAATGTTAGACTAATATAGATAGGAATATATTGTAGAATGATTAGTATTTGTGGTTCAAGATAAAAAAATAGAATGGGATGTATAGTTTTAATTGTTAATTCGACCATAACTAATAAAGAATCAAAAGGGGGATATGATGTTTTGATGAGAAATGAACTTGAACATCTGGTCTCTATTAAACTTTGTATGTAATGGAGTCTTAAGATATTGAAAAAAATGCATGAGATATGTTTGATTAATTGTTAAGTCTATGAGTTCAAGTTTGGACAGTTTTAATAATTAGAATCCCAATTGATATTAAACATGGAAAATGATAGAAATTGTTGTACCTTTATTATAACAAATGTAGAAAAATGAGTTAGCTAACAATTGGAACTGGTTTTGCCTCAATTAGAATTATAAAACTCCAGATATGGGTGAAATACTGTTGAGGGGTCAAGTTGTTTGTAACAAGATAGATTTCACTATCTAACTTATAGTAAATTTTAGGATTAGTGAATGAAAGAATTTTAGGCAGCTATATTTATGAAAATTATGCTTGAGGATGTTAAATTTCATTAGAAACTAACCTCACCTAAATTGATGCTTTACAACCTCAGTTTGGAACTAGAAACCTTAAACCAGTCATGCTACAAATTAATGGACAGATTGTACATGTGTATAAAATGAGTAACTTTGGGTATGTTTATGGTTTATTTTGAATTAGTTTCTTTTTAATAATTGGAGATGTATATCCTAACATTCCAAAGGACCATATATAAAGGTTTGGGTGTATGTGGAACTTGAAATATTTATTATATTGACTGAATGTATAAATTGAGTTGAATGGATTTTTTGGAATGAAATTTTAACATGAACTCAAGTATTGATTATGGAATTGAATCTTAATTGGTATAGAAAGAGGTGCTAAAATGTTCCAACGCGTAGGTGCAAATACTCATCAATAGACCACATGTAGGTGAATTAACCCTTAAGTTATAAGTAATTTCATTTTGTCATTTGAATGATAGTCAATCTTTGAGTTGTTAAGAATTATAGACAAATTAAGAGATAATAATGAGGAAGCTAAGTTGACTAATTTATGAAATAACATAAATTAGTGGCGTCGATTCATTCGACGATCAAGAAATAAAATGGACTAAATTCCGAGAAAGGAATTTAGTGGGGCTAGTTAAATTGATGATCGGGTGTTTTGTTTGACTAATATTGAAAAGAAATTAGTGGTGTCGATTTATCAACAAATGAGATATTGGTATGATTAATTTGGAAGCTAGAATTAGTAGCGTTGATATCTCGATGACAGAAACATTGTTATGACTAATTCAAAAGCTAGAATTAGTGGCATCGATTTATCGATGACCAGAACATTGTTGTGACTAATTCAAAAGCTAGAATTAGTGGCATCGATTTGTCGATGACCGGGATATAAGTTTAACTTATCCAAAGAATGGAATTAGTAGAGCCAAATTTTCTAATGACCAGGAATTAAACTTGACTAGACTCATAGTGGAGTAACTAGTGGCATCAAGAAATTGATTACCAAAGATAAAAGGATTATAAAGTAATTTAATTTACATATCAGTGTAAATTATAGTATTAGAAGAAGTTATGCTCATATATAAATTGTCGTATAAGTCACAGCATGCTTAAAACAATTAATTTTCTTTTTGATTATTTAACCTGTAGTTCTTATTAATTAAGATCATTCCAATTTGATTTGATCCAATTTTCTCTTTTTTAGTTTTTTGTAGTAGATTATGAAATTGATCTTTTGAATGACTTTTTTTTATACTACTAATATGTTGAGATATAGTAAAAAGAAATTAAAAGAATACTTTTTTGTACTAATAACATGTCGCTACTGAATTCAAGAGAATAAGATTGGAACAAGTAGTATGACAAGAGAAAAATCAAAATTAACGGAAGGATATCACTTCATTAATGGAGTCAAGCTCTAATATTAAATGATATGGACTCCGTGATCACACAGTCACATAACTCATATGTAAAAGATATAACTCCTAGAAAGCCAAAATAATAGGTTTGGAAGTGTGACATCTAGATTACTTTGAACATAAGCACACTAGCACTATTGGAGTCTAAAACCTCCACCCAATGAATAGCAATTCACAAAAGAGAAGTATAGGATGATACTATGAAAATAGTCCTTCGATATATTAATTTAGTTCGTTAGAGAACCAATGTAAAAGAATGCTCTCAAACAAATATATATTTCATTCATCAAAGTTTGGAACCCTCACACTCCCTTTCAAAAGGGTATTTATAGTGTCAAAGAACTAAAACTTAATGGTCTAAACATAAGAACACAAATACAATAAATTAAGTTTTATAACATTAAAATAACAAAGTCCAAAACTCAATGCAAGCATACAACCAAAAGTGTCCTTGAAAAAGGAGGTTGTCAGCCTTGTGTTTGGCTCTATAAAGACTTCATGGCTCAAGAAAATCTAGTGTTTGTTGCCTCCCCTTTTTTATAATGAATTTTATTTAAGTTTAATTAACATCTCCTTCCTTGATCAAATTAATTAAATTATGTTTATTCTTTATTAAGTTTGAACGCTTGTCTTGGTTCAAATATCTTGAATCAGCCTAATTGATGTCTCTTTAATCTTCTTAGTCCTTGACCTTGCAATTAGCCCAATTGGTAACTCTAGAGGATCATGTGGTAATGCTTGTTGATTCTCACCATCATTTATGCTACCGAGTTAGTCTGTATCACTCAATGTCTTATTACTTGTTTTGTCTATATTTTTAAGCTAATCTACGAGACACTTCAACACCTAATCATAATAAATCTCCTCGGAGCTCTCATAATTTTTTGTTAAAAGTTGTGTGATTATACGCAGGGCTTAAATTGGCAGTCAATGTTATTCACACATAAAATCATAAATTAATTTATTTAGAGTTCCATTATATGGTTTCTAACTATTCTCACCTCAATTTACAAAAAATCATCCTTTAAAATAATTATTCTACCAATAATAAAGTTTATATGAATTTATTATTGGACTATCGTTTCACATAGTGATTTATTATTTTGTTCTATATAGGATCTAAGTAAATTTACTAGGGATTATTAGCTTATTAATTTATCATTTTTTTTAGTTGGGTATTACCCTATTTAATATTGATTTACAAATTTTAGTAATATTGGTTTACAAATTTTAGGCCGAGGATTTATAGATTTGAACACCCTAACCTAAATTTCATACCATTCAGTGGCCAAAAACATTATTAAATGTTTTCTTATCTTACTTTTGTTTTTTCATTAAGAGAAAAAATGCATTTTTAAAAAGGTTATCTAAACTTTTTCAATGAGGGGAAACAATACAAAAGCCAATAATTTGGCTTAAACCATATTAAGATATAAATTTTTTTTTCGATCATCATAACATCATCCTTATGAATATTATTGATTGATTAGTTGTTACTGATATATAATATTGATCAAGGTTGTTAAAATCGCGTTTTGACTTGTAAAATCATATGATTTTACGAGTCAAAACATGCTTTACATGCTGAATCGTTTGAAAAAATCAAAAATAGATGAAATCGGGTGAAATCGTTAAAATCGGATGAAATCGCGCAAAATCACGATTTCAGAATCGATTTTACGATTGTAACAAATTGCATGCACTGAAACAAAATGTCCCCCCTATGATCCAGCTGTCAGACGCTTATTGGCTGTGGAAATACACAGTCACGCCACGTGGTTTTCACTCTTTAGCCTTCAGTCATAAAAGAGTCTTCAGTCTTCACTCCTTCTCTTTCACCGAACAAATCTCTAATCCCCTTCTCTAATTAACCAACCGGGCACCTGTCACACCAGATAAGCTGCTTCCAGGGGTTTCAGGCTATATGGGCAAGCCGGTCATTTATGAGGCTAAAGAGATCATGAAGGGAACGATGGATCTAAATGAACATTATAAGATAGGAGGATCAGTATATAGGGCCAAAATCAATGGTCGGGTCTTGGCAGTGAAGAAAACCAAGGATGATGTCACAGAAGAACTAAAGATTTTGCAGAAAGTCAGTCATGCAAATTTGGTTAAACTAATGGGGATGTCATCTGGATTTGACAGAGAAGGAAATCGCTTCTTGGTCTATGAATTTGCAGAAAATGGGTCGCTGGAAAAGTGGTTGCATCCCACCTCTAAATCTTCCTCAAGCTCTGCAGGTTTCCTCACTTTGAATCATAGCCCTATAGCAATGCAAAGCAGACTTCCCCCCGTTTCCAGAGTGGGGCAGAGAATTTCTTTTAGCAACATGATTGAGAGATGCTTGAAGTCATAAGAAAACTAGAACTCCGAGTCGAGTGAAGAAAGAATTATATTCTTGATAGGCGGCAGCTACCCTACTGGTGTGGCATAGACTTTCCTCTTAGAACCCTTGGGTTGGGACTCTGACCCAATGTCACCAGCAAAGGATGATGGTAGCTTTATTTCATTTATGTACTGGGAGTCAAAGGCTACATGTAGCACTAGATGTGGCCAATGGCTTGCAATACATGCATGAACACACTCAACCGAGCATCGTTCTCAAGGATATTCGAACAACGAATATTCTTCTCGATTCCACATTTTGGGCGAAAATAACAAATTTCTCAATGCTAGACCTGCCACAAACTCATTGATGCCTAAAGTTGATGTATTTGATTATGGAGTTGTTTTGTTACAATTGCTAATGAAAAGTTATTTAAATTATGTATGAATTTTTATTTGAATCATATATTTTAAGATGTTTGAACTATGTATGAATTTTTATTTGAAGCATGAATTTTTGTTAATGTATTTTAAAATTCCTTACGATTTTACGATTTTATGATCTGTTTTTACAATCCGAGTTTATATTGCATTTTCCGTGCCGTGTCAAAATCGCGATTTTAACAACCTTGATATTGATGTAATGATGAGAAAAGAAGTACAAACTCTATGATAAAAAAAAAGCATACAAAATAGTTATGATAAATTTTTTTTGCTATGTATAAATAGAGGATTTTAATAAAAACAAGTCTTCTTGATCTATGAAAGAATTAAATAGAAGAGATCAAAGCCTATTCACAGGACTTTTCGTATATAGTTTCAAGATCTTTCAATATAATTTCCAGATTCCTAAAATAACTAAAGATCAACCAAGAGATCATATACTATTTGTATTTCAAGTCTAAGAGATCGCAATTATAATTTTACTCTAAAATTATATTATTTTTATTCCAAGTCTTACAATTAGGCTATTATTAATTCATGACTTAATTTTTTTATTGTTGATTCTCAAATTTTTTTTGAAAAAATGAGTTGTTTATTTAAGTACAAATAGTTAAAGAAAAATTGTTTTAAAAAATCTAGAACATGTTTTATTTGAAATAGCATAATTGGCTGGCATATTAGATATACTTAAAAGCATGATTGATAGTTTTAGGTTAATAATATCATTTACCATGTCATATTTGATAGATTTGATCAATTAATTTTGGTATTAATATGACGACAAAATATTCCTTAGTTAGTCTAGAAATAAAAGAATGTGGGAGGCATTCTTTACACCAAAACTAACACGTTCATCTACCAACAAAATAAAAATAGTTATTGCTTGCTACTATACTGGGAAGGAAGCTGAAATTGATCGAGTATTGATGAGAATCAATAAACAACACCACATGATCCATTGCATATATCGATTAGATCAATTATATGGGCAAGAGCCAAAAGAATTAAAGAGACATTCAATGGGCTAACTCATGACACTCGGGCAGAGCAATCTTCAAGAATTCCTTTTAAGGTGACATCAAACATGAAGTTGAGTTCAAAGAACGATTAAGTCTTGATTAATGTGATTTAAGAAAGAAATGAGGTTATTTAACATATAGTAGAGCTTGTCAACACAACTTTATATTAATGGTTATAACTTTTAATCCGATCATTAGATCAGACTGAAATTTTACTAGAAATTTTAAAGGTATATTTTCAATATGTTTAAAAAATCATAGCAATTAGATATCATGAAATCCTTCTGATAAGGCTTAAAATTTACTATTTAAGAATGTAGATACTATGCTTTTATTTATGCAAGACTTGGGTTTTGTATTTTATTTTACCTATATTTTAAAATTAGTTATTTGAGTTTGATTTACAGCCAATAGTTAATTAGAAACTATTTTTGTTTATATCAAATATATAAATATCTTTTATTTTTAGGATGTGAAAAACTTATTGCATTATAATTAAAATTATATAAGCATTTTTGCTTTTAGTTTTTCATTAAACTTTTAAGAACTTATTAAGAAGATTATTTTTGTGAAATTAAATGTATTTACTATCTTTATATATATGTAAACAAAACTATTAGCACATTTTAATTACCAACAATTATGTTCATTTATTATAAAATTAATTGATCAAAATTTAGACGATACTAAAATATCTTATAACAATAAACTTTAATTTATCAAAAAAACAAACAAACAATCATCATGACATTTATAACATTTATAAGCATCAAAGTTTATGGATAATTGAAAAGAAAAATATTGTACAATTCAAGATTCATTTGTTTTAATGATTTGGCCACTTTAATGATTAATAAATCATATCTATAATATAAATTTTAATTTAAAATTATTGTAACATAAAAACATAAATATAAAATTGGACAAAAAATGATGTTTTTGAGTACTCTCCAGTTTGGCATGCAATTGGTACGTACGAGAACTATTGAAATCACAGAAATTGTCCAAAATCTTGATCTAATGATGTTAAATCATGCAAAATCAATAATGCACGCGGCTTGTTTTGACATCCAAAGTTTTAATACATATGGCTTGTTTTTTGCATTCAAAATTAACAATATATATAGTTCGTTTGTTTTGGCACACAATAAACAATATATGGCGGGTTGTTTTAATTACAATTCTTTAAAAATCCTCCCTTTTTTTTTCATTCTTTCCCCCTTTTTTTATTGTAATAAGAAGTAGAAGAATAAAATAAAAGTTTCTCAATTAAAATCTAAAGTTCATAAAAAATTGAAAGAAATAATATTTTTTTAATGAAAAACCATGAATTCCTAAACCTAAGGTTCTAACAGCACATGTTAGCAATTCTTTGATTGTAAATATGGACAATCAAATATAAAACATAGTGTCCATAATCCTAGAACTTCATGAATTTTACATCTAAGTAATTACTTAAAAAACATGTATATTGATCCATACCAAGCCCTTTAAAAGATTGAAATCTTGAAATTAAATTAATGAAGAAAGTTATGTTTCTCTTCTAACCTTCAATCCTTTACATATGTTTCTGATAGAATAAAAGGTACACTTATGAGGTGGAGAGAGGACCAATATTTATTAAATCATTTAGAAATAAAAAAAAACTCTAAACTTATATATATCACATATTCCATCAACGCTATATTGCATTCGGGGCACAAACTACGGACTCATTATGCAATTTTTTTAATTATTTTCATTCCTATCCTTTTTTCATCAATATTGCCATTTTAGGACCTAATTGTAAGCTAATTTAAGTTAAATTGTTAAGGAAAGACAAAATTGAAACACAAGGAACCCAAGTGAAAAGGATGGGGAAAATAAGTGACAACTCAAAGTTTGGAAAAAAAATTTAGATTGGTCCTTGTACTTTTCAATTTCTTTTTTTCATTTCTTTTGGTTTTTGAGATTTTAATTTTCATCTAAAACTTTATTTTTCTTATTTTTTTTGTTTTTGGTTTGAGAGAGGGAAGAGAAAGTCATTGAAGTCTAGTTGTAAAGAGAGAAAGTCTCAGTTAACACTGATTTAAATCATAAAAAAATATCGATCTTGGTATCAATGGGTTCTATTCGAAAAGGTGTGTTTCATCAAGGTGTTATTTGTCCTTCTCCTCGCCTAAAATGGTAAATCTAGCCTCAGAAAGTGTTTTAATTTCAAGTTGATTTTAGATTTATGACCTAGTTTTTTTATTATTAAAGGTAATAAACAAGTTTATCAAGGTTTATAAGGTGTTTCATTGGTATTTTAGGTGAAAACAAATATAATAAAAATAAATTTCTAAGTGAAAAAACCAAAAACCTTGATTTATCTGTATTAAAGATAAAACAAATTCGACAATGTCAGTTTATGGAGCAAACTTTAACTGAAGAAAATTTTTGAAGAAAAATAAATAAATCATAGTGTAGCCAGTCTGTAAACGTAACACCAGCTAGCTAGCTAATTAAATACGTTTTTATTGAACAATATCACAATTCTCTGATAATTATTTATTTTCGCTTCTAGCTTTCTTTCCCTGTGATGTGCTAATCTACGACAAAAGCTCTACATGTATCAGTTACATTATATGAAAAGGTAGAACCCTAACCTAAATACCTTGCTAATTTCTACCCATCTAATTATTCTATGCCCTAGCAAATTGCCAACTAGGATTTCACAGAAGTACTGGACAGCAAAATGCAACAATATCTGATCCATCTGTTGCATTTTGTAACGAAGAAAAACTGATTTGCTTTAAATAATACTACCAACAAGGTTGCCCTAGCTTTTGCAGCTAAAACGTTACCGCTCTTACTGATTTTGAATGCAGGTTTATTTATTGTTCATTATAAGAAGAGATCATGATGGAACTCTGTAAATGGGAAAGACTAGTCCAAGGAGAAAACCATCGGAAATGCACATCTCCATTGGGAACAAGTTCTAAGTTCTTAATCCCAAAAATTCAAAGTCCAACGCAAAACCCTAAAAACAAAGGCATCAATCATGAACTCTACGTCTCTACACCAAGCTCAGATTTCCCTTAATACCCACCCTGCAAAAAACCCAGACTCCCATGCCACCTTCAGTTCTTCCTCATCAAACAAGGTAACAACAAAAGGAATGCAGCAGTTCAAGGTTCAAACACAAAAATCCACCACCACCAAAATGGAAGCCTCCTAAGACCCTAACTCCTCTTTTATCCATGCACTAAATAAGAAAACTCCAAGTACCCTCCTCAGATTCAAACCCTAAATCCTAAAGCTATGATTTTAGTCTGCTCTCAGTCTTACACGGGCCATGATAGTCTATCTGTTCCTCTACTAAATCTCAACAGACTGCGTCTGAAACCTAAAAGATCTCTTTCTCTTACTATAACTTCTTGCTACACACAAAACAAAACCAAACTCAACACTAAAAACCAGTACTAGAACGTAAACTATCTAGAGCCTAACTACTAGCATCTTATTCTTTGTTTAATTAAGTATATTATATGTTTTTTATTGGTCATAGAAAAGGTATCAGATACCTATATATGTTTGCACTTCAATGTGGGCTTTTTTATTTATTGGTTTTTTCTTGGATACGGTGATGTAATTAGGAACAGTGACACAGTGCCCTGAAAAGGATTTATTAAGGGCACGCTTATCTGAATCTTGGGCAAGGGAGGAAGGAAAAAAGACAACAGAGAGAGTAAAGTGTAGGCATGAAATGATACTACAATAGACAAAAGCAGAAAGGAAACCTAAAAGAGACATGGCCTCTCCTCCACGCGGGAACAGTAACAGTACTTAATTTACAATATGCCATGCCCTCTATCGAATTGAACCAAAATTAAATATTTTCTCCTTCTGGATAAAAAGAAATGAAAAATTAACAACGAAGAGAGCCGGAGAGGCCAAGAAAGCACGAGCCTCGAAAATACAGTGCCTTTCGCTCTCACCTCTAATTTCAAACGCTGAAAAGGGAGAAAAATCCTGTCCTGCCCCTATGTATTTTAGCCTCACTCTACCTAGATCCCTGATAGGGCCTGTCTCGGGCTCTACCCTATTATGTATACCTATGTTCATGAAAGAATGTAAATATATATACATCATCCCATCAATATCATCCATAGTATGCATGAATAGGATGGCCTCCACACACATACATACATGCTTACATATGAGTACTGTGTACGTGGGTGTTATAAAGCGTGCAAGCTGAGCAGGTGGACCCTTTGTACACGAAATGAATCCAGATTTTCTTGGTTTGAGATGGAACATTTGCCAAGAAAAGGAGTGTACCGTCGTCTGGTTGGTCAGAAAGTGTTGGGGCTTTTAGGGTGAATTTTGATTCCGGCTATGCCCTATGTGCTTATTATGGAGTCGAACACTGTGATATCATGTACCCAAGAAAAAACATATGATTTCACAAAATTATGTGAGCGTTAGATTCACGGATGTTTGACAAAGTAATCCCATGTGATTAATAATTGAGTTCGTCAATTAGTTGAGTTAAAAGTCAAGATTTATATAAAAAATCTAATTCAGATAGTAGGAATTCATCATGAATCTTGAGAGAGAAGAAAAAAAAAATGAGAGGCAAGGAATTACGTATAAGAGGCTGATTTTGACATGAATCATGTACAATTTTTATTTTTTTCACTTGTTGAAAACACCAACTACGGTCACTTTGAGTACCCCTTTGTTTTGGCTTTAAAATTTCTTCAGTTTGGAATATAAAAACAAATAATATTTTTATTTTTATTTATAAAAAATGTAAATGATATTCAACATCTTTTAGAAAAACTTATTTCTTTAATTTGAAATGAAAAATGATGGATTAAGTGTATTTTATATATATTATTTTTTATTAAGCTTATATTTAAAAAGGTCAAAAGTAGAGAAATAACCCAACATGCATAAACTCAGCAAAATATCAAGTCTAGGATAATATGAGTTTGGTTTGCTTCCAACCTCAACACCTTTAGCTTGCTGAATTTAAATACATGTGAGTTTGACGAGCTACCAAATTAATCAATCCTAAACTTGGGATCATTTCATATCCAAATATATGTGAAACTGACAATCATTATATGTCTCATGTAAAGTCACGAGGCCTCATGTTGGGTCACAAAATTTTATTTGTTTATTCTTATAGCTCTTAACATAAAAGATTAAAAGTTAAGAATAATTATCTTCTTATATCTCTAAGTGTATAAAAATCTTTTAAAGTTCTACCATATTTTCACCAATATTATTGTTGTGTAAGAAATATTTATTTCTCATTAATGTTATCAAAAGAAAATGGCATTCTAACCCCTCCATTCAAAAACCATAATAAGATTCAGAGGCTATATACACCATTTAAACCACTTAAATAAAATATTTATATTTTTTTATTCTCTAAGTATTCATACTGATTCTCAGAGCATTTATCACATACAAATAATAAAAAAAACTTTTTTATTTTTAGAATTAAAAGTTTATTCTCTTATTTATTGCAAATTCTTATTAAAATTTACTAATTTTATTATTGTAAGGTCTTTAAATCTCATTAAAAATAAGGGTGTTGCAAGTATTAGGTCTTATATTATCAATTATTAACTTTGTAAGCTTTAAAGAAAGGAATAGGGACATACATATGTGATTATGTACTATTTAAACTCTAAAAAAATCTTATTTATTAGCCTATTAAATGTTGAAAAATCACGAGAAAATAAAGTAAAGAATCACAATTCGTTAAGTGTTGGAGCAAATGACATGATGAAGTAAAGGGAAAGGAAAGAGGTGAGGCCTTTGTAGTTTGGACGCCATGCCTTCAATATTGAACGAGGAGGATGAATCGTGGCGATACACATACATACTGGGGTTGTGGTTGTGACTTCTGAATTGTGATGGCGTTGGCATCACCCCTAGTTTCCTTCCCTTGACGAACATTGCATGTATTGCCTGGGTACGTACGTACAATTAATCAGCAGTCCTTGGCAGGGCTGTGGGCTGGCACGATTCTTTCTGAATATTGGTAACGTGGTAAGTTTTCTTCTTTTTGGAATATATTAAAATAATATTTTTTATATTTTAAATAGAAAAATATTTAAAATTTTAGACAAACAATGTCTTGCACCATGAAAAACACGCAAGAAGGCACAGCACTGATCTCTGTGACTCTGTCACAGGAAGAGAAATGACGATGTTGTGGTCCTTCTGCAATTGTGGTTCTCATCAATGGAGGGCTAATTAATTCTCTGTTTTGTTCTGCTTGCCTTGCCTTCTTCTTTTCCATGAAAATAACAACTCTGGTTGAAAGTGAGGTGATAATGATCAGCAAAAATAATGTTGACTTGCTAGCTAGGGCTACTAGCTACTTGCACTTAAGGTGACCTGCATGCATGACAATACAGTATAATTCTTCCTATATGTCATTATCTGACCTGTCTCCCTTAACCCCTTTTTCAATGTTTATGATTAATTAGTTTGGCACCCCCTCGCATAAAAAGCTCTCCATCGTTATCAACTTGTAAGGGATATTAAGGTCATGTTTATTATTGGAAAGTAGTTTTTGAAACATTATTTTTAAATTTTTTTTTGTATTTATTTGTTATTAAAAAAGTGGTTAAAGGAAAACACTTTTCTGATTAATAGAAAACACTTTCCGGTCAACGGAAAACACTTTCCGGTTAAAGAAAAATTTAACTTGGTTTTCAGGAAAGTGTTTTCTTTTTAGTTATGTTTGTTTTCCGGAAGTTGTGAAAAATTTAGAAATGTCATTATTTGCTGATTATATCAAATTTGGTCCTTAAACTTCTGATTGCTATATATATTTTGTTTTGAATATTTATTTTTTAATTCCATCTCTTAAATTTTAATTTTTATATTAACTTTGGTCCTTATTTTTATAATTGTTATTTGCTTTTTTCTTATCATTTTTTTATTGAAATTTTTTATCTATCAAATTTGATCCTCATTCTTTTGATTGTTACTTATTTTATTTGAAATAATTTATGAAATGTTAGTTATTATTATTTTAATTTCTTCATCTTTTAATTTTTTTATTTTTTATTTGATCTCTATTATTTTGATTATTATTTATTTTATCTGAGATAATTTATGAAATTATATTTTTTTTCAATTTCATTCCCATTCAACTTTTTAATTTATAAGATTTGTTCCTCATTATTTTAATAAACTTAAAAAAAATAAAACATTAATAAGTTATTTTCCAACTCATTTTCCATAACATAACCAAACACTGGAAAGTGTTTTCCAACTTCTTTTCCATTACACTACCAAACATTGAAAAATACTTTCCCGGAATTCACTTTTCCTGGAATTTACTTTCCAGCAAACAAACGAGGCCTAAGAGTATTATAAAAATCTCAATTAGTATATAATATTTGTATTATTTGAGATAAAAATATCTATGAAATATATATCACAGGTCAGGTGATAAATCAGAATTTTTAAAATTTAATTAATTCAATTCAACTCAATTTGTATACTTTATACTTCTTTTTATCTTTGTATTTCATAGTTTATAGATTGGATATTTATTTTATTTTTATTTAAAAACATTTTGGCTCTAAAGTTTTCATTAATGAACTTCCTATTATATTTCTTTAACATAACCAAAAAAAAAAAAATACTTGTCTCATTGTTGGAGAATTTCCTTAATGAAGGAGAGGAACGAGGTAACTACAATTTAATTATGGTGCCAGATATGAAAATTAAGTTGAACATTAGGGTACATGTACCAACTCAAGTCAAGTAAAATTAATTTAAAAATACTTTTAAAATAAAAAAACTTACATTATAATTGTTCTCTTCGAGGTTTTATATTTTAAAATTACTTTATAATGACTTTATTTTTAATCTCATTAAAAATATCTTTCTCAATATATAAAACAAATTTTCATTTATCTATTTCTAAATCTTCTAAGGACTAGGGAAGCTCTTGGCAACAATTGTTTTGTACAAGTAGATTAAACATAAATATTAAATGTTTTTCTTTTAATTTATCTATTATGTCCCTAATTTTTTGACTTGTCATGTACTTCATTTTTAATCACTAGTAAATTCATCACCATCATTTTTCATATGAAATTCATAGCAAAATATTTATCAATTCATTAAAACTCATTTCAATTCATATCCATTAGCATATAATATTACCCATACACATATTAATTCAACAAACCTATAAATTATTATAAACCCTAACATTTTCAATAATTAATTATAAAGAAATAAAACTAAAATTAGATAATGAAATAATAGAAAAGATGAAGGAAATTTTTATAAAACATAAAGCATAATAGGTTACTTGCTTAACTAATTAATAGCTTAGGACTTGAAGAGAAATTTTATAGAAGGAAGAAAGGTAGGGACAATAGTGAAAAAAGAAGAAGAGCTTGGATCAATTAGTAGTTAACAAAGAAAATTAACCCTATAAAGTTATTATATTAATATTTTAATATAAAAAAATATTTAAAAAAAAAAAGATTAAGGGGGCAATTGCCCCCTCTTGCTCCTATGTGGCTCCACCACTGCATGGCATCTACAATCCGTGTTGTAGGTTTATCTCTAAATGTAGACTCCAAAAAATTAGCAATATAAGTCTAACTATTGAATATATGTCATATCCACACAAAAATTTAGCCCAATCAATATTTCCAACCGGGTGGGATCTAAAAAAAAAAATTGAATGGGTCGGCTTTACCATTTATAAAATATTAGAAGTTGAGATAGATACAATTATGAGCTCAACCTAACTTTACTATATCCATGAACACTCCTACTAAATATTAACTTAAATTTTACTGTATGATAAATATATCATTTTAAAAGATGGGTAGAAAATGGGATTTACCATTTCTTTCAAAGTTAAAAAATTCAATTAAAATAATTTATAAAATTAATTAATGTCTTGTTCGTGAAATACATACTCAATATTAATCAAGAAATGTAAGCTCTATATATTAAAAAAAAGAGAGAGAGATTAGTGTTTTATAATTATGCATACACTCCTATTTTATTGTGAATTTACACAATAAAATTACATATTATCACTCCCAGAAAAACCATTTAACTAGACCTGAGGGGTAATTCAGTCTTTTCCATAAAAGATATTAGTTATTATTGAATTGAATGGGGTTCATTTTGTCTTCTCAAGGTTGATTTAGTTTATTGCAGTAGAATTACTAAATAACTCTTTAAAGCAGAAAAAAAAAATTAACTTGGGTTAAGGGAATTTTTTAACTTTTTAAATTTTTTGCATAGTAAAATTACATAAATATCCCTTGATATTAAACTTTCTTGGCTTAGCTTACAAGGATGTTTTTGTCATTTCATTCTAGATTTTTTGTAATTCTCGTATGGGGTCAAAAGTAATTAAGTTTTATAGTGTGTATAAAATATAATTTAAATAAAAACAGTTGGTGTTGCCACCTAGCCTTTCAATGTCGTCGTCCAGGAAGGTGTTGGATATTGTGTCTTGTCGCCCCCATCATGGTGGTATGGCGTGTGCATCTTGAAGATCGACAGTTGAGCTCCAATAACATGTTTTTATCCCTCTTTTTTTTTTTCTCTCTCTCTCTCCTCCTTCCAAAATGCATTGGGATTGCAAAAATCAAAAAAATCTGGCCATTTGTTCATTGAATCAAATTAAGTCATCGTTCTTTTAATTGTAATATATTTGATTATGAATCCTTTATTGAATTTATTTTGTTTTTTAATTTCATCCATTGACATTTGATTTTTATATTAAGTTTGATAGTCATTCTTTTTATTGTTATTTTTTTCTTATTATTTTTTTAATTGAAAATTGTTTTTCAATATCTTCCCTCACAATTTGATTTCATTTTTTTGTGTCAAATTCGGTCCTCGCTATCTTCAATTCTATTTTTTTCTTTTTTATCTTTTTTTTGTTGATTTTTTTTTCAATTTTATCCCTAATTGTTTTGGTTGGTTGGGAATTTGACATTGCTATTTTTTCCGGTTTGCCTTTTATGATATAATTTAGCCTCATGACTCATGTCAGGGTTTGAAAGATTAGATCAGGTTGGCTTCAGTTTTTTTTTAAATGAATTTTATTTTAATTTCATCCCTCAATATTAGGTTAATTGGAGATTGAAATTTGTTATTTTTTTAACTTTTTTTTGTATGGGGTCATTTTGATCTCATATCTCGAGTAATAAATTCAACAGGTTCACTAAGGTTGACTTAGGTCTTTTTTTCATACTGCTTTTCTTAAAATTTTAATTTTTTTTAAATTTTTTTTAATATTAGGTTGGTTTAAAAATAAAACTTTATAATTTTAGTTAATTTGCTTTCCACGAGGTTATTCTAATCTTCAAACGTTTTTCATTTTTTTCTATATGATTATCTCGTTCACATTTAATTTATACTTTATTAACAAATAAGATCATTGAGACCTTTTAAAAATTTATAAAGATATATTTTTATAATACCGACAAGCGTTTATTTTTTGCATTTAATCATCATTTTTTCACTTTATTTTTTTATTGATATTTTTTTTAATTATATTATTAAATTAGCTGAATTTATTAAATCAAATCGAATAATCTCATATTTTTTTAGTTTTTTAAGAATGTTTACATCACCTTAAAAAAAATTAACAATAAAAAAAATAAGACCGGTCACCTATATAATGATTCACTAAATTACATTTTGTCATCAAATAATTAATAGTTTTTTTTTTTAATATAATATAATTCACGATCCAAAGATAAGGGAATGCCCTGGATAATAGCTGCCACTATGGATTACCTTAAAGGTGCGTCACCTGTGCTCTGCTCCCTATCCACAGTGACACGTGGTACAGTCTGCTACTGTTAGATTAATGTAACTAGGATGCCCCCACTAGTTCCTGCCATTTACAGTAATGAAAGAAAGAAACAATCAGGTGACGTGTTATGTGACTATTCGAAAAGTCAAAACACAAAATAGTACGCTATTCAGGCAGAGGCAAGGAGTTATCTTTTCTCCTGTTTTCTCAAGAACTCTTATTTTTCCACAGAAAAGAAACATAAAGAGGTAAAAACTTCAAATTATTTTGAATTTTCTATATAAAAAAACCTAAACTTAATCTCGCAAAAAATAATTTATAAATACTTAATGGCACACGTTTTTTTTATAATTTATATTTATATAAATTGTTTTTTAATTTTCAATAAAAAATAACCATAAACAACCTACATCCACAATAATTATTTCTTACCTTTTCATAACTATATTATATTAATATACTTCATATTTTTTATAAACTATATACACTTGTATTGTTTTTAAATTTTTTAATATGAGATAAGTTATATATGCATGAATTATTCTTTAATTCTTCAATATGAAATAATTATACTACATTATATATATATATATATATATATATATATATATATATATATATCTTACATATATTTTTAAAATTTTTTATGTGAGATAGTATACATATACTTTTCATTTTTTTTTAATCTGATGTATTGCTTATGAATTGTTTCTTCAATGTAGAATATTAAATTTTATTTTTCCTGGTTGACCACGTTCAACCTGAATGATCTTAGACATGTTACGTAACAAACAGATTAAATAACTTTACATCTATAGATTTGCTCCAAGATATCATCATTTAATAAGGAGGATATTTTGTGATAAATTGCAGGGAATGCTAGCTAGCTAGCTAGCTAGCTAGCTAGAAGCTGATTTTGATTTGCCATCTGCTGATAGGCGAAGCTAGCTAGCTAGCTACCCAGCTGTTTGTCATAAGTTCCTTTGCAGATGCTCTTCTTAATAACGAGTTTTGCTAGCCCTATCTGCTGACAGATTTGGCTAGCTAACCTCACAGTCTATGCATAAAGAATAAGAGGCCAGGCCACCTTCTGAGCCCCCACGAAAGTAACCCTAGCTAGCTCCTTTTGCATTCTTGAATGATCACCGATATTCTCTGCTCTCTCTCTCTCTCTCTCTCTGTCGATGAACATGTGGGATCTTGATTTGATCTCTCATCTTGATTTGATCTTTCATCCCTAACCCGTTTTGTTTATGTTGATCAGTTCTGTAACATAGCCGCAATTTTGCTGACAGAATTGCGAACAGCGTATGCTCCAACGCTAGCCAGTAACCACCAGCAATTTCTACGTGCTAAGCCATCTGAAAGTTTATATTCCAACGACACTTTTTCCTGTGAGAGTTTACAGTGAAATGAAGAGATCGGAACAGGTAAATTATGTAAAAGAACAACCAATAGTAAACCTGGGAGAGTGCATTACCACAGTATATTCATTTACTTTTTTTGCTGAGAGATCATTCAAATCTCTCTCTCACACACACATACCACTTCAGTTTAACAATATCATTATTTCAAGATTGTGTTTTCATACAAGGTGAAAGAATTGAAAAGAATAAAGTGTTAAAGATGTTAGATAAAAATAATGGATAATTATGAATGATAATAAAGAGAGAATTATTTTTTAAATTGAATATAATGAAAACAAATTAAATAACATATATCTGTGGTCTAAACTCGAAGAATAAAATATTGTAAAATTAAAAAGGAGGGAGGGAGTGTCATCAAATCCAAAAAATGCCCTCTTCAAATTTCTTTAACCCCTCACCCTTAAAGTTAAATTTTAACCTCCTTGAAAATTTTCCTTTCCCCCAAACTTGTATTAGTCGTAAGTAAAAAAATAAAAACAATTCAAAAATAAATCTTCATTTCTTTTACCTTTCTATCAAACATGTCCTGATGGTAACTAAAGAAGCATACATGTTTTTTAATGCTACTGGTACTTTAATATGCTTTATAATTAATCGATTAGTTATAAGCGATGCTATTATATTCATTTAAATACATATTTATTATTAATAAAAATTTAATTTTCTTTAATATTATATTAATTAATCTAATATTTGATTTATAAATCTAGAGTAAAAATAAAGTTCATGGGATAAAAATATTTTGTAAAGAAAATTATAAAGTTGTAATAATTTTGAGATTTCTATTACATCAAAACATTATTCATAAAATATTTTTGGTCAATGATTTATTAAATATTAAATATTTATTAGAGCTGTGGAGACTTATATATATATATATATATATATATATATATATATATATATATATATATATATATTATGTTCTTTCTTTTATTAAAGAAAGTTGTTCTCATAAGCTGAGGTATAAGGAATATCAGAACTAATATGTAGGTGTGTGTCATAAGAAATGTACACTGAACTGACCTGCATGAGAATTTTATATGAAGAGATCACCTATGTCTATGAAAATGCTCACGTGATAGTTATGTAAGTGATCCTTACACTTGAGATCACTAAGTTATCTTATATAGAGAATATTATGGTTTGATCTTATTACATGTTATCTTAATCGAGGTAATGAAGGGGCATAAATTGAGTATATCATGAACTATATGGATATACTAAAGTGATCAAGAGAGGATTCATCACCCTAGGTGAATTAGGAAAAATATTTTATTTGTTCTTAAATAGTATTAATTGAGAAATTATTAGCTAAGGTGGAATGAGATTTGAAAAGAGTTTCAAATCTTATTAAAATGATCAATGACTATTATTTAAAAAATAAACATGATTTGACATGATAGACATACTCCATACTTTAATGTTAAATCATAGCATTATTGATAAAAAGATATTACTTGCACTGAGAAACTAGTCACTAAAAAGTTAAATCAAATTACTAATGACTTTTCTAATATTTGGAGGATCATGGCACGTTGCTAAATGATGCACTTGATCTTCAAATATAAATTAATAAATTGTTAAATTGATAATAAATTAAATTATTTAAGTTTATTTAATTATAATTATAATTTATATTTGGGCTAATATATTAATAACCCAATGGGTCACACACATTAAGAACCATTAGTCAAAAATTAATCTGGGATGATTTAATTATGTATAACTTGATTAAAATATATTTTAGAAATTAAGGACTAGAATATAATTAATATAGAGATTATATTTCTAAACCTAGAAAAATCAAGTAAGGACTTAATTGAGTTAATTTCTAAAATTATCCTGAATTAATATATGGATATTATTCAGGGGGAAATTGATATTTTGTTAATCTATAGGGTTTTTCAGATTTTCTTATAAATAGTAAGTTATGCCTCTTATTTTTAGGAGGTTGTTTATTAGACAAAAAAACTACGTAAGTCACATAATAGAGAGCTAGTACTCTAAGCATAGCAATTTCTCTTTCCTAAATAGAGATTTAGAAGATTGCTCACTGGTGATTTGTGTGGATTACCATTGAAAGCTGGATAATTGGATGGTTTGTGGTTTGCAACAATCCAACATTTAAAAAATTATTCAAGCCGAAGAAGACCATATCTTCAGGTAATAAATCTCTAAACAACTCTAAATCTGTCTTATGGGATCCTGAGGACTCTTGAATAATTTTGTTTTATTTTTTTTGGTTGCGTGTATGACATTCAGGAACCTAACAATTACAAATAAAAAGTCTAAACTTGGCAAAAACTAATTCCATGAGGTTGAGTTATAGCTCATTGTCAAAAGCATGCATGTTGTAACTGCCAACAAACACAAATCAATAAATGTTCGATGTTATCTAGTTAATTTTTTTGCAAAAGCTTTTACCGAACCAAGGAGAGAACCATATCAATCTTAGTCTACATGATATTTGTGGTGGGGAAACTGAACCTGAAGGATTGTTTACGCGCTTATATGTTCATAAACGATGGAGAGTAGTTCAAACCATTAAGAGATTGAGCTTAATTTATTTGAACTTTTAGTTGAGGTTTGTTAATTAGATTTATTTTTTAGGCTTGATTTAATTATTGTTGGGTATTTTATTTAATGGAATATAAACCCAATTACTTCTTTCAGTTAAGGTTTTAATATTTATATCCTACTTTTTTAAATGTTATATAATTGTTGATGAATTGAATAAAAATTGCAAAGTTGCAGAATTTTCCGTCCTCTATTTTTTATCTTCTTCAACTCTTTCTTCTTTTTCTTTGGCTTTTTCTTCTTAGTTTATTACTTCATCTTTAAATTTTGTTTGTTCTACATCAACTTTGGTATCAGAGCCTATGCTTTTAATTGCTTTTACAATTAATCGATCTATTAGGACTTGTGTTTAATAATAATCAACTGTTAATCTAAACTTGAAAAAAAAATCCTCTTATCTTTCTATATACAACACAACTCCTAGAAGAAAAAAACCACTCGCGTGATGACTCGCCATCGTATACTGCCACATCAATGCACACACCAACCAACAATGACATGCCAGCACCACATCAGTCAGCAGCGACACATCATCTACACTCCATCACATTCCGCTATGCTAGCACTATATCAAAACATATTTCCATGGCAATGACACATCAGTAACAATGACATGTTAACACTTCTTCATTTAGTCTTTACCATATTAGCAACATCAACTCTTAGTCCCCAGGGGGCGTAGCGTGGTAGCAAAGGGCTTGAGATCTTTACAGCAGGTCTCGAGTTTGAGTCAGGGCGTGCACCTCTTGTAAGAGCCTGGGACAGTCGGGGTTTTACTCACTCGCCTGGGCCCACAAAGTGCGCTTTCCAGGGGGTGGGGTTTCCTCGAATCCAAAAAAAAAACATCAACATTTAGCATCTTCCTATCAAGCAATCTAGTTAGTAAATCACTTTATCTTTTGATACGTTGAATTTTACTCTTTTGGTATTACACTTGCTATTTAACTTATCATTAATAGTATTCTTTTGTGCCTAAAAAAATTCCTATCTTGCATTCATATATGTTATTTTTTGCTTATCAACCTCTTTCTTCATTTATATTGAGCATCTAATCATCTTTGGTAACCGGAAAACTTGCCGAAAATAGTGGAAAATTATGACTATTATTTCATTCGTTTATACTTAGAAGGTCATTCCATACTTATAATTTTCTGGGCATTTTATGTTCTTGATTAATCTCAACATTAAAAAAAAATTAGCTTTATTTTTGTATTGTGATTTCACTTGTAAGAATCGTAAGTGATCTCAATTCTATTTTTAAGTTAGTGCTACATGCATTTGTGTCATAATCATCTAGTATCCAAGCTTAAGTCTACACTTACCGTGGACTCGACTCTTAGTGATACTCTTAGAGCCATTTGAAGGGAATTGCAAACCTAAATGACCAACATTTTAAAAGAATAGAAATTCTCAAATAAGGTACCTAAGGACTAATAAATATCATGGGAATAACCATTGTGGGCAAGTTCACCCTAAGAGCCACAAATATGGTTATCATATAGGTTACTCTAAACACGATAACCTTAATGAGCGAATCATGAGCCCTAACAAAATAGAAGCCTTTATTTTTTACGGTCATCATGACCCTTGGATCTTTGATATGTGGATTTATGACATGAATCAATTTTTTGAGTGGCATAACTTATCTGATAATAAGAAAGTTATATTTGCTAAAATGATGCTAATTGGTGAAGCTAAACTTTATTAGAGTGATGTTGATAATTGTTTAGAGATGAGAAGTAAATCTCTCATAACTAATTGGATCAAAATGAAATAAAAACTACTATATAAAATACATATCCTAGTCTTGTAGGAATAAACTCTTAGACCAATAGAACAATCTAAGGCAAGGGAACAAGTTAGTCAATGAGTATATAATACAATTTAATAATCACATGATGAGATGTGCTATAAGTGAAAATAAAGTCATGATTTTGCGTAGATTTTATAAAAATTTGAATGATGATTTTAGAAAAGAGGTCAGGCTCATAGGTGGTTTTAATCTTGACCAATTCTATAATGTAGTGCAAGATTATAAGTTGCTTATAAAGATTCGATGGAAAAAACATCAAGACCCTCTTAGAATCCCTTTTAGGTCTCAATTTAGAAATAATAATTCTTAATTAAGTGCTCCACTTCATAGGTTTAATCCTAGTAGTGCCTAAATTTATAAAGATATAGGAAAACTAGTCATTAATGAAATGTCTAGGATGAGTTCAAAGGTTCAGTGTGCTAAATGTCAAGGTTTTAGTCATATCTTTGTTTAAATGTACCTCTAAACCCTTATTCATCTAAGCATATAAAGATATAAGTCAAAAGAAGGACTATTGTTTTTAAGTGTACGAACCTAATCCTAAGGATTTTAGTGACCTAGATGAAAAAGATGTGCAAGAAAAGGAACTTAATACTATAAGTCCACATGACTCTGAAAAAGAAGGTTAATAAAGAATATAATAAGTCTACTTTAGTGGTAGAGGAAGAAGTTTTAAGAAAATCTTTAGTGGAATTTCTCGAAGATATAAATATAGTATTAGAAGAGTCTTATGATGTTATTTCTCTTAAACCACTACCAGAAATTAATTTGAAACCAACAGACTTACCGATAGAATTTTTACGGTGATATTTATAGACGAATGCAAATCCATTGGTAATTCTGTCGGTATATACCGACAGAATTATCGAGGGGCTATTTAGAATTTTGGAAAAAAAAAGCAGGTGGATGATGTGGAAGTTTTTGGGGGCGATTTTACCAACGGACTTACTGAGAGATTCAAACGGGAATCTCCATACAGTGACGTGACCTCTTCACCATCAGAATTCCCAATGGAATATTTTCATCGGTGATTCCATTGGTAAAAGAATAAAGTGTTAAAGATGTTTGATAAAAATAATGGATAAAGAATAAAGTGTTTAACAATATCATTATTTCAAGATTTTGTTTTCATATAAGGTGAAAAAATTGAAAAGAATAAAGTTTTAAAGATGTTTGATAAAAATAATGGATAATTATGAATGATAATAAAGAAAAAATCATTTTTAAATTGAATATAATGAAAAAAAAATTAAATAACATATATATGCGGTCTAAACTCGATGAATAAAATATTGTTAAATTAAAAAGGAGGGAGGGAGTGTCATCAAATCCAAAAACTTCCCTCTACAAATTTCTTTAACCCCTCATCATTAAAGTTAAATTTTAATCTTTTTGAAAACTTTGTTTTTCTCCGCAGTCAAACTACCAATAATTTTTCTAATATTTAAATTATTATAACATGATATTAAATGATGCATTTGATTTTAAAATATTAATTAATTAATTAATAATAAATTAAATTATTTAATTTATTTAATTATAATTATAATTTATATTTGAGCCAATATATTAGAAAACAAATGGGTCACACACATTAAGAATCATTAGTCAGAAATTAATCTAGGATGATTTAATTAAGTGCGACTTCATTTAAATATATTTTAGAAATTAAGGATTAGAATATAATTAATACAAATATTATATTTATAGACCTAAAAAAATCAAGTAAGGACTTGATTAAGTTAATTTCTAAAATTATCCTGAATTAATATATGGTATTATTCAAAGGGAAAATTGATATTTTGCTAATCTACAGGGTTTTTTAGATTTCCCTATAAATAGTACGTTATATCTCTTATTTTTTTGGGATTGTCTGTTAGACAGAAAAACTATGTAAGTGACATAATAGAGGGTTAGTACTCTAAGCATAGCAATTCCACTTTTCTAAATAGAGATTTAAAAGATTTTTCATTGGTGGTTTGTGTGGATTACCGTTGGAGGGCGAATAATTGGATGGTTTGTGGTTTGTAACAACCCAGCCTTTAAAGAATTATTCAAAGCCGAAGAAGATCAGATATTCATGTAATAAATCCCTAAACAACTCTAGATCTATTTAACAGGATCCTGAGGACTTTCGAATAATTTTGTTCTATTTTTCTGTTGCATGTATGATATTCAGGAACCTAACAGTTATAAATGAAAAAGGCTGAGTTATAGCTTATCATCACACACATGCATCTTGTAACTGCTAACAAACACATATCAATAAATGTTCGATGTTATCTAGTAAATTTTTCTGCAAAAGCTTTTACCGAACCAAGGAGAGAATCATATTAATTTTAGTTTATGTGACATTTATGGTGGGGACACTGAACCCAAAGTATTGTTTACGCGATTATATGTTCATAGACAATGGAGGCTAACCCGAACCATTGAGAGGTTGAGCTTTAACTTATGTTTTGGTTTAATTTATTTGAACTTTTAGTTGAGGTTTATTAATTAGATTTTATTTGTTGGGCTTGATTTAATTATTATTGAATATTTTATTTAGTACAATATAAGCCCAATTGCTTTTTCTAGTTAGGATTTAGTATTTATATCCTACTTTTCTAAATGTTAGATAGTTGTTGATGAATTGAATAAAAATTTCAAAGTTGCAAAATTTTCCAACCTTTATGTTTTCTCTTCTTCAACTCTTTCTTCTTTTTCTTTGGCTTCTTCTTTCTTCTTTCTTTGGCCTTTTTCTTCTTAGTTTATTACTTCATCTTCAATTTTTTTTTTCCTGCATCAACGTTGGTATCAGAGCCCACGCTTTTAGTTGTTCTTACAATTAATGGATCTATTAGGACTTGTGATGAATCATAATCAACTGTTGATCTAAACTTGAAAAAAAATTCTTTAATCTTTCTGTTTACAGCCTATATCTGAGAAGAAAACAACCACCCGCGTGATGACACGCCATCACATATTGCCACATCAGTGCACACGCCAGTCAATAGTGACATACCAATGCCACATCAATCAACAACAACACGTCAACTACACTCCATCATATTCTGCTATGCCAGCGCCACATCATAACATATTTCCATGGCAATGACATGTCAGCAACAATGACATGTTAACACCACTTCATCTAGTCTTTTCCACGTCAGCAACATCAACTTTTAGCATCTTCCTACCAAGCAATCTAGTTAGTAAATCACTTTACCTTTTGATACGTTGGATTTTATTGTTTTGGTATTACATTTGATATTCAACTTATCATTAATAGTATTATTTTGTGCCTAAAAAAATCATATCTTGCATTTATATATGTTCTTTTTTTCTTATCAAGCTCTTTCTTCGTTTATATTGAGCATCTAATCATCTTCATAATTGCAAAGCTTGTTGAAAATAGTGGAAAATTATGACTATTATTTGATTAATTATTTACACTTAGAAGATCTAGCATTGTATACTTGTAATTTTCTGGACATTTTTTATTCTTGATTAATTTTCAGATTATAAAAATAAAATTAGCTTTATTTTTATTTTATGATTTCACTTATAAGAATTGAAAGTGATCTCAATTTCATTTTTAAGTTAGTGTTACATGCATTTGTGTCATGATCATCCAGTATCCAAGTTTAAGTCTACATTTACCGTGAACCTGACCCTCAGTGATACTCTTAGAGCCATTTGAGAGGAACTATAAACCTAGATGACCAACATTTTAAAAGAATTGAAATTCTCAAATAGGGCACCCAAAGACCAATAAACATAACAAAAATAGCCATTGTAGGCAAGTTCACCCTGAGAGCCACCAATATGATTATCATTTAGGTTACTATAAACATGATGACCTTGATGACTAAAGTAAGTCATGAGCCTTGAAAAAATTAAAGCCCCTATTTTTTACAGTCATCATGACCATTAGATCTTTGATTTGTGAATTCGTGATATGGATCAAGTCTTTAAGTGACACAACTTGTCTGATAATAAAAGAGTTGGATTTGCTAAAATGATGCATATTGGTGAAGCCAAACTTTATTAGAGTGATGTTAAGGATTGTTTAGAGATGAAAAGTAAATCTCTCATAATTGATTGGACCAAAATGAAAAAAAAAAACTATAGTATAAGTACTTACCCCAATCTTATAGGAATAAACTCTTAGACAAATAGAACAATCTAAGGCAAAAGAACAATTTAATAATTACATGATGAGATGTGCTATAACTGAAAATAAAGACATGATTTTGCATAGACTTCATAAAGGTTTGAATGATGATTTTAGAAAAAAGGTTAGATTATAAATTGCTTATAAAGAGTTAATGGACAAAACATCAAGACCCTCTTATGACCCCTTTGAGGTCTTAATTTAGAAATAATAATTCTTTATTTAGTACTCCACCTCTTAGGTTTAATCCTAGAGCCCCCAAATTTATAAAGATAATGGAAAACGAGTCATTAATGAAATGTCTAGGATGAGTTTAAAGGTTCAGTGTGCTAAATGTCAAGATTTCAGTCATATCTTTATTAAAATGTACTTCTAAAATCTTAGTCATTGAAGAACATAAAGATATAAGTCAAAAGAAAGACTATTGTATTTAAGTGTATAAACCCAATCCTAAGGATTTTAGTGACCTAGATGAAGGAGATGTGCAAGAAGAGGAACTTAATACTATAAGTCTAAATGAGTCTGAAAATGAGGTTAATAAAAAATATAATAAGTCTACTTTAGTGGTAGAGGAAGAAGTTTTAATAAAATCTTTAGTGGAATTTCTTGAAAATATAAATATAGTTTTTAGATGAATCTCATGATATTATTCCTCTTAAACTACTTGATTCTATATCAACCATGTATGACGTTCAGCGCGTCAAAGGTTTAGAGCAACATGCTCCTAACCACCTCATGCTTGACGTCCAACACGTCATAGGTCTAAAGCAACATGCTGTGAGTTCTTTGATCCCTTACCCCTGACACGTAATGAGAAAGATGAAGATAATTCAAATTACTAGGTTATGTCTAAACTATATCTACTAAGGCTTCCAATAGTGTTCGTTCCACTCCACACCCTCAGTCGTATAATTTTCATAGTTACGAACTTAGAAAGCATGTAGATCTTCTTTCTATGTCTCTTTACTCTGAAATGGTTAATTCATCTATAAGTCTTTTGCATGTAGAGTTCATAATTTGCATGTTGAAATCATAAAACATATTCAAACAAGTAAAGAACAATACAAAATTTGAGCTGATTTATATAAATATCATGATGTATTTAATGTTGAAGATTATTTTATGATACAAACTAGACTTGAATGGTGTCCTTTAAAAACCAATCATAAATTGTAAGTGAGGAGTGTTAGACCATTCAAAATGTTGCAAATTATTGAATCACATAATTATATTATTAAACTACCACTAAACTTTAAAATTACCTTTACTTTTGACATGAAGGACCTCGTTATATATAAAACACAATAATATGTCTAAGATGACTCTTTTGAAACCTTCGCCCCATTACCCTTATCTTTGACACAAAATGAACATATTAATGTTATTTTGGATGCGCAAGTTGTTTTTACCAGGGATTGTGAACTTCAACAAATCTCAATATATAAGTTAAAAAAACCAGATTCAAATTATACTTGAATTATTAGAGAGACATCACAACAACTTCATGATCTTTAGGAACATTATTGGAGCCACCTTGAACTACACTTGGCGGAGTCGAGTTTCTCCAACCCCTAAAGAGTTGGTGGGGACATTGGACTTGAGTGATTGCTTATGCATTTGTATAATCATAGATGATGGAGGGTAGTCAAAATCATTAAAATATTAAGCTTTAACTTATGTTGTGGTTTAATTTACTTAAAATTTTTAGTTGAGATTTATTAGATTTACTATAAACTCAATTGCTTGTTTTATTTTGAGTTTTTGTATTTATATCCCACTAATAAATTGAATAAAAATTATTTGTTTTAGATAAGGCTCATTTTTCATTTTCTTTGGCTTCTTTCTTCTATTTTTAACATCATCTTCTTAGCTTATTATTACTTTATCTTCTAATCTTTTTTGCCCCGTACCGATTTGTCAACCATGTATAGTGAAAAATATTCAATTTGTCAACCTTGTATAGTAATACAAAATCAGCATTGGCCACGGGTTTACAAGATTTTCCACTCTTGTATTTGCGCAACGCGGAGAAAAGGAATACGGCCAGCAACATTTCCACACCTGATTAAACATGTCGTGCTTTAAAAAATTGACCAAACGGGTCATTTACAAAGAAACAAAAACAGTATCAAACCCTACTCGGAATATTACCATCATTATTTCTTACGTGGATCGACCCAAGGAAATTCAATAAACTACCAACAACGAATTAGTCAAGGTATTTGAACAAAACCAAGCCAACAACCCTACCAGCAGGAGGTCCCTTTACTGCCACCCTACACCCCAACATATCAATCCCTATTTGTTGAAATTTCACCAGACTTGCAATGACAACTTAATATATAGACTTGGATAAACAGCAGCAACATGAACATCCATAAAACATGTCAGCATACACTTTGGACAAAAGTATTGATGATATTCTGCCATGACTTGCATCCATACATCAGTCATACGGGTACTAGCAAGAAGAAAATTACAAACTTGGATAGATAACTAATTAATAGATAGCGAAGTTCTCTCTAAAAATCTTTCCCGGCCACTACACAAAGGACCAGTTAATGAACATGAAAGCCAGACAGTGGTTGGAATTATCATCATTAAGAACTTTCCATGCAATGGCCTGCTCGTAGGAGACCGGCCTCCCCATGCTGGATACACATATTCCGGCCGGCAGATAAGCATATCCCTGAAATTTATAATAGCACATAGAACACTTTAGAACAGTCTCCAGGTGATACCTCAGCGCATCCCTCAAGGGCTAATATGCTTTAAGAGATGCCAGTGCAATAGGTAGAGATGGAACAAGAAATTTATCATAGTTCCAGGAATAGAGAAATTTCACCTGTTGCATTATTTTAGAGAACTCAGAGCAGAGAATCTTCCGACCTGCTTCATCAAGAATCTTGTCAAGCATGATATCTTGAAGGGCCACAAGAGTAGTTTCAAGCATATCAAGTCCAGCCTGGTTTGCAAAAGTGAAAACTGGAGATGCCTGCAATTATTTTTTATCCAATCAAGTTAATTTTCCTTTGCCAAAACCTAAAGAGCTCCCTCTAGTTGAACAATGGACAGAATAAGAGTGTTTACGTTTGTTTTCAAGGAGCAGCACATAATTGCATCTGAATGGTGCCACAGTCGCTTCAGCAAAGCATCCCCAGCTTGGGAGTCAACCCGAAATAGTTCTTCTCCAGTATGAATCCTTCAATATTGTACAGGATTACAACAAATATACAACTTCCCGCATTTTGAAAGAGCAAAAACAAAGAAGTTACAATAACCAGGAAATTTGGGGAAAACAGATGAAAGAAACTAACTTCAGACTATGCAACAGCTACAATCACCCTGTGCTATCTTGCACAGAGTTCTACCACATTCCAGGCACTAGTTGCTTTAACCATTTTTAATCAAATCGCATGGTTAAATTATTTTGTTTTCTGCAACTCAATCATTCCATTGAAGGACAAATCAACTTCAGAAGCAATACATCATATTTCATCAATCATTCATAATTTGAAAATTCCAGTGACTAAAAGTTCTTATTCTCTTCTCGCGTACATTCAATGAAAAGGATGAACAAAAACTGAGCAAATTTAGTTCTTGATTTTCAATTTTGCTATTTTGAACCCGAAGAAAATGACCGTTTAAATGAATAAAGATAGGATACCTGTAGCTTCGGTATATCCATCGAGCTAAAGTTAAAGCCTCAGGAGAGACAGGAAGGGACTTCGGCCCCATATTGGAGCTGAGCCGGGAAGGGGAAATTGCCATTGCAACCCTCTGAACAGACGCCACAACACCACGCACATATTGGCGAGCCATAGCAGCCACATTGTCTCGGAAGTGGTCCTCAAACGTAAATTGGAAAGCGATTGTCAGTACTGACCTAAGGTTATAACTGTTGGTGTCAGCTTCACTAGCTGGACGGGCACCACCAGGTCCTACTTCAAGTGTAGAGGCTAAATCTAAAGTTCGAGTAGCAGCAGGTGCATCCTGAGATACAAGAAAACCAAAACAAATAAGAGAAATGGTGCAAAAGTGTTAGAGAGGCATGATTATGATAGTTAAAAGGTAGAGGTCACCCAACAGTTTTAGGATCTAATGGTATGACACGAAATCCAGATGGCAACAATGGTGCATCATCAGCAAAGGATTCATCAATAGGCGCAAAGATGAGCTGAGCACAAGCACCAAGAGCATTTTCATCAACTCCGCTGCATAGCTGCCAAGTAAGATTTTAAAAATGTTAATCCATTATTCATGAGAAACATTCGCAGTAAAAATATAAAATAAAAAAACTCAGATTCAGTTTCCACTGAAAAACAACAGGTAAACCAACCTGCAACAAGTACATATCCTGTGCCAGGGCTACATCTTCTGGGGAGAATGCATGGCCCTCCAGCCGAACTACCTCCAAGAACTACCAGTGAAGGAAATGCAAAATTATCACATGGTACATCAAATATCGAGACATTCCAATAGAGAAACTGAAGAGAAGTATATACACTCAAAATGCTTACCTCCTCATGCTCCACGGTATGTGCAAGAGGTAAAATGACCTGGCTACTAGGGAAGCCACCAGGTCTTGCACATGGAACTGCATAAGGACTTGCTTTAAGACATGCAGCAGAGTACACATCAACCCCATAGTCAGCCCACTCCGAACGATGTTCTCTCAGAAAACGAACAAGCAAAGCAGGAGGAACATTCTACAAAGAAGTGCACAGTTATTATTATTACAGTAAAGTAACAGGTGACATTTTATTATTGATAAGCAAAAAAGATAAGTGCAAGGGGCAGTAGAGTTTCTGGTACAGTATTGGCACAGATTAGAAACAAAAACACCCCAGAAATATATGATTAGAGATTACCTGCAGCAACATTGATGCCTTCGCAC
Organism: Populus nigra; assembly: GCF_951802175.1. Taxonomy (NCBI): domain Eukaryota; kingdom Viridiplantae; phylum Streptophyta; class Magnoliopsida; order Malpighiales; family Salicaceae; genus Populus; species Populus nigra. The sequence goes on from NC_084860.1 coordinate 11,199,872, forward strand.
ACAGGACTCCTCCAAATGTAGGTGACATAGATACGTTGTATTGAGATCCTAGAAATTTAGTTGGCGAAGAATTTATGACGATGGTCACATCATCCCCACCATCACCATCCAGAAGTGACCACCCACTATCTGTGAATCCATTTACAGCATCATTGAAACCCCTGAAACCCAAACAAGTCAAGTAGCAATGCTCATGCAAGCACAAAGATTACAAATTATTGCAGGTTCTTATGCTCTAAACAAATCAAGACCAAGCAAAGCATCAGCTATGACAGAAATTTTAATCCTTGGCTTAAATCTGCTGACTTAGCGGGATCATTCTCCAATTATCTTAGATGGTTGGAAATTCAACAGATTGGTGCTTCCCCAGTAATCAAATGTTACACTGGGACATCCTTACCTGCAGAGCCTCTGACTAAATGTCCTTAAAACAGCAGGCTGACGACCACCTCCATACTGAATTTCCCCACTAGTCTCTTGTGCAATTTGTCTTATGTACCGCAAGGCCTGAACAATCAAATTACAAAACAATCATGAAACATATTTTGATTGAATCAGAAAAAAGGTACCCGTCACAATGATGTTATTACCGCCATGGTCATTTTCTGAGCAAGAATTTTGGATGACTCATAAAGCGGCCTCAGAACTTCAGGAACACTCCAAACCTAAGATAACAGATTTTAATTGATGCATAAAGTCTTTAAATCAAACATCAATTAGGGGAAAACTTGAAAAGTTGAATTAGATCTTATTCTTACATCTAAGTCAACATGATCAACAATGTGAATGATGGAGCCACCACCCTCACATGGTCGAATTAGATAGCCACTAGGAAGCATATCAGCTCTTACAAAGCTTGAAGAAGGAGGTCCTGTTGGGCCACCAGTAGAAGAAGTCAACGACCTCTCACATATCTGCACAAAATTTTGAGACGAGTGAATGCTGCTGATCTTAAACACCTTTTATTAGGAGAGGAAATAAAGAAACAAAAACACTAATGACTCACCACAAGACTCCCGTCTTCCAAGGTTGTAGTGTATCTTAGTGTCCAAAAGTCACGTGCTGCGGCCAGTGTTGTAGGTGCATAAGTCTGATGAAAATAATAAATAGATTAATACAGCAACATAGCAAAAACAGTTATTTCAAAGGCCAGCCAGAAAAATGAATATTTCATAATGTACATGTACAAACCTGCATGTATATCAGCTCAATTGTCCCTCCACTTCCTGTAGGAATCACACTCATTATGTCTAGGCATCGGCAGTCTCGAAACCAAGAAGGACGATCTTTGAGGATTTCAGCAACCTGAACAGACACAAATTCATCACATGCTATAAAAGAGAAAGGACATAAAAAACCTGAATAATTTAAACTGTTTAAATAGATATGCACCTTAATGGGCTCCAGGCTCACAAGGCCACAAGCTCGCGCTGCTACCCCACTGCAGTTGCGGGAAACAGCAACGATTCCAATAGAATCTGGACCAGGCTACATTGTCATAGGAAGTCAGATTTTACCACAGAACATGTAAAGAATAAAAACAATAACACACAGAACATAAGAAAAACAAAAACTTCAATGGGTGTTACCTTCATCCCAATCATCTGGACCCAGTCGACAGCAGTTCCAGTAGCTTTGGAAAGGAACTCTGCCAGGGTCTCCTCAGCTATTGTGAGAAGACTAACAAAAGTAAAAGTTCAAAACACAGTTAAGCCTGTGAGATACATTGCGTCTCTAGATCACATTGATTCAAAGCGAATGTAATTACTTACCCAGCTGGGTTGTTAGCATCCCTTTGGGGTTGCTGAGGTGTTGGGTTTTGCTGTTGTTGGTGCTGACCGCTCATGACCACAGACTCACAGCTATTGTCTGTGGCCGTTGCTGAAGCCTGTGTAGAATCCACCAAAATAAAGGCTTATTGAGCATGTACATGGAAAAAATCACATTTTTTTCACAAAAGCAATGCCAGTGAATACATACAAAATGGACAAAACCTAACCCATGATCAATGAAAAGAAGAAAACTACTAAAGTAGGCAACTTAATTGCCAATATTAACAGTTTCAAATGTTTGATTAAATTATGAAGCACTTATTGGCAGAAAACTATCATCAAGTTAGAGAGATATCAGTGATTTGCTGATGAATAAAATAAGATTTAAGACACAGTGACATGGTGATTTCCCAAGGAAGAGAGATTTACCAGTGTAACCCTACAAGACCCAAGTCCTGAAGTAAAGAACTAACAGAAAAATTGCAGAGTATCTTACGGTCTGAATTTGTTGGCGCATGTATCCATTTTCATAAACCAAATGGGAGACTTGCTTCTGCAAACGGTCATTCTCTTCCATTAACAGCTTGTTCATGGCAGTCAGCTTTCTATTCACTGTCTGGAGACGAGAAGATTCCTTTCTCTGTTTTTCACGACATCTACAAAATAGAACAATGAAAAACCCAAAACATCAACTTACACAGCAAACTTCTTCAAAGAGGTCACCAAAAGAATGCGGAAACTTGCAGAAAAAATCCATTTCACAAACACATTAACATAACAAAAATGAGACCAATCTCACAATAATGGTCATGCCAAAAAAGAACGGACATAGGATGGTTTATAAGGCCAAGTCGCGGGAGCTCTTTCAAACTTCATGTCAAACATTCAAAACACAAAAGCGAGCATCCAAGCTTTTCAAAATAATAATCTTCAGAAAGTCCCTGAGCTTTCACGATTACATTGTCATGACAATCCTAGAAAAAGGACACTATATCTTTATCACGAAGCTGCTGCTTTAAAACACACATTTTACTTGCATAATAGCAAAACTAGAACGGACTTCAAGTTTGTCCCATTGTCCCTTGTTTTTAGCCAAACCCCCTGGCTTATTATGCAGCTGAAAAAAAGATATCTGAACCACTATTCCGCAGAAGAAGAAAAAAAAGGAAAAAAACGCTCCCCTTTAATCAAATATTTGTTTCTTAATCTCTCCAGGGCAAAGGAAACAAAAATAAGGAGACAAACGCTAAAGCGCAATGAAAACCCGGAGAAGAAACAAAGGGCGTAGCCCAAAACATATTGTTTGGATGTAATCATCATCCATTCAATTTGAAAGCCACATTGAAAGCCTGGAAAATAGCTGACAATCCATTCAATTTGAGGGATATTGAAATTACAGAGAGCAAAAATGAAAAACCTTTCCAAAGATGGATCAATAAACAAATAACAGCTACATTACTCAAGGAATGTTACTTGTAATCACGAATCTCCTCGAAAGCCAAGATAAAAAAACAAGAAGCTATTAACTAAAAAGGAAAAACAAACAAAAGTTACAATTTTTTTAATCAATTTAGAAGAAAAGGCATGAGCTTTAAAACTTGATCACTCCAAACAGATAAAAAGAAGATATATAAACCAACAATTATGCTCAACCAAAGAAGAAGAAAGAGGATGATATTAACTAAAGAAAAACTGATCTTTTCTTCTCAAGACCTTACTTTCCTGCTTCAAAGGTTAGAAGACAAGGGAAGAACAAATCCAAACCAAGCCCACAGTTTCTAGAAAACGCCCCCACAACCATCTTAGTTATTTTTAAACAATGAACGTAAAGCTAGCACACGAAACCAAGAGCAATTGAATCAAAAACCCATTTGCCCTTCCAATTCTCTCCTAAAAATCCATGGAAACCACCATTAAATTTCACCACAAAAGACAACCTTATATGACTAGTAAACAACAATCGAACAAAACAAAAAATTTCCAATTTAAAAAGCCAAGAAAAGGAGTACGAAACCAATAATCCCATTCATCATTTTGTGACTAAAATCTAAAACACACACAGTAACATGAAAGTAAATAAATAAAAATAGCAGAAAAAAAATACACACTCAATTTGGATCCAAACGAAACAGACCACAGATCTCCATTTGATCCAAACAAACATGTACACTCTGATTTTAGGTTACGTAGCTTTGTTTCGTAATTTATTAATGTACCTGCGATTTTGAAACCAGACTTTGATCTGTTTAGGCTCAATGTTGCAGAGAATAGGACACTCTCTAATGAGTTGTTGTCTTCTCAAGGAACTAGGCTTTGGACATTCTGTATACACCCTCTCCAAAGCCTCAACTTGCTCAGGTGTATACCGCACATACTTACTTGAATCCATCTGCTTGTCCTTACTGTGCATAGAAAGCGCCATGTAAAGCAATGAAAACACCTAAAGAAAGAACTAAAACTAAAAGAAAACAACAAAGACCACCCAGATACTGTTTTCAAGTGCTTAACCAAAAGTTCAAAGATGACCCAGATTGTGTTTTTTGAGGTTTTAAGATTAGCAAAGTAAGTTGATGGGATATGCTTCTTTCTTAGATGAAAAAAGGAGTCTTTTGTTTTGGTTCTCGAGTATCTTCTTCTATGCTAGTGATGGGAGTAGCAGTAGTAGTGCTAGTGTTGGTTTCCACAGGCAGGCTCTCTCCTCCAAGAGAGCCTCCTCTCTCCTTCATCAGATACTCAAGAAAGTATCGTGGGTGTTCTGTTTGATTTCTCACTCTTAAGTCGCGGTATGTCCCTCTTTCTCACTCAAGAAACCATAGTAGAGGCAAGCAGTAGCAGTTGTTTCACTCAAGATAAGGGGAAGGGACGGGGAGCTGTTGTGGTCTTTTAACTTGGACGCCAATCTCGAGATTCTTCACTCTGGCTCTTGCCCTTGATAATAAACAAAAATCAAAACAAGGAAACCCACAGAAAGGGAAGAGCTTGGGACTGAATTGAATTGGAGAGAGTAAACTTTTGTGCGTTTATATGATAGAGAAAGCACATAGAGAGACAAGCACAAGAAACAGGCAAATGGTAAAAGAGACAGTGGCAGGACAAGCTGGATATATTACTGATTACACTACTACTACCCTACGGATACGGAGTACTATCATAGTATATTATATTATAGTTTAGTTTAGTTAGCAAGGAAAGGGAAGGAAAATGGAGGTGGTAGAGAATAAATGAGAGGCAGGCAGATCGGATTAGGGGAGGGCGTGATATCTTTTATCTGACACACACATACTGTTTGCAGAGGTCGTTTTTTCTTTTTTGATTCTATTTCTAAAAGTAAAATGGGCTTAGGCTATTTTTCTATTGATTTTCTCTTCTCTCCTTAAAGTTAAACCATGGCATTTTTCCTTTTTTAAAAAAAAAGTTACCCACCACTCCATACTCAATACCGTGCAGGCTGTTAGCTGGCTGCTTCCCTCAGCAGCAGTGCATTTTATGGATTATGATGCATGCGTGTATGGGTTTCTGTGTACTTCTCTATCCATGTATGTATGTGCTTCATGATGATGGCATGGAATATGGATGGATGACAAAACTGCGTTGATGGAGGCATGAATAGAGAGAGAGAGAGAGAGAGAGAGAGAGACCATGGAGCTGGACTTTAGAATTGTAGGCTTGCAAGCTGGGTGGGTTTTTTACCCAGATTCACTACTTAAGCTTCAAGATTTGGACTCTCCAGCTCCTGGATTGAGGGGAATAGGTCCATTAGCTAGCCCCTTTAACCCTTGCTTATTTGGGATGGTAATGGGCCTCTAAGAAAGTCGGCTTTGATGAGGTGTGAATTTAATGAGATGATTCTGGGTCCTACGAGGATTGTTGATGCTTAGGAGTGGGCTGCACTTTGTTGAGCCTGCACAATCTTACAAAGCTAAGGAAGTATATGCTAATGGTACCTTCCAATGCCTAAGCTATAAGGTGTATTTTTTATTATTAAGTATCAGATAATGTTATTGTTGTTATATTCCTTGATGTTGGGTTTTTGGAGGACCATTATCCAAATGTTAGGCAAGAGTTCCCTTGGATGTATTCTATGTATCTTGGATGAGAGATCAACTTTGTTGTTTTCTTGCTAGGGGATGTTTATGATTGAGATCATCTTTCTTTCTTATTTCTTAACAACAAGGTGAGAGAAAGTTTTTTGTGGATACATAACCATGACAGGCTTCTTTGCTTTGAATTGCTCATCACATTGCTTTATAATAAGTTGAGAGTTGTTATACACCCAAAAAGTATGTGTTAAGGGCTTCAATTAGTTTCAACCTAACCATAATAGTTTTATATTCCATCATATTATTTAAAGAGGTGTCATGTTTAGGATGATATGACTTTTTTCAAGGTTAGGATCTTTCACTTTGTTACCTACCAAAAATCCTACAAACTTTCTTTTTTATGACAAAAAAAAAAACTTTACAGGGTTGAGTTTCATCCTATATTAGTGAAGAACATAGAAGACCTCCTAAAAGTCTTCAATGTGCTTCTTAAATATCTTACTTTTGACCAATATATTATTTATATAAGCCTACATATTTTTTCCCCAACTAATCTTTAAAAAAGTTTATTGACCATTCTCTAGTACGCAACCTTTGCGTTCTTTCATCCGAAAGGCATTACTTTATAATAATAGGTCCCTTGATCAGTGATGAAGAATCTCTTCTCTTTATCATTAAGATGCATGAGGATTTAATAATAGCTCGATTTCATGTCTAATGAGTTTAGAAAAGTGTATCTGGCTATTTTAATAACTGATCAATTTGATAAAGAAGAAAGTTGTCCTTAAGAAAGGCTTTATTAAGACTAATAAAAAAAATATGTATATCCATCATTTCTCATTTGTCTTTTTTAATATGACAAAGTTAGCCACCTGTTTAGGGTACTTTACTTTATTGATGGCCTTCTTTCAATAATTTTATCCACCACTTTTAACTATAGTCTTCTATCTTTTTCTTCTAAAATTTCTTTACTTTTATCTTATTAGTGAAAGGGTCAGATCAACATTCAATTTATAAGATACTACTTTTAGACTTATATTGGGCATATATAAGAGCTCAAAAATAAACCTGTCATTTTGGATCTTAAAAAGCTTAGTCAAGGCTTACTTTTGCTTCAAGTTTAAGGATGACCTTATCATGTGACTAATTTTTCATTAGACTCATAAAGATGTCCTTGATGGGCTTAGTCCACACTTTTAGCTTTTTTTTAGGAAACCTGTTTTTTCTATGAATATGATATTTTTTTTCTCTTTTAGGAGATGGATTGGTTCCTCTTGTCGTGGTTACCCCTTATTCCATAGAAAATCTTAAAGTTAAGAATCGAGTGTTAATGGTAGATTTAAGCTCATGGAAAAGAGGTCAATTGATAATAATGTTATATCAAGTATAATCATAATGAATGTTTGTTAAAAGGCATAACATCTCATGATGGTTTTGAATAGTGATTAGAATGTCTAAGATGTCTTTAGATGGTATTCCTTACCTTTTGATACTAATTAAAGAGTCTTTATATGACCAATCTAGAGGGATCAATACCCATATATTCCATCACTCTTTTAAAAATGATATTTACCGCACTTTTATCATTTACTAGAACCTTTTATACTTTATAATTGGAAAGAATTATAGTGATCACCAAGATATCTCATGTGGAAATGATAGTCCTTCCTCATCTTCAAATATAAAATAAATGGGTTCATGCCAAGGATTTGAAATATGAGAAGTACTAAGCTTTTACTTCTTGTATGCCCTTATATTTTTGTCTAAATCCTCTTCTACTATGATGCTACCAATAATTATATTGACTTCTAGTTAAGGTTATTGAAAGGCATTGGTTTTCATATATTTTTTTCGAGTTGTTCCTCTTTTCTAATAAATTATTTGAGATAGTCCCTGGCAATTAACCTTTTTATTATATTTTTTTAATGTAAATTACTCATCTATATCATTCTCATTGTCCTAATGAAAGAAACAGTATTGCTTGGGGTTTTGTATACAAGCATCACCTTATATACGAGGGGAATATTACACAAATTCCTTCCCTTTAATTTTAGTGAACCCTTTGGTCCTGATGGTGTTCAAAGATGTGATCCAGAACCTTGAGAGGGTAGAATGATCATGAATAAATACTTTAAAATATTTCTTTATTCTTGAGGTATTGATGGGAGAATGATTTTCTTTGAAATCTCCTCATTATGTTTCTGTTTCTAAAAGAAAAAATGACTTTATCTCGCTACATTCATCATTTTTACATAAATATAGTTTTCCAAAACTTACTTTACTATTGTAGAGTGTGGTAAAGAGGACATGAAGTTACCTATATAAATATAAGATCATGTACTTCATTTATAAAGGCCTCTGTTATGTTTAGTTTAATAAGGTTTTTTATATAAAGCATTTTTTCATTAAACCTCTTCAAGCATATCCTTGTGCTCTTATCTTCTCGTTGTACAACAATAAAGTTCTTAATGCAACTTTTTTTTACTAGAATGTTCTTATTAAATCGAGTGAACAACTTCATGTAAAGATTATTGAAAGCCAAAATTAAACTGGACTCTAAGTTGTAATACTAGGCCTGAACATGCCTGTAAATGTTGAAATGGTTGACTTTGATTGGTGAATGATTATTTGTGTTGATGAAGATGAATTTGTTTAGATTGTTAGTTTATCCAAATTATATAACGAATTAGTCAAGTTTATCTTATAGAATATAGGGTGATTATTATATAATTACCTAGTTTGTTTGGATAAATTATATAAAAAGTTCATATAAGCTTTATACAAGAAAAAATACAAGTTATCCCAAGATAACTGTTATAGAAATGTTTTTGTGAAACACGTTAGCAGTTTGTCAAGAACGTAATGGACTAAAAAGCTTGAAAATAATTTTATCAAAGGTTCTTATCCTTATCATATGGATGTGTATATAAGGAAGGACAATCATAATCATTTTGTACAACAACACTAGTAGCGGACCAAGAGTGCCCTAGCTAAGGAGTTAAACAAAGTTTCACAACACACACACACACAATCACACACACACATGAGTGGAGTGTGAAGAAAATTCTCAAGGAAAATAGTTCGCTGAAGAGTTGGAGAGTCTGCAAACTCCTAGGAGAAATTCCTATTTAACTGTTAACAACTAGATGTTCTAATTAGGATGAAAATAATTTAAAAATCATCACATGTTCTAATAAGCTGTTATGGTAGAAAGCAAAACATAGTGTTTTTTTTTATATAAGTAAGGTGGTATAGATACAAAGGATTTGTAGTAAAAAAATACTCCTTTTGTAATCTTCTAAACTAGTGAAAGTTATCTATCTTGGGTTTAGCTGCCCTAAAGGGTTTTTTAATCTTTTAAAGTTATTCAAAAGGTTTTCTCTTCATAACTAAATAACTTCTTCATTTAAGTTTTTCCACACTTATAGTTATTTGGTTATTGATCAATGTTTGCAAGGTATTAGAAGATTGGTTCTTAATATACAAGGAACAAAAACAATATTGTTAAATGGTATCAGAACACGTTCACCCATTCTAGAGTGAAATGTTTTTTTCCCTATTGAACATGTCAAAATTGACTTCACCACCATAATTCAATTGTAAGAACTATGCATATTGAAAGGTGAGGATGAAAGCTTTCCTCAAATCATTAGACGAGAAAGTTTGGCACCAAGATAAGCATGGATGGACAAAGCCTAAAACTCCTTTCAGCAACTGGACCAAAGATGAATCCACTAATTGTAATTGGAATAATAAAAGCCTGAATGCTATATATTTCATAGTCGTGTATCCTGATGAATTTAAAAGAATCTCCATGTGTGAAATAGCCAAGAAAGCTTGGGATATTCTTGAAGTTACTCACAAAAGAACAAAGATGGTAAAAAATTACAAATTACAAATGTTAACCTCAAGATTTGAGGAGATAAGATTGTTGGAATATGAATCTTTTAACGGGTTTTATCAAAAACTTAATGATGTTGTAAATTCCAAGTTCAATCTAAAGAAAAAAAAAGATTCATGAATTGTAAGGAAGATTCTAAGATCTCTTGCCTTAAAGATTTTAGCCAAAAGTAAAAGCCATGGAAAAAAGCAAGGATCTGGATACTATATGTTATAAAGAATTGGTAAGTTCCTTAAAAACTTATGAATCTACATTACCTCGTCAAAAGAACAGTAAGACCATTGCACTTAAATCTGTTAAGAAAGAAGATGATTATTCTTTTGATGATGATCTTAATAGTAAAGATATTGCTCTTGTAGCTAGAAAATTCATGTTTAAAAGAAAAACAATGGTAAAGATTAAAAAAAAAAAGCAAAGATTTTACCAAAAGAAATAAGTAAGAAAATGGAAGTAAAGGTAAAATTGAATCTAAAAAAGAGTTGATCACTTAAGAAATGAGTGTCTTAAATTCAAAAGAAATAAAGGAAAAGCCCTTAATTTTACATTAAGTAATGAATCCGATTCTAAAAATTCTAATTCATCATCTGATAATGAATTTGTTTTCTTGCTTTTTCTAGTTTTATTTATATCCGTATTGATATGTACCAAACTATCAATGCATTAAGTGATTATGATAAATACCAAATTGTTAACAAATTCAGTAGTTCTGACATAAATCAAACTATTAGTTATTCTAGTGATTCGGATATTACTTCTATTATTGTCAATCATGAATTAAGCTTACATGAAGCTTATGATGACTTATGTAAAAAAGTTGTGAAAGTCAAGAAATTAAACAAAAAGCTGTTCAACATGTTAATAATTATGGAGAACAAGAAGAATGACCCGAGGGAGACTTTAAAGTTGTTAGAAGTACAAATATCTAGATCTTTTACTAAGATTAAAGCATTTGAGAAAGAGTTAATAGTGTGTAAACAAACAAAGAAACAATTAGTAAGATAAAAACTTGATGGAATGTTGAAAGCGTAAAGGTCAATATTAATCATACAAGTTTAGGATACACAACACATATAGCCTCATTTTCCAAAGGAATTACTTTTGCATAAGGTAAACTAGAAAATACTATCATGCCTAGAGACGAGTTAAACAAAGTCCGAACATTTAAGTTAAAAGGTAAGTTTACTCTATTTGTCAGCAATGTGGAATTATAGGATAAACAAAAATGAACTATTTCAATCTTAAAAATAGATTTTTTAATAATAGTCAAGATCTAAAGTATAAAATTGACTTAGTATTAAATTAATTATGTATTATAGAAAGGAAAAATGGTAAGTTAGTAGGTTATGAGAAATCTCAGGAGTTTGGATATTCTAATAAAACAAAAATGAAAAATCAATGGATAATTAAGAAAAAAATAATATGTCAATGAGCACATACAATACCGGAAAAAATGAATAAAAATTTATGGTACGTAGAGCATCTCCAATAGGTATGCTAAATGGAAAGCTAAATATTAAAAAAAATATTATTTTGGCTTTTTTATATTTATTTTGCACACTCCAAAGGAAGTGCTAAACAAAATGCTAAAATGTCTTTTCTCTCTCATAAATGTTATTCCTAAATATCTCTTAAAAGAGCCAAAACCAACAAAGTAAGGCCACTAAAAAAATAAACCAATTAAATGTAGCCATGTGGAAAAAAAATAACATCAAACTTATTAAGAAATAATAAAACACTTGTTTCTTCCACTCCAATATAAATGGCTCTTCATATGGATTTTTTCCATTGGAGTAAATATGGTAAAAAAAGCCATATTTATACTATTCAAAATGCTATTTTACCAATTTAGCTTTTCAAAATAGTATTTTACATTGGAGATGCTCTTAGATAGTGATTGTTCTAAACATATACAAGGAGATAAATATCAATTTAAAAAATTTAAATCCTTGAGTAGAGGATCGATAACATTTGGAAATGAAAGCACAACTACTATAAAAGGTAAAAGAGTATAGATATTTCTAGTTTACCTACTTTTCATATTTTTTTATTTGTAAATGGTCAAAAAGCTAATTTACTAAGCATAATTCAATTTTGTGATGAGAATCATAGTATGCAGTTTTCTAAAGATGAATGTAATATCTACAATCATGCTGGCAAATGGATCATGAACGATACTAGAATCTTAGGCATCAATGCCTTGGTCATATTGACTTTAAAGACTTGTCAAAAATCTCTAAAAGGAAAGTTAGGAAGATGGTATATGAAGCATGTTAGGAAGAAAAATAAACTAAGGCTCCACACAAAAAAACTATTGATGTTCTGACCTCAAGATGTCTTGAATTGTTGCATATAGACCTAATGGTCCAACTTGAACTAAGTGTCTGGGTGGAAAGAAGTATATCATGGTCATTGTGGATGACTATTCAAGATATACTTAGGCTGTTTTATTAAGAAAAAAGTTTGAATCCTTTGATCTTGTGAGGAAATTATTCAGAAGAATGCAAGTAAAAACGAATCTTTCCATCTCTAGAATTCACAATGATCATGGTAAAGAATTTAAAAACATTAACTTTTCATCTTTTTTTGACAAACATAGTATATATAAAAAATTCTCTACTCTTATCACTCCTCGGCAAAATGGTATAGTTAAGAGGAAGAATAAATCTATACAAAAAATGGCTCGAACTATGCTGAATCGTAAGAAATTTGTATTGTACCCTTTAGGGGAAGTTGTTAACGTTGTATATATATTTTGAATCATGTTGTGTTTAGACCTAGAACAAAACTCACTCCGTATAAGTTATAGAACAACAAGAAGCTTAATGTCAAATACTTTAGAGTGTTTGGAAGTTCTTGCTATATCTTGAGAGATCGAGAAAACTTATATAATTTTGATAATGAGAATGATAAAAAAATATTTATTGGACACTTATCACACAACAAAGTCCACAGAGTTTACAATCTACAACTCAAACTATCTTGGAATCAATCAATATGGTTGTTGATAACAATCTAAAGGAATCTATTAAAAAAGATCTTGATAACATCGTTGAGGTAACTAAAGAAACCTTATCATAACAAGATGAAAAAACTAGGAGAGAATTCTTCATATGTTTCTGAACAGTTATGAGAGAAAAAACCTTTCTCAAGGATAAAACACAATCATCATGAAAAGAACATTATAGGAAAATTAAATGAAGGTATAAAGTTAAGAAAAAGAGTTATCAATCAAGTCTTATATATGTGCTATTTATCACAAATTGAACCCTAAAAGGTTAAAGATGCCCTACAAGATAAAAACTAGATCAATGTCATGCATGAGGAACTAGGTCAGTTCATAAAAAATGACATATGAAAACTAGTTTCATGTCCTAACAATATAATTAAAACCAAATAGTTGTTCAAGAACAAATTAGACGAGCATGGAATAATTATGAAAAATAAAGCAAGACTGGTGGCACAAAGATACACTCAAGTTGAAGAGATTGACTTTGATTAAATATTTAAATCAGTAACTCATTTGGAATCTGTTCGCATACTAATTATAATTGCTTGCCACTTGAATTTCAAGCTATATCAGATGGATGTGAAGAATGCATTCCTAAATGGAATTCTACAAGAAGAGGTTTATATAGAACAACGTAAAGGTTTTACTAATAATTTATTTCCTAATCATATGTACATGTTAAAAAAGCCCTTTATGATCTAAAATAAGCACCGTGAGCATAGAATGGACAACTATCAAAATATATTTTAGATAATAGTTTTTTTTATAAAACAAGTTGACAACATTTATTTTTTAATTTCAGAAACCCCTCCAAATATTACCGACAACTTTTTATTGTATCGGTGATTTTGATAGTAAAAGAGTAAATAGTCAATAGTAAAAAAAAGCATTAATTATTAGTGCCTTGGAATTCCCATAAATATTATATTATAGTTTATGACATTATAAACTCGTGTTCTGCAAATTAATCAGAATCTTCTTCTTCTTTATCAATTGTCTCCTCCTCAACTCAAATCATCATTCAATTCCTCGGTATCAACATCAACAAAAATATTATCGACAATGCAAAAATTTGAATTTTCTTCTAAGTCATTAGATGAAGCAACTTGATATGGATCAACTAACTCATTAAGTTGAAAGACATCATCTCCCACAATTAATTCATCGTTCCTATCCTAAACAACCTCGACACGACCCCTGGGTTTGGTTATCACTACAAATAATCAATCACCTCTTGAACGATCCTCTATAAAGGAAAAAGTGTATGTGTAATAAACTTGTTAGCATTGCTTGGTGAAAACAAAGACATTGTCGACATTGCTGAGTATAGCCTTTAAATTAATTTTGACCAAACTATGATAGAGATCTACTCAGATTTCTCTGTCAGTGGTTTCATACCAATAACATTTGAATAAAAACTATATTTTGTTCACTATGATATTACAATTCAATTACCTCTTCTAACTTTCTATAGTATTCAACTTCAAACTTATTAGAAGTCGATCCCTTAACACAAACCTCATTATTATATGTCTTTCTATCATGCTCATATTCTTTAGTATGAAACACATGTCCATTGATGAAATACTTATTATAGCACTTCACCTTTCTTTCAGGATCTAGACTTAGTAAAGACAAAGTAACAATAGCATTCCTTCCTAATTGATAAACTTGGTACATGAAGTACAACCATGAACAATTAACGAGAAACATGTGATGGAATTAAGTATCCTAAAAGATAAGAATAATTAAACAACACGTACTTGTGTTTTGAACCACTTGAAAAATTATTCATCTTATAATTAACAGATTTGGGATTCAGTCAACTGTGAGCTTTAAAATAGTAAATATTGACGATGTTACCTACAAGGAATTCAACAATGTATCAGTTTATAATATTATAAGAGATAATTTGTTAAAAAATAATGAAATGTTAAGTAGTATTTATTAAATAAATGTCTTAGTTCATCATAGTTAAATAACACATAATTATATGCTTGTTTGAATTTTATTTGAGATAAATATCTTCCTCTCATAATATTTTTTGGTATGGATTATCCAGGAGAGGAGAATATTGACAAGTTCTCAATTAAAGACACTTCCCCACCATCGTTATGCCTTAGAACATGGTTGATTTTCGTTCTCAATTGAGACTCAAAACAGTACGAGATAAATATTGAGATCTTTTCAACAATATAGACCTCACATATCGAAGCCTCAACACACGCCTTATTTTTTACTTTTCTCTTAAAGTTAAACAAGTACTTGTATGGAATTAAATGAATGTTTTGAATTATGCAAAGAAAGATATTTTTTTAATTATGATACATGTATAATCCCTAACCTGTTAAATAAATACATCCATCTATATTGGACCAGACCTTCAAATTTTACCTTAAATGGTAAATGCATAGGTAAATGCCCCATCAAGTCTAAAAACAATGGAGGGAATATCATCTCATGTTTGCATATTGTCTAGATGATATTCATTTCAAGCATTTTCATGTGTTATGTATGCAACTTATTGGAGCATTTATCTCCAAAAAAATAACTGATCATAAAAACAAAGATGTTTTATCATTATTTATTAACGTGAATGCCTTGTTATTTTCCATATAGTATGGAGATATTAGTTTTCTATACATGCTCCAACTAGAAAACATAGGAAAATCATTGATAGTCCATATCAAAGATGCCTTCTCAGAAATTCTTATTTCCTCGATACATCATAAGTCAAAGCCCTGGATGACCACAACTACTTCAACTCATCAATCAACGGTCAAAGATAAATATTTATATTCTGACTCAGATTATTAGGATCGAGTATAACAATGGATAAAAACATGAATTGTGACCTTATACACATCTCTCGTGGCAAGTTATAAACTGTGAATACCACCAGTCAGCAAGAATAAGGAGCAGCAAATGATCCAAATGAATTGAATTTATCTATACATAACCCAAGATGTATATTCCTTGATTCCACTGAAAACCGAGGATGCACACTATTAAAGTGTTTCCAAGCTTCAACATCACTCCGTTCACTGCATCATGTGATTGGTGACTGTCATGTGCTTAAAAGTCTTTAGTGATATGAATAACCTCTACAATCTAGGTGTGATTGAAAAGTTTCTAAGTTTTCTGTGTGCAATAAGAGTCTTTCCCCTGCCAAATCTAGGTTTATAATGAGAATGCCCACATGTTCTACACTCGGTCAACTTTGTGTTTTCAAGGTAGTACAACATGTAGAAGCTTGGACACATGTTAATTTTTTGGTATCTTAAATCGAGGGGTTTTATCATAAACTTAGCAACATAAAGTTCTCTTTCAGCATGTTCTTTTCAAGTAAAATGTTTCTCGTTCATTCGATAATTTTGTCATAACTGGCATCACTCAACCCATGATCTAACTTCATGATGAACACATATGCAAAAACCGATAATTTACTGTGATTTTTACAACCATTCCATAATGGTTCATCAAAATCTTTTAAAAGATAAAAAAAATCTAGCTACGTTTGCATTATGTTCTTTATCTATGATTGAAAATTGACCGACATGACCTTGATTCATTCTCATCGTATCTATAACCATATTTCTATAAAGATTACTATTGTCACCTATAACTTCATGCACAGTGCTAGCACTAGAAGTTAACCCAACCATCCTCTCTACCATGGTATTATGAGGAACATATGGTTCTCTATATCATACCAACATAGATTTCTCCATGAACTATTTTTGTAGAAGATGCATCGTTACAACAACTAGATCGATAAAGTTTTTATTCTTACACCTTTTACATGGACATGTAATACTGTCTTCACTAATATTTCTCGGATTAGATAATGCATAATTAATAAAACCTTAAACCCTATTACAATAATCTATCATTTGCCACCTCTAGGGTGAATCTTAATACATTCATGAACAATCATCCATTACTTATATCAAACCTATTTAAATAATGATGACAACATGTATTAATTAACTACGTTAACTAAAATATTTTCATAAATGTTACAACTCAATAATAAAATTGACAAAATATTAAAACAAACTCATTATATATCTATATAAATTCAAATTTCTACATATTTACTGGAAGTTACAACTCAATAATAAAATTGACAAAATATAAAAACAAACTCGTTAAATAAGTCATTATTTATTTCATAAAAAATAACTGAAGTCAGAAATTCGACACAAGTTTCATCAATTTACAAACAAATATAATTTTACAAAATCTAAAACAAACCATAAAATGTATAAATCATAAATCTATACAACAAAATTATATGAGAAAAAAATTGTAAAACAGTAAACACCCAAACAAACTACATTAACTACAATAATATGAAAAAAAATTAAAATTTAAAAATTATGTTCAAATATAAAAAAGTGTAGAATTGCTTACTTAAGGTAGAGAATCCTCAATAAAATTTGAATCAGAACACAGATGCTGACAAATCAAGTATTGTAGTGGCCATATTTGTTGTTGGAGGTTGAATTGTGATGAGATTGAGAGGGGATGGTTGTTTGTTGCAAAAAAAATGCACAAGGAAGAAGGATAAATGAAGAAAGGGAAGAGGAGGGTCGATCGTCAAGTCATAAATTAAATATTATCGATGGATTCACCTACGGAATTATTTCATCGGGCATTCCATCGGTCATTCTGTCCATAAAAAGTGTCACGTCACCATATAATTTGTCTTTTTGAATGTGACTGTAATATTGTTCGTAATTCCATGGGTATATACCAATGGATTATTTCCGTCGATATATTTATGGACAAACTTTACCGTCGGATTAATTTTGTTGGTAAAATCATCAGTAAAAGTTACATGTCATCGTACTTTTTTGACTTTTTTTTCCCCACTACAATTCCCTTGGTATATGCCGACAGATATAGCGATGAAAAATTTTGTCAGTAAAAATTCACCGCAATTTACCAATAGAAAAATTCTGTTGATATTTCTGTTTGTATTTATTAAATTTATGGTAATGATTATTAGGAGATATTTGATATAGAGGTTATATTTTCTTGTAATAAGATTTATAAATAATATAGAGAAAATATAGAAAAGCCACCTAGTCTTGGAGATAATGGACACTTTGATTCGAAAAAATTGTAAATGATAATTGCACCAGGCACGATAATTAATTAGTATATGTAACTATAATACTATATGTTAATTAGTAAGTACTTGTAAGTATTATAGTATTTTTAACGTTATTCAATAATTATAATTTTTTAATAAGTAATTAAGATTTCAGTTTGTCTCATCCTAGCCGTGGACTCATAAAGTAATAATTTAAATTTCTCGTTCTCAATTGTAGAGAAAAACAAAAGGATTTCTTTTCAGAAAAACTCATAATTTTTTTCTTTTAATATATATATATATATATATATATATATATATATATATATATATATATATATTCCTCTTGGAAAAGTGGTTGATGAGTTTATTCACTGATTTTAGCAATGATACCAAGAAGCACCTACATTTGGTAGAGATAAATTTAAAGAAGCTCGTGCCAATAAGAACCACTGATTAAAATTCAAGAAATAGGCAAGCAAAAGAGAGCAGCAAGTCAGTGCAGTTCTGCCTGTCTAGCTAGCTAGCTTCATGTTTACAGTTAGAAGCAAGAATAATGGCCAATATTGATAGCTCATCCACACATATCCCTTTCTAGTAGCATATGAATGGCTAGGTGGTCAAAGTTAAAATTTTCAAGTAATCTCTAGATTGATGCTTTTGGATAAATATCATGTGCAGGGCTATCATGAACTCAACTTTGTGCATGTTTGATGCCTTTTGTCCTCTTAGTGCCAGTTTACATGTGAGCTAAGGTCATCGATGTTTGATGTTCATGGCTGAAGCACAAATAATTCTCGTTACCGTAGAACATAAACCCCCAAAATCAACTAGGTTAACACAATTTCGAACCTAATAAACGTAGGGTTTAAACCCTAAAACCCACTTTTGTGCAGGTTAAGGTCGACCAGCACCAACCAACCATCGATCTCTTTTGGTGACAATCTGAGAGTGTTTCCCACCTAGCTCTCTCCCTTCACTAACACGAATCCAAGAGATCGAGGGAGAGAAAAAGATAGGGAGAGAGAGCCAACTTTGGAACAGTTTTTTAAGCTTTGGATGCTTTATAAAGATACAAAACACTTTATGGCAAATGTCAACCTCTTAAATCTAAAAGTCAAGTACTTTTCTCACCATCATCGTTCTCTCTATGCCGCCTCTCTCTCTCTCTCTCTCTCTCTCTCTCTCTCTCTCTCTCTCTCTCTCTCTCACACACACACACACACACACACACACACACTATACATGTATAATTAATGGCTTATGATGGGGGGCTCTCAAGGAAAGAGTCAATGGCTACACAGACTCATTTGGTGTCTTCCTGTCTCCCTGGCTATATGTATGATAATGGGGCTCTTTGTTTCTCGTTTTATTTTTCACTTTCATCTCTCCTCTTGGAAGAAAAGGGCATACAAAATTAGGGTTTGGGACAGTAAAACCCCACCAATGGGGCATGTCCACTGAGGCATGTTTCCCATGTCACATTGCGTGATTTTGCAAAATTTACAAAGGTGGTAGTCTCCATCCAGCCCCGTATGAGGGACCCAATTGCTACTGGGTGGAAGAGAGCCGGCCCCATACTTTGTCATGCACCAAAAGAGTGCTTAGACTCCACAAGATTTGGCCCCACCATGCACCTTTCTCACTCTAGAATTGTTTTCCTTTGCTTTGCTTCCATTTTACACCTCTCTCTCTCTCTCGTTGGTTTGAGGTGGTGTCGGGGGTCCATGCATGATAGGAGGTGTAAAGGTAGACATGGATAGAGCGCAAGAATCCCCGCTTGATAGGCTGCTCATGTGAGGGAAAATCTTGATGCCTTTGCTACTAATTATAGCACAATATATAATACATGCCATGATTAGGAGTGGTATTAAAGTATAGTATGAATTTTATTTGTCAAAACCTTTGTAAAGGAAAGGAAAGGGGTTTCATTAGGATAAGTGAGTCTGAACAGTTAAGGGTTAGCTTTAATGGCATTAATCATCTCTCGACATAATAGCAACATCACCATGCATTGATATTTCTCCTTTTCTCATGTCACTATATGGAGATAATAGAAGCATCTTTATGCTTGTTAAAAAGGTATTGTGTACCCTTGAGTGGTTTTTCTTCCTCCTTTAACTACTTCGATTCCTTAATTTAAGTTATATAAGGTTAGACATCATGATATCATGGTTAGGTTTGCTTGCTTAGCCAAAAATGAAAGGACAACTTACTGAAGAAGACTCGATTTCGATTTTTTTTCTTGCGCCAAATTGAGGAATATAATTTCCCCGTGAATATATAGAGAAAGACCTATATTCTTGTGCTTATAATCAACATTTTTGGCGTTACTTCTCGTTGGATTTTCTTTCTTTTCATATCACATTTCCCATACCAATAGGGGTTGCATTTATAGACATTTTATTCTCATGCACCATTCAACTTTTCATTGTAAATGACTATATTTTATGTTTCTAGAAAAGAAAAGAGAACAATGCAGTATTTTATCTTTCACATGATTTAGAGATAATATAAATTAAAGCTTAGCCACCGGAGGAAAGAAAAGGCGATCATAAGATGGGCAAAAACAACAATAGATGTGATATATTATAGGTTTGCGCATTGTGATATGGAATGGGAAGTGATGCGGACGAGATAGTCTAGCTGTTGTGGAGGACTCACGCGCGATTAGAATAGAAAATAGTGTTTTACCAATATAAAAAAAGTCACAAATACATTAATATTTTCGTGTTATGATTATAAAAAATGACAGAAATGAAAATTTAATCTAACTGTTTGAGAAAATCGAAAACAATATAAATCGAGACACTAATCTAGCTAGATTTATCAATAAACATACAAAATATGTAATACATAAAATGGATATTTATCAAAAGAAAAGAAAATAAACAAAAAGAAGAATAAAGGGGGTGGAGACAGAAAAGAAAAATACAAGACGCGGTTGCCTTGGATGATATTCAACCAGCAGTAAGGAAATTTGCCAGGTGAAGGCTTTTGTTAGAGAGAAAAGGGAGCGAAAAAGGTAGGGTTTTTTCTGTTGACCGATCGAGATTCTTCTGGTTTCTTTTCTTGAGCATGCATCGGTTGTATATTCTTGTTTTTTCTGTTTTAGGACCAGATAGAGTTGCAGTGGGCCAATGCGTTTGCATTTTTTGGATTGGGTGTCGTTTGTTAATGGATGCCAAATTACATTTTTTATGGAAAATAAAACAGTAAGGCACCTTACCTATACTGGGCATGCATGCACATCCCTGTCTCTCTTGGCAGGAATATATGTGACTTGTGTTTTGTTGGGATTTATTTTTTATATATGTGTGGCCATGCATGCTGCTTGTGGGTCTAAAGTTTAGCATCATAATTGGCTATACCAATGTGAACAAAAGCAAGCTCGCAGAAGCTCCCAGCAAGCAAGGTTCTCCTGCTCTAGCCCATCTCCAGATGAGGTGAAAAGGATCACGCAAGGCCCTAAAAGAGACAAATACATTGAGCATTGTGTTGGGAAAACTTTGTGGCAGAAAATCGAAATAATTCAGTGGTGGAAAACTTGAGGATCAGATAATGTAAAACAAGAGAAGGCAACAGTGATACGTTGAATTTTGAGATTCCATTTCCACATCAGTCTTGACAATTGACAGATATCATGAAGGTAATAGTGATATCATTGATGCTGTCGATGTATGGGAAGTAAGAACCCGCTTTATTGACCTCATTTCAAATTTCCCATATCTCACCGATGCAAAATAAATAAATAAATAAAAAATCTATACCATACGCCGATATTTATGAATATTATAATTAATTAAGGTACCATTGGAACCTGCTGGCTTTTTAGAGCTGGAAATTTGGCCCAAAGCTTATGATGATCTAATTAATACATCATTAGTGCTGGATTAGCGAAAGAGTTAGAACTTTTATGGAACTTATCCATTTTTTTTATAGGTTGAACATAATCAACATGCAACCTATTTTGCACATGGTTTTCATCTTGTTACTTTATAATAAGACCATTGCTAAATATATATATTTTTTTTATTTACGTGGGGTGTCCGGGCCAGCTTGCGCGCACCACGACTATTCCCCACGGCCCACTGGACATCCTGCAAGCCCAGGGGCAAGTTAGGCACCGCGGGGGTGACAGACGTGCACATAGAGGGTCGAACCCGAGACGAAAATGAAATAAGTCACACGGTTGACCACAGCAATTTGGCCCTCAAGTGCAGACCATTGCTAAATATTAATCAACTATTAAGTGGACAAAGCCTTTCCTAGATCATGCTTCGTACTTGTGAATTACTTGGTCCGCTTCACGAAACTAAAGCAAACAACAATGGCAATATTCATTAAATTCGAACTCTTTAAAATTGCTGTGTCATTTTTTTGTCTTTTCAACTGTCATGTTTGTTATACTTTAATTAATTTATATGTTAATGGAAATTGAATCTTTTTATCGTGTGATTTTAAATATGCCACCTTAATGTCTGGAGGAGATTTTTTTTCTGGGGGTGGCAAAATTTATTTTTTTTCTTTGTAGAGTTAAAAATATAAATTATTAAAGGAAGGGGGTGAATAAAAATTAAATAATTTCCTCACGGTGGCCAGCCCCCTAGTTCCACCACTGCCTAATGTTACAAGCAATATCTTGGCAAACTAAGAGTACAAATAAAATAAAATAAAAAATGCTTGAGGGTCGTGCTTCAGCGGTATGTGGGGGCTTGTCTTCTTCTGCCGTCCCTAGTTCGACTCTCTCTGTGTATCCTGTCACCCCCGCGGTGTCTTACATGTTCACTGGGCTTGCAGGGTGTTCAGTAAGCCGTGGGGAATAGTCGTGGTGCGCGCAAGCTGGCCCGGACACCCCGCGCTAATGAAAAAAAAAATACAAATAAAAAATAGAAGTCACCACCAAACTTTATGATAACTATAAATTCCAACTAGTTTTTAAAGGTTATAAGTAAGAGGTTGACTATATGATAGAAAAGATGACCATTACCTTATATATTTTATTTAAAGTAAGCTGTATTGTTATTTATTTTTAATGATGAAGGTACCCATTGTGTTTTTGTTAAATTTTCTTACACTAGTATTAGTTATAAGACAATAATTTAGGATATGGGCCTGATAACAAGACTCAATCCCTATTTTTAAAACATAAACATTGAACTCGAAAGGATAGTAAATGATAAATAAAGATTCAAGCTCGTTTTTCTTGATTATATCCAAAATAAACCAGAAGGCCACCACTCACACTCAATAAGCTTTGGTGGGGTCACATTAAACAAGTCCAAGTCTACTCAACAATGGTAGGGTATAACATATTACAGGACCTAAATATATATAAAAAGAATGACCAAGTAATATTTCCAAGAAAGTTTTCATACTTTTTTAAAACAAAAATAGTGTACCTTCAACTTCACAAGGAAAAATTCATCTTAAGAATTTTACCATCATTAGGTTGATTCTTTGATAGAAAACAAACTTCATATTTTCTGAAAACCATAAAGTTTCAACTTCTCATGAACATAACCCTTTTATAATGTATATCCACATGTTGACTCTTTCATAAAAAGAACAAAACTTTTTATTTGTATTTTATAAAAACCTCTAAAGCTTCAACTTCTTGTGAACAAAAATCTTTTAAGGATTATACCATTTACAAGTTGATTTTTTGATTAAAAAAAAACAAAACAAATATAAAAACGCACATGGACAAAAGCATTTAAGAATTAAATCATCCTCAAGTCAATTATTTGATCTACATACATCACACATGAAGAAATTGAAAACATATATAATCACAACATTATAACATAAATCCTGCAATAATTAATGAACACACACACACATAAAAATTAATAACACATTACAAATTCAAAATAGATAAATCAATATATTAAGGTTTAAAATTAACCTTCAGAAGCTGCTCGAGTTAGCCAAAAATTATTAGAGTTGGGAGTGACATTGTTAACACATGGGGTCATGCTTCATTGTTGTTGCTATGCTTTTAGTTTTGGATCATAAACATCTCTTTTCCCTCTTCTCATTTACATTGATGGTGAAGTCTAATGTAGCATCTTATACATTTACGTGCAATTTAAAACATGCAACCAAGCCACTTTTATGAGAATTAAGGCAATGTTTTTACTTTTCCTTTATGTTACCTTGTTCAACACTTCTTATATTTTTCAATTGTCTCCATATTCGTCATGTATATTCTAATTTAAGTAATTCAGATTTAAGAAATACTTAGTATATTTTCCTCCCTATTTAAGCAATTCAACACTTAGTATATGTTTTAGGATGATAGTATCTTCTTTTTAGCATAACTAGTTCCTTATCACGGGTCTTTGAAAACTAGTTAAGGTTTCCAATGACCATAATATTATATAACGACTTCTCTTTCTATTTTAACTCCATTTTCAAAACATAAAACAAGCTTTTATTTTTATAGGTTCACCATGATGTCGAGTATGATAAGTTCTATCAAGACTCGTGCACCAACTAAGAGCAAGTCCATCCAAGCTTTTATGAAAGCAATGCATCAATAACTTTTTATCAGAACTACCTTGTTAGTAGAGCCTTGGACGAGTCATAGAACATCGAGATCCAATAAACTTGTTGAATTAGAGCACATTGAAGCCTTTCGGGATAACAACATTGGGAACCATACACATCTTACTAGCCTTAAAAGGACCATACAAATTTGTCTTCTCAATCGCTCTTCAATTGAATGATATCAATTAGCTCTAGTTTTTTCAATCATTCTATCAACAAGAGAAGTAGTTTAAGTTTGGAATGCTCAAAGTGACTTTGAGGTTTCTAGAAATTCCTTTTTAACAATAATGGCTAGTCCGAGATGGCTAATTTGATAGAAGTTAGAAGTTTTTTTTTTGACAAATAGATATTTTTGAATGAAAGAGTAAGGTATTTTTAAATTGATCTCAATTGATGAAGAACCAAGAGAAGGCATCCTCGTAGTAAGTTATACTATAGAAACTAAAAGTCTTACATAGGATTATATAATTGATTTAAACAAGCTAGTTAATTGATTTATTTTACCTTTTGAGGAGTTGATCTCATATGAGTGCTTTTTCATGATTTGAGATTTCTTTTCATCTCTCATTACGTGGTTGATGTAAGCCCTTGAGAAACATTGAGCTTTCAAAATGTAACTTATATATGTGTTCCCTTTCTTAAAAACTAAAAAATAACCTGCATAAATATAAATATTAAAATAAATAAAAATAATTGATTGGATATAAAGTAGCTTTTTTGTGACAAGTGACAAGAGTTGTTGAATGTTTTGATGTTATAAAGGAGTTTAAGAACCAATTTGATGTCTCAGATTTTAGATAAAATTATTTTTCCAAAGAACAGGATATGTTATCTCGACTTTTCCTTAGAGTAGGATTTTGTTTGATTTTATCACAACCCGGGTGTAAGGGATGAGTCATTTAAAGATTTAAGGTCCAAATATTTTCTTATCGACATGAAGTATCCTTATTCTCTTTACATTCTTTGTTTTCATATTGGATAGAAATGTTTATCATATGATAAATTATTAAATATATTAATCCATCCATTTTAGGTGTAAAATCCAAAAATTTCATTCATCAAAAAATGTGAGAAATGATTTAATATATTGTCTATATATTTTAGGAAGGTAGTTCGAAACTTCTTTTTATTAAAAAATATGGCAACAAATTAACACATTAACATATATATTTGAAGGAGAAATGGTTAGAATTTTTATTCATCCAAAAATAGGATAATATAATAGTAAGTTAATTTATCATACAAACTAATTCCCCTTCTTTTTAACGCTATTTTGGCATGTTCTTTAGTAAATTTTAAAAATCCTTTTAAGGATTTTACCATCCTCAAGTCAATTCTTCAATATAAAACAAAACTTTATATTTTTTAAAACTACAAAGTTTCAAATACTCACGAATAAAATCTTTTTAAGGTATATCATCCACAAGTTGTTTCTTAGATAAAAAAGAACAAAATTTTTTATTAATATTTTTTTTTTTTGAAAACTATCGAAGTTTAAACTTCTCATGAACATAAACCTTTTAAGAATTATACGGTCTATGGGTTGATTATTTGATAAAAAAATATAAAGCAAATCTTTATTTACATTTTAAAAAATAAAGACTCAACATCTCGAGGATAAAACCCTTTTAAGAATTATACCATCCTCAAGTTAATTCTACAATCAACAAACATCACACATGAATAAACTAAAAACCCAATCATGCAATGAACATGGACACACATGAAAACTAATAGATATTCCAAATTCCTTTTTTTTTTGTATCTCTTTTTTATTTATAACTCACTCTTTGCTTATCTTTTATCTCAAGTTCCTTTTTTATCTTTACTTTCTCATCTTCCTATGTTTTATCTTACAATTGTTTTGGAGAGAGACCAAGATTCTTCTTATTTGTCTGGTTTCATGTTTCTTTACTTACTTGTCATTTCGCTCTTTATTTTTTTAATTGTCTTATGTTGAGAAGAAAAGGGGTCAAAGTAGATCATTACACTTAACATCAAACTAGTACATTAAAAAGAATAAACTCTTCTAAATATTGTCCCATTCAAACTAATAAATTTAATTAAACAATAAGATTTTAACATGCCTAAATAGTTATACGCTGATTTTTAGTCTGGTCCAAGTCATAATCTCAATAAATAATATCCTCGGTTTAATTTGATTTTTGGACCCAAACCGAATATAACCAGACTATATACACTTCTCATGACATATTAGTTTTTTTTAAAAAAAAAATTCAAGTTAATACAGATTAGCCTATTAAATAAGGAACTCGAATCATAAAATCAGAAAAAATTTATAAAAAATAAATTTAAAAAAATTATAAAATTTAATTTTTAACAATTTTAATATTAAATAATAAAATTAAAAAAAAAACAAAATAAATCAAGTCACTTTCAATGAAGTGCAACTTACAAGGAAATGAAGAGTGAATTCACTTCTCTTTTTTTAATTTTTTTTAATTATATAATTATTATTTTCAATATATATATATATATATATATATACACACACACACACACACACTTTTATTCATCTCCATTGAAAAGGGATAAGAAATAGCCTAACCAGTATGAAATTACATTCTCGATATAATGATTCTAAAAAGAGAGAAAACATTGTTATGCGAATCCTAATAAATAATGATGCAAGGTGAGTCATTCCCTTATGTAGTTTTAAGTTTGCAAAAAAAAAAAAAAAATCATTTGATTAATTTTTTAAAAAAATAACTATTTGAATGAGAGTGAATTGTCGATATAAATATAGTATTGTAATAGATAAACAAACCTTTTTAACTTTTTATAAAATTGGAGAATAGTACATATTAGAATTAATATTTAATATGTATAAAGATTATATCCTTATAAAACATCCATTCTAAAATTTTTGTTGTTGCTAAAAATTAATACTTTATCTTGAGCTTTTATTACTTCACATAGTACAAAAGAATTAATTTTAATAAACCATCCAAAATTCCAATAATTTTTTATTTAAGCTTACTTCAAAACAAGATTCAATGAACTCAAAGAAATTAAATTCAATATCTCTGTATAAAAACCGAACCTAAGTTATAGAGTTGAAAGAATGGATAGGAGAACAAATTTAAGAAAAATCAACAATAGAGGGAGGAAAAAAACTCAGAAAATTTCTTAATTCAATTCCACTCATTCATTTAAAGCATCTATTTATAGGACTTGAGAACCAAAACATTAATTACACATAATTCATGAATCTTCATAATTAATTCATGAATATTTATTAAATTATGATGAATATTCATAGTTCATGGAAATAAATTTCATGAATATTCATTGTTCATGAAAATTTATAAATATATTAATTTTTATGGTATAAATAATGTAATGTGTAATACAATATTTTAGGTACTAATTTATGAATACAAAGTAAGGTAAAGGATGATTTTTTTGTTTTATATCATATGGGTCATTTATCATATTGATCCAAATACTTTTTTTTTTCGTTTTGTTTGGAGGGGAGAGAAGAGGGTTTGGTGTTCTGTAAAGATTCTTAAAATGCATAGTTGTTGACTGGAAATGTCAAATGGATGGAACATATATGCATGTTTGAACAAATATTAGCTGAGCAATCAACTCGAATCTTAGCAGAATTCAAACTTCTTTTGATAGTTTTGGACCCGCTTGCTTCCTTCCTGCTGACAAGGGGGAAGGGATCATCTGATTCATGCAAAGAATGAATTGGACAAACCAACGAGCTATTTTGACCATAATCATGTCTTTGTTTGGTTTCAAGCTAGAACGAGTGCGGATGTTACTGTTCCCCACGCAATCTAGCCTCTCTCACAGTTGATTGACTCTGTAGATTTTCACGGTGATTTTTTTTACTGTATTTTTTTTTTAATTTCTCCCTTAAATTGCTAAATTAAAGATTAATGTGGGTTAATTTATTAAGAGAGAGTGAGATTAAAAGAGGGGATCAAAGTAAAAACAACAAAGGTAGAACCGTAGAATAAATGACTTCAACAAGGTTGATGTGAAATGTGCATTTTAATCACCTAATTTTTCAAAAATTAAGAACAAAGTCAATTTTAGTTTCAAACTTCATTTTACATTTTTATTTTCTCTGGTTTGAGAGAGGAGAGGGAAAATAATTGGATTCTGGCAATAAAAAAAAAAATAATCATTTACACCGATTAAGGCCACAAAAAGAATTATTTTCATGTTAATGGGTTCCTTTCAATGGGAAAAGTTTATCTTAGGTGTTTCTTTTCCTTTAACTTGCCTTATATAGTAGATTTGAGCCCGCAAACAATTTTGATTTCTGATTAATTGTGGGTTTTTATATACTTTTTCATGTTGTTTGAGGCTATAAATATATTTTACAAGGTGTTTATGGTATTATTTTTTTTTATTGAAAATAAGTTTTTTTAATCTGAAACATCACAACTTGATTTTCCAGTGACTAGGGGTCATCGAGATTTGGGTTGGGCAAGCGACGCATCACTTGCTATTTTGCTTTGAAAATGCAACCACTTAAGAAAATTGAAAGAAAAAAAAAAGCTAAGGCTTGTGGGCTGCTCTAGATCCACGTGTCTAAACTTTTCTCTTGAGGTCTATATGCTCTAAGCCAACTAGACCCGCGTGCCTTAGCTTTTTTCTTGAAGCCCATGCACTTTGGACCAACTAGGCTAATGTGCCTAGCCCTTTTTTTTTTTCCAAATTACTCATCAAAATTAGAATTTTTCTCTTGCTTGATTTATTTTTATTTTATCATTAAATATTTTATTTATCATTAATAAAGTAATATAATTTGTTTTGGTTAGATATTTTATCTTATTATCTCGAAATTTGATTGGTTCTTAGTTTTATAAGTGTTAATTTTAGATTAAAAAAATAATGAAAAAAATTATTTAATCTATTTAAATTTATAACCCGAATCATAAATTTAACCGATTAATTTTAATTAATTAAAAATTAAATTTTATAATTTTTTTAATTACATAAATAGTTTTTGTTTATTTAATACCATGAATACATAAAAAAATTTATTTATGATTAAGATTTTTTTACGTGAAAAAACATATAAAAAATATTGTCAGATTAGAAAAAAGTTATCTGATAGACGATAAAATGCAAGTAATAAAATAAAAATTAATAACCTAACCAGAAAATAAAAGGGTTACATCGATCCCATCAACACAGCACTTAAAAAAAAAAAAAATTAACGGGTTGTACTGATTCCATCAGTGCAGTGCAGTGCAGTGCAGTCCATTAAATGTTGAGGTATGAGTACACAAAATTCAAAGACCTCTTAATTACTATTTTTTTTAATAGATTTAATGTACTATTTGTCACTAATTTCCCAAATTTCTTTTCTGACTTGCTATTTAAAAACAAAATTCGGTTTTGAAGATTTTGGCCAGATTGCTTCTTCAGGGAGGCTATTTGGCCTGGTCCCACCTATGTCTATTGTCACAAAATATATATATATATATATATATATATATATATATATATATATATATATATATAAAGCACAGGAAAAGGAAAAGGAAATTTGAAGATGAGACCTTAGCATACCTTATTTAAATCCTAATATCATCAGTAATTTTTTTTAGTGTTTTTAAATTATTTTAATATTTAAAAATAAATTTTAAAAAATAATAAAAATATTATTTTAATATATTTTTAAATAAAAAATAATTTAAAAAATAATCTCTATGATATTATAAAACAAATTCTACTAATAAATGGACAAAGATTTGTACGAAGACCCATTTGGCATATTATGTGTGATTAAGAGGGTATTTGTTTTTGTATTTAAAAAAATAATTTTTTTATTTTTTTATTTTAAATTATTATTTTTTATATATCAATATTAAAAATAAAAAAAAAACATAATTTGTATATAATTAAAAAAATAATCATTAACACAATACCACCACTACAAAATCTATCAGGCAAAGATTTGTGTGGGTTTCTTAAGACCCATTTGATATAGTTGGGCTTCTTTTTTTTTTTTCAAAGTTTTAAATTGGTATGCGTTTTTGTAGATTGTTTTTATTCTGTTTCTCAAAACCTGGTTATAAAAATTTTCATATCAAGATTCTCATAAATAATATTCTTAAATTTCCAACGTTTTTCAATTGTTAATATTCTTTTTTAAAGACTCTGTTCAGAATTTTCACCAGCCTGTCTTTTTCAAAATATTCAATTAATGCTCTTAATTTTCTATTTTTTAAAAGTTGTTTTAAAACTTAAAAACAAAGGCCAAATACAACAAACATCGTCTATACAAGCAAGTCACCTCACTGCTGCGCTGTGATAAACAAACTCTGTTGCACCTTGCAAGCTAATCAAAGCACACACAAACCCAGACTCAGCGCAGCACACTTTCAGTCTCGAGTTCGCACTCGAAAAGGTTGCAAATTTTCGAACAATCAAAGCTCAAGTCACCCATAATTTTAGACTCGAGTTCGATCATGATATACTGAAAAGAAGATATTGAAGTTTACGGAAAGCATGGTGCAAGGCATGAATGCAGCATCGCTTTCATCCTCGCCAGGCAGAGAGGGTCGAGCAGCTCCCACCCCACACCCCCTACTTCAACCCATTCTTTCCTGGTTAAAACATGCACTTCTACCATCATCATCTCACCACAGAAAAGTAAAAGAAAGAAGATAATTCACACCAATATCTGTCAAACCATCTATCTTATTCGATAAGTCGAAAAATAACAAGTAATGAAAGGACTCTGATTGTGCATAGAAATAGCAAATCTAGATTTTCACTAAGCTAATGAAACATAACCCACCCAGCTAATTAACATCATTCCAATTTTGTGCAGAGAAGTCTTAAGCCTCACCGCTTCATAAAAGCAAGCAAACTTAACCGTCATTCTCCTCATGAAGAAAGCGCATCAACTGGAAAAAATCCACTGGAGCAAAGATAATGATGAGCACCTCTTAATTACACTGCCTACTTCATCTTTGCAACATCCTACAAACCAACTACTGGAAAAGGCTATACATACTGATGACACGTCGGTAGAGCCACAATAAAGAAATACTGGCACTATAGGGCTATGGGCTTCCTGAATCCCCACTCTATGAATAACTGTTTTCTGAGCTAATCGCATGCAACACCATCACTTCCAGTGTATCAAGACTTGTCATCCAAGGAAGCAATATCATTTTTATTGGCATTAAGATTGACATTAGATTGTGATTTGTCACCTGGGGCCATGCCATTCTGTTGTTGATTCTCTTTTTTCTTTGAATTGAGAAACCGACCCCCACATCCTCTAGCTCTTTTAAGTGCATGCTGATGTCGAGATTCATGCAAGTATGGCTGCAAGATTACTTTGACTTGTCATGAAAAATCTAATGTCACAAAGGACATGATGCCAGAAAGACTCGGGTGTAACATGGTAGTAAACAAAGAGGATAATAGCCTAAAACTCAGCATGTATAGCCACATGGCTGTAAGACATCCAATCAAGTAATCATAGAGTGGCATTCACATGGCATCGGATCATTCAAGATACTCCGGAATATTTCCAATGAAATCAGAAAACCTAGGTTCTTCAAGTTTCATGACTCTGAGCTTAAATTCAGACAGTCTTTGAAAATTATACCAGTGGCCTAGACATGCTTGACCTAAAGTAAGAGAGGAATAAAATGTCTGAAAAAATATATAGGAGGAGCGGTTGTGAAACAATAACAGCAAGAGATTCATGTATGCCTTCTTTATTTAGATTCTAATATATTAGGTGAACAAAACACAATATCAAATGCAAGTAGAATGAAATTGGCTGCAGACAACCAACAATGTACCTTCCGAGACTTGATTGCTTTGTTCTCTGATTCAGCTTTTGCACGAGATTGCCGTCGTCTCAAGATACCATGATACTGTTTTGCATTAACAAACACAGGTTCCTCCACAGCATCAGATGGCAAAGGAACTCCAGCTTGCTGAATTCCCATCAATTGAAGATGGACCTGATCAGATAATATGTTCAAGAGTTACTTGTCGCCACCCAAAAAAAAAACAGAAAATGTTTCCTCATAAACGAGTCTTTAAAGATATACAGGCTAAAGAGTTACTTAAAAAAAAAATGTTTGCTCATAAACGACATAGTAAACACTTTCAGTGAATCTTTAAAGACCAAATAAACATAAAACCCCACATATTCAACCCTGAAATAGTACTCCATTACAATGTATCCCATCCATCCATTGATTTTGGCCATTTGACCATTAAAGGGTTCCACATAAAACACCAATTACCCTATTTAAACCCCAAGCGAACCTACTCCTTTTGTTCTCTTCACTCTCTATTGGCCATCTCTCTTCCATTCTTTATAGATTAGCTCCAAAATAATTCTCTACCCAAAACTCACCATCATTGCACTCGCCAACACCTATAACCACAATTGCCCACAACACATGGTGGGTCTGCCTGCATTTCTTCGGCTCTAAGTTCATCTCTTCAATCTCATTTCTCCACTTAAATTTTTCTCAAACCCCTTCGCCGCTGCTGAAAAATGGCTGAAAAGAAAGTGACCCATCAAACCCAAGACCCCAAACAACAAAATCCACAGGACCAAAATCAAAACTTGACCCAATAAAAACTACAGCAACTATCCTTGGAAAACCCAAATGAAAAGCTTCAATCTTTGATATCTCTCAGATTTTTTTATGGGAATGAGAATGAAGTTGATTTTGGAAAATTGAAGAAAGAGCATGCATTGTTGGTTAAATAAGGTCAAAATCAACAAAACATTACAATTTTTCAATGGATTGACCACAATGAAATAGAGTCATAGTTTGGTGGTAAAAATTTGGGATTTTTTAGTTCAGGGGAGACTTAAAAATTTGCTGAAGGTCAAGTTTCTTAAAATTTGGCCTAAACTAAATGCGATCTCAAATCGAAAAATCACAAGAACAGCCATGTTTCCTAAACAACCCAGCATACAGCATTAAAAAAGAAATTACCATTGGTTGTGCACCATAGGGCTGTGGAGCATATGGCTGGGCATCATATGGAGCAAAGATGCTTCTATAATAAGGATCTGGATATGGGTAAGCTGCCGGTGCCTTCAAGTCAAAAGGAACAAAAATGATAAAAGACAAAATTTAGTATGTCAAACTGCCTAGTTCTTATTTGGTGGAAACAAGTATTGGGTAAAGTTTGTTGCACAGTTGTGGGAGAGTTCTGATTTTTCAATGTAAGTTTGAAGAAAGATCAAAAGTCATGGCATGGAAAATGAAAATTGTTCTTAAAAATGGAATGCAAGGCAAAGTAGAAATGACCTGCTTCATTCAATAGGTTATTCTATTCATTTTATCTGTAAAACAGGGAGGAAGCTGAAATTCAACAAACTTCCACAGCCATGATTACCTTCACTGAAAAATCATGATCGATTGATTTTCCTAAAAATCTTAGTGCTAGAGCAGAAAAAATCTCAATTCAGAGAGAAATAGAGGCATATGTTGAAAGAAATTCTAGCTGTCAGACCATTTTCAAAAGTAAACTATAAATACCATAACAGAGACATAGCTATAAGCACGCAGACATCAAAAAGGCAGTGGCAAAAGTTTTTCTAAACTCCAAAATAGGAAACAAAAAAAACTCTTGGTATATACCAAAAAGCCACTCTTGGTAAAATTACGTATCCCTTAACAAAAACACAACAGTTATTAACAATATTTTGTTCTGTAGAAAATACCATAGCATGTCCTGCTCCAAGCTGGGGAGTTGCATACTGAAAATTTGGAGGTGAGATGCCTGGGTGTGCCAGTGCATTTGCAGGAGAAGAAGTCTGCACCTGGGGTTCTGAGTGTTTTTGCTGCTCACCAGCTTCACTATTATCTGGAAAGCAGCTTTTGAAAATAATATTATTATCATAGTTAAACATCAAATGCATGGAATTTTCAAATAAAAGAGGATTGCTCAACCACAACAAGCTTCAGAAAAGGATGGCTAACATAAAAAAGAGCCACAGTTTGAGCAAGCGCTATCAAATTGATCATACAAGTCAAACATTATAAGCGAAGACACTCTAAGTTTACCGTCTACATGTATGACACCTAAAATTAATGCACCCTATCAAATAATCCCAAGAAAATCCTAGGGTGCGGTGCTGTTTGGTTACCAAGAATAAAAGGTCCAGAACTGGGATGTAGGAATCGGAATGCAAATAAGGAGCCATAATAACATTTTAATTTCAATATTGCATTTCAAATCGTAACAAGGAATCATAATGAAAGTTTTCATATCTAGTTTGTAAGATGAAAGGGAATAATGATTAAAAAATTGATTTCATCAACAGTGGTTGTAGTAAAAATTAGTAAAAATAATAGAAGTAATTGTGGTGGTGGTGGAGGAGGAGAAGGAAGAGGTGGTGATAGTAACAATAGTATAGTAACAACAATAATATCGTAATGAAAGTTTTAATATCTGGTTTGTAAGATGAAAAGGGATAGTGATTAAAAAATATTTCATCAACAATAGTTGTAGTAAAAATAACGGAAGTGCTTGTGGTGGTGGATGAGAAAGAAGAAGTGGAGATAGTAACAGTAGTATAGTAATAACAATAATATCTTCAAAAAAAAAAATCAATACCACCACCATGGGAGGTGGCGGTGGAAGAAAAGAGCTGTTTATGGTGGAACAACAACAATAACAATGTAATTTAAAAAATGTCACCACCACAACTAAAAGTGGCAGTGGTGGTGGAGGTGGAGGTGGAGGTGGAGGTGGTAATGGTGATTGAAATATAGGATATGCATTGAATACAAATAACAAGTATTCTTTAAAAAAAAAATATTCTCATTTCTTGTTTTTATTCTCACCTCTCTCCAAGGGAATGAAACCATATTTAATTTTCATTCTCATTCCCACTTCATTCCTTTCAACAAAGCATATGCAAAGTATGAATAAAACTTTCATTCTCATTCTCATCATTCAATTCCTTGTTACCAATCAACACCGAAGAGTAACCAAATATCTCAGATGTTTTTTTTCACGATTACAAGATTCCCTCCATACAGGAATGTAGGTTTCTCACCAAATTTGATATGCATAGTATTCCCATGATATATGGAAATGTTTATCATCTTTCCTGCTCTTTTATTATTACTATTATTTAAGTAGGATCAAGAGGATTCAAGCAATGCAGCCGGAAATCTCAATTAGGATTCTGCCCACTGGAGCAAAATATTGTCGAGGCAAGTTCAACAAAATAAAAGAAACATGAACCCTAATAACCTATGTCCAAGGTCAAAACATAATAATATAAAATATCCAAACTGGCAAATGATAGAAACACGAATAAATTTTGCATTCCATCCATTTATAGAGAAAGCATTGTATAGCTAAGTAGTGACTCCAAGGTAACAAATCTGCAAAAACATTTTGAAAAAATTACCAGAAAGATCATGCACCGAAGAAGTCATGAGGCTGTTATGTCCACAGTCCCTAAGCTCAAATCTGGAAGCACGGATAACACCCAAAAATAGATCCAAGGTCAATAGGATACAAGAGCATTATGAAGCTACTCGAGTATAAGGCATTCCAGTTAGTCAATTAGGGCTGAAAGATTATTTTTTTTTTGTGTGTGCGTGTGTGATTGACAACTTTAAAACAACAATACAGCTTGGATGAACATTACAGCGTAGATGATATGAAGCATTGTAAGAAAGAAAAAGATAAGGACAAATATTTGAGAGTTTCTTCCTTAAAGTTATTGTTGCTTAAGAAAAGAATGATTTGAATGTACAAGACAAGATCACACTATAATAGGTCTAATAGCTATTAGCAAAGCTATTGTGTGTGTGTGTGTGTGTGATTGACAACTTCAAATCAACCATGCAACTTGGATGGATGAACAATACAGCGTTGATGATATGAAGCATTAGAAGACAGAAAAAGATAAGGACAATATTTGAGAGTTTATTCCTTAAAATTATTCTTGCTTAAGAAAACAATGATTTGAATATACAAGACAAGATCACACTATAATAGGTCCGATAGCTATTAGCTAAGCTATTCAAGTATAATTATCAAAGCAATCCTCCCCACTGAAAATAATTATATAGTAGCTTTGTCTTTTCATTTGCATGAGCAAAATGTGGCTAAACCAGCATTTTTTTGAAGTTCTTAACTTCAAGCTTAGTAATGACCTAATTGCATAGGAAACCACTGGACCTTCAGTACAACTGGTACTTCTCTCCCAACCAAAGGGGAAGATTCAGCGCTCGAATTGCAGGAAAGCAATTCTAACTCGACCATTGAATGAAAAGATGAAAGAAAATAAACCATACCAGAGAAATTTTGCCAAATATTTTCCACACATTTACATTATGAAAAGAAGATCACCACGCATAATATCCATTCAAGCAATACATACATTGAAGAATTAATGCTATCGTAAAACAGGATTCTCAAATAACACATGCTTATATTGAGATAATACATAAATTATGGTGATGAGAAAGTAGCTGATCAAAGATTTTCTCAAGCCATTAAAGTACTGGATGATATGCAGATGAGAGAAGCTGATAAAAGATTGTCGTCAAAATGTTCATGGTGAATAACTTAGAAACATAACATAGTGCTTTTCAATCTAAACAGATACTAAAGTCTAACCATTAATTTACATGATTTCCCTTCATATTAGCTTAGATGACCATAAGCAAACCATAAAACACCACCCCTGCTGCATCCACCTTTCTGACAAGGTTACACACCATATAAAGAGCTACTGGAATAAAACTCTGTAATATAGAACTAATAATGAATAGCTTCTGTCTCACTTTGCTTGTCGGTATTTCTTCACATTGAACTCATGTACCTCATCAATCCAATTAACCATTTCACTCAAACTCCTCCAAACTGAACTCTCAATTAACTCATATTCTCAAAATATGAACTTACTAAACTCGCCTAAACACCAAGAAAAAATCAGAGTCTTTGAGATGAAAAGAAACCAAACAAAAACCAAATGCTTCACAATCATTACCAATCCCCTCATTCAAACCAAGAAAATAGCATAATTCTCCGTTTGGTTCCAGACAAAACGCACGCAATTAAAAAAAAAAAAAACTCAAATTCCATCAGTTATTGAACATGACAAATGAAGAAGCACAGAGAAGGAAGTTTCGATCAAGCAAAGATTTAATTAAAACAGAAAAAGGAAATGAATTAGGGATTCGAAATTTACCTTGAAGAGAAACTTCCCTTTGTTTTTGTTTTGCAGAGAGAGAGAGGGGGGGGGGGGAGAGGCAGGCAGTTTTATGGTTATTGTTGTTTTGTTGATTTTCACAATTCTCTGTTGCTTCTGCAGGTTAATAAAAATAAAAGAAAAAAGGAGAAATTTTTCCTCTGTAATTGTTCCTGTTTGGGGAAATCATAAAAACATCGAATTCCGTTTTCACCATACCTGGACCTGGGGAAACACACTGTTGTCTATCCAAACACACCCCAGAGTCTTTCTTTCTTCTTCTTTTTATGCATATTTGGCTAAGGTAGTTTTCATTTGTCTTCCATAATTTTTTAATCTTTGCACATAAATATAAAAATTTTAAACTTGTTTTTCAAATCAATTTAAATCCTGAATAAGAAATATATTTTCTTAACTAAAATTATCTTTTCTTATATAAATATTATTTTTAACAAAACATTTATTTTTTATATTAGTAGCATGATTTTTTAGATAAAATATAAAAGTAATTAAAATAAATATTCATAAGAAATTTTCATAATTCTAATTAAAGAGGAAAAAATGTCTGTGTAATTAAAACTTCATTTTTTATTCATATATTTTTCAAAAAATATATTTTCTATCGTTATTTGAAAAACAATTTTTAAATAAAAAATAAAAAAAAATTATAACTCGATAATTTTTAAACAATTCTATGAAAAAAATAATTAATTAAACCTAAAAATATTACCATCAAGATATATACTCTTTTTTTTATTTTAATGTGGGTGTCCGGGTCAGCTTGCGCGCACCTCGACTAATCCCACGGGTCCTGAAGCTAACGACCATGTAAGCTTCCAGTGACCATCATATGAGCAATCACATATGATTCGATATCTAATCTTAATTAAAAACAAAGGTGTAATTAGATTTTTTTTATTTTTTTAATATTTTTAATTAAAAAACAGTTTCATTCTAAAAAACTTTAAAAAAAAAAAAAAAACCTAAACTGGTAGGCTATTTAAAAGCATGCCCAGCATGCTTAGCCTAAAAGAATAAGGTCTGGATGTGCCTAAACCTAGAAGGGTTGACCTATGCCTTTTTCTTTTTTTAAACAAGTTTCTCTCCTTAGTTTTTTTTTTTTAATTGAATGGATAATATATTATTTACTGGAATAAAATTAAGGTCCATGTTATGGAACTCTAAAACCTAAATATCAACCTATTTTCCTATATAAATACTTAATAACTATTATAGAAATCTTAATAATTTTATTTTCAATTCCAAAACATCTTATAATTGATTTAAGAATAAGAAATTAAACCAAATAAAAAAAAATTCAATTTCAATTTATTTTTTTCAAAATAATTAAAGGTCAAAATCACCTACATTAAATTACCATCTCTAAAACAAATTCATTAAAGTGAAGATGATTTTTCTAACAACCAAAGCTATATCACTTTTCTATCATTATTTTGGCGACGTTGTAACTCCTTTGTCAACTCATAAGGATTCAACTTTGTATCTCCTTTTGACAGATCAGAAGGATTTACCTTAAAATTTTCTAAAAAGAGTATATCTGACCTTAAAAAATTTTAAAGTTTTGGGTTGATTTGTTTTTTTATATTATTTTTAAGTTATTAAAAAGGATAAACAAATTTATTTACATCTCTAGAGTGTTGTTTAGATTTGTTTTGTAAAAAATGTTTGAAATGAATTTTGGTGTAAGCTTGATTTTTCGGCAACTAGAGGTCGTCAGAATCTAGATAAAACAAACGACTCATTATCTATTTTTTTGTTTTAAATAAGGGTTTTAGTCCCATAAAAAAAACAATAAACAGGATTAGGCATGTGGGCTGTCATAGGCTCGCGCACCTACGCTTGTTGTTCTTCTTTTTATTTTTTATTTTTTATTTTTTTATTATTTTTTTCAATTTGATCATTCACAATTAGATCTTATTGATTTTACTTGCTTGATTTTTTATTTTTTATTTTTTATTTTATCATTTAGTATTTTTTTTTATTTTAGCAAGTAATTTGTCTTGGTTTGATATTTGTAGGTTTATTGTAATCTCAAACAAATACACTAATATTTTATTGGTTCTCAATTTTAGGAGCGTCTATTTCTTTATCATATAGTTAAATAAAAAACTATTAAAAAAATGTTGAACCAAACCGAGTCTATGATCCAGATCAT
Organism: Populus nigra; assembly: GCF_951802175.1. Taxonomy (NCBI): domain Eukaryota; kingdom Viridiplantae; phylum Streptophyta; class Magnoliopsida; order Malpighiales; family Salicaceae; genus Populus; species Populus nigra. The sequence continues at coordinate 11,239,625 of NC_084860.1, forward strand.
GAGTTTTGCTAATTAACTTTGGTTGGTTAGAAATTGAGCTTTCTATATTTTTTTTCATTACATATATAATTTTTCATTTATTTAATTAAATGTAAACATAAACTTTTAAATTGATGGTTGATCTTCTTTATGTCAACAAACATGCATGAAATACTGTCATATTTATTTTCGAGTTGGTAGAAAAATTTATCTTTTCATTTAATTACATACAAATATAAACTTTTAAATTGATGATTGAGCTTTTTTTTTATGTCAACAAACATGCATGAAATACTGTCATATTTATTTTTGAGTTGGTAAAAAAATTTATCTAACTCTCAACAAAGCACAAATTAAATAACTAGTATTTATTATAATGTATCCTATATTTTCAAAGTGTATGATATCCGTAGGGTCAAATAAAAAAAAATAATTCTCTAACCTGCCTTCCATGGTTTTACTTATATTTTTTCTCATATGAATTTTATGAATTATTTCAAAAAAAAATATGAATTTTATGAATTATTTCAAAAAAAAAAAACATTTAAAACTTGAAACTCGCATTTACAGTAAGTGCTAAACAGTTTAGATTTATTTACGTAGTCACACCAAGTGCAAACTAGATGTGAAGTAACAGCTTAACGCGAGCAATCAAAGTGACTTTATTTTCACTCATCTATATATATATATATATATATAGCTACTATTTGTTTTATAAATGATGTTATGTTGCTGTATAATTTTTTTAAAAAAAAGAAAAATATGTGATTTGAATCATAAACTTGAGTAGAATAAATTAGTTTTATTTAATTTAGATTTAAAAAAATGATGATGAATGGATAAAATTTTAAAAAAATAATTAGAATAACATAAAAATTATTTTTTCAAAAATAAAACAAAATCATGAATCTTGATTTACAATCCATTAAAAACAGAAGAATAAAATAGGGTAAAAAGTGGAATAAAAAAATTGGTCTTCGTCAATTCGAGTTAGCATAACAAATGTATACTTTTGTTAATCATTATCAAATTAACATGAGTTATTCCACCAAACTCGTGGCCTAGATCATGAGATCGGAATAACTCAATACAAAAAATAAAAAGGATTATAAAGCTTTTTTTAAAAAAAAAATATATATTAACTTTTTAAATTCATGACTCTGGTCATTAGAGCTTATGCATACTATTTGAAAAAACCATGAAGTTTTCTTATCAATCAAACAATATTAAACAATAAAATTGAAAAAATAATTTTAATTATACAAAAATATTTTAAAAATAGAAATTAAAAAAACAAGGATCAAAATTGAAAAAAAAATGATATCTATTGAAGGGTAAAATTGAAAAGAAAAATCTATTTAGTAAAAGAATCCTAAAAATTCAAAAGAATGAGGATCAAAATTGATATAAAAATAAAAGCAAAATGTTGACTAAAAGGTGGGATTGAAAAAAACAATTTACAAAAAAATCAAGAAAAAAATTAGAAATCAAAACAATAAAGACCACATTAGAAAACACAATATCATCAGTTTGAATTGAATGATGAAATTAAAAACCAATAAAATTTTTACAAAAAAGGTTAAGAAAAAAATTAAAAATCAAAAGAATGAAGACTAAATTGGAAGATATAATATTTGATGAATTGAGATTGAAGATTGAAGAATGAAATTAAAAAAAAAAACTTGTACAAAAAAAAACAAAATCAATTATTGGAAGTGAAAAGAATAAAGACTAAAGTTGAAATACTAATAACAAAGTGGGAAAAATTATAGTTTTTGAGGTAGAAGAGAGAAAAGAAAGGGAAAAACTCATCAACGACAAACCAAACTACCACTGAAGATACGCATTACACCAAATGAAAGATTACATGGTGACACTTTCAATGACATAACAGAAGGGTATTCTCGCACCTAACTTTTTGTTTTTTTTTATCTAATCAAATATGAAATTACCTCTAAGATGACTTTATAAGTTAAGAAAACCATTTTGAAAAGACTTAAAAGCCTCTTAACTCCAGGTTTATTTTCTTTTATTTTAAAGGTTTTTTATTTGTTTTATTGTGCATTTTAATTGTGTATTATTTTTTTTATATTTGGTCAAATACTAAATTACCCCTTAACTAACATTAGAATAACAAAAAATATTATGAAAATACAAAAATACCCCTCGACTCCACATTTAATTTTTTTTCTTTCAAGTGTATTTTGGTCATCTCATTATACGATTAAGATAGAAAAAAAAAATATTTGTTCCTGATCAATTTGAAAATGATAAATAAGTTATATGAAAGACTTCAATGTCCTTGAAAATCAATGTTAAGTTTTATGAATGAAAAAAAAAATCATTACACAATTCATGCGGTCAATGTTTTTCAACGTGCATAGTGGTCGTTTGGAAACGCGGTTGAAATTGTGTTTTCTAAAATCTTGAATTTTGTTTTTGCTTATAATTATTTTTTTATATTTTTGGATCATTTTGATGTAACAAATAACTTTTAAAAAATAAAAATATATATATATATTAATAAAAGATAATATAGATGCATACAAGTTTTAAATTGAAAATATTTTTATAAAAAAAAAATATTAAATAATAATATAAATTATATTTGACAAATCGCCCTCTCTATTGACGTCACGGGCTACCAGAGACTAAAATTGTGTCAAAAAGGTCACGAAGGCTTAAGTTGTTAAAAGTCGAGCAGTTTTTGGTGGCAATATCAACATGCATGAGAATCGGTTGGGTAAAACGGATTCAGAGGAGAATGAGATTCGGTTGTTAATAAAACCGCATTTTTCAAGTAAAATCTGTGCTCTTTCCGAAGATATTTTTTTTTTCACGTGATATTCTCTAAAAACTTTTATCAAAAAGACCCGGGATTCGGGCAGGAGCAAGAAGCTGACCGACAACCAGTCTAGTCCAGCAGCTGCGTGGGTCCCTACGAGTGAGTGGATGGTTGAAGGCGACCTCTTCACCGTTAATATTTAAGTTTTGTTGTTTCGAGGTGTACGGATGGATAGGGTGGGGGATTGGATGATTTGGACTTGGAGAACTTTATTCCGTGAGTGACACCTTTCACCCTTTCGAGAAATTCTGGTATGAAAGTGTTCTTTTTACCTTGGACCTCATTATTATTAATTTTATTAACGTATCCTAAAATCACTTGATATTTTATTGTAATAATCACCGGCAAAATGCCTTGGTCCTTTATGATTTAATATTATTTTTAATGGATATTAAATTTTTATAATTTATTACAATTTATTTTTTATAAAATTATCTCTGTTTTATAACTTGAATTTTGCAGATTAACTCGAGTTGTTTTTTTTATTTTTTTTATTTTTTTATTGATTTTTTTTCTCAACATCATACTTAATTATTGAGTTAATTTCGAATTTAGCTTTATATTTTTTTATTTTATTTAAGGGGTTATCACGGTCTCATAACTGGGATCGTGAATTTTATGAATTTGTAAATATTGAATTGATTGAAAATTTGACTTCAGTAAATATAATATATTATCATCTTAATATTTTAAAAAAGATATCGTCTTAAATTGTTTTTAGTCAAACTATATTTTGACCGATTCTTCAAATTTTTTTTGAACTTGTAAAATTAACAATGTCACATTAGATTAACCTTAACATAATTTTTTTTTTCTAGAAAACATGTTAAAAACATTTGAATATTTTTTTATGTTTAACAAAAATTTAATATGACATGTATAGTTGCGTCAAAAATTATATATGTTATAATGCGCCTATTATATTATGATATCAAAACATATTAAGTTATTTGATAATAAATTATTATGTTGTTGTGTTTTGATTGAAAAATTAAAATTATAGTTAAGAATACAACTTAAATTAAATATTTTTTGTTTAACCAATTAAATATTTTTAAAGAAATTAATTGAATTGCTTAATAAATAAATTATTTCTTGAAAACACACAAATAACATAAAAAAATAATTTAAAAGAAACAATGATGAAATATCAATAGTTTTTTTAAGTAAACAAAACAACTAAATAATTTAATTAAGACCCCTATACGTTGAAAACTAATATAATAATCTTATAATATTTACGATTATAAACTATGTAATTAAATATAATATATAAAATAAAATGATTGAGGTTAGTTAGTTTTAACATGTTTTTATAGAAATTAGTTTTCACTCTCAAACTTTAAAAACTTGACTTTAAAATCATTATGGAATACTTTTTTGGTGTTTTTTTTTAAATAGTATAAATTAGAAACATAGGGTCAAACAAGTTATTAATCAATACGAATATAAATAAAATTGTAATTATATTTTAAATTTAATTTGCAATCTTAATTTACGAATATAAGGAATAAAAAATGTTGTGTCACATGCCGTACTAGCTGAATATTTTTCAATTAGGGTACTAGCATAGACCCCTCTGTGCTATGTATTTCCTTGCCTTTTTACGAAGAGAAAAGGCTGAAGAATGATCTGGAGGATTGATTTCTACAGAATTAGGATTTGTTTGGCAGTGTGATTGTGGATACTTTTCAAATAATTTTTTATATTAAAATGCATGCTAATGATGTTTTTTTATTTTTTAAAAATTATTTTTGACATCAGCATATCAAAACGATCCAAAACATACAAATCATATTAAATTTTAGTAAAAAAAAAATTCAAATTTTTTAAAAACACAGGTTAAACTACGTTCCCAAACACTACCTAAAAATAATTTGGGCCGCAATTGAGGGATTGTGATTCTAGGTTTAGTTGCTGGGATAATTTTGGCTATAATTAGAAGATTGAAACTGGGTTTTAATGAACAAAAGATTTTGAAATTGATTGCTGGAAATCTTGTTTAATTAATTCATTAATTTGGATTAAATTGAATCAATTAAAGACAATTGGATTGAAAATGAATTAATTTAGAAATGAATTGAATTGGATTAAAACTAATAGGATCAAAATGAAGTTATGTAAATAGATAATTGGTACTTGACATGTTACTTGATTTGCATTACAGTCCTTGACTTTTGACTTTTTCAATTTATTCCATTAAGATGTTTAATTTTAAAATCTCTTTCAATTTAAATCCTAAATTGAATTAATTAATCTTTCCAATTAGTTCTTGGTTTCCTAAAATCCCTTAATCTCATTTTACTTTTCGATTGTGTCCCTAATTGAATCAACTTAGACCTCCAGATTTAACAATTTATTGCAAATTCATCTTAGATTCCTAAAATTATGCAATTTCAACCAATTTAACTCCCAAATTCAAATTACTATTTCGATTAAACTCTTAATTGACTTTTAACTTGGTTATTCGCTTATGAAGCATCCTTTAATTTCAAGTTTCTTTTAATCTTAGATAAATTAGATCAAATTAAATCCTTTTCTAAATTTCCTCTTCAATTAAAACCTCGAGTGTGACCCAAAAAATTTCCGAACTCAATTTTTGACTTATGATGCTCAATTATTAGCCCAATTCCAAACCCCAACTATTTTTTCTATTTTTTTGTTGTTTATGATTTTCAAGATTTTTTTTGACACATAAAAAATTAAACAAAACATAAAAAAATAACGAAATGATTAAAATTACTGAAATACATATTTTTTGAATTTTTTCAAAATATATAAAAATAAAGGTTAAAAATCAGGTTACAACAACAATATGCATACATAATTTTTATCAACTGTATGATTTTGTAATGGATCAATGTTTTCATGATGAGCCATTGAATATGTTACTTGAGAGAGCTACTAGATCCTCCAAAGGAAGACCTATCTAGGGGAAGCTTTGCTTCCTGAAATTGGGGAATGAAGGTGGGAGCTTTTGGCACATCTCAAGTGGGGCCTCCAGACTAGGACATACACACATAAGATGCAAGCATGTGCATTATATGAGATTTCAATACTCTTTTGGAAGATTTGCACCAACTTAACTAAAATTATCTAAATTAAGGTTGAAGATCATGAGTTATAAGTTCAATTGCAGTATCAGAACTGACATTATCATTATTGTTATAAGTTTTTGTATTGTTAGTGCAACTACTTATCTATAAAAAATAATTTAATAGAAAAATAATTAAAATTATTAATTTAATTCATTTTCATGGGTATTTTAAATAGTATAATTAAATTCAATTGTATAATTTAATATTTTATTTTAAATTGTGATTTTGTGATTGTGTATTGTGAAATTCGCATGCCGCTTCCATCTCTTACACTGCTCTGCTTTTAGGAGCATTATGCCTTGTCCGGCTTGTATGAGTGGCAAAGTTAAGAGAGGATAAATGTCATGCAACCATCATTACCAGCAGCAAGAAATTATGTTCAACGAAACATCTAGTAGTAGGTGTTCAATAATAAAAATTTAAAATTTAAAAATTTATTTTTTTCATGATTTTACATTCGAACCTTGTAATTGTTAATATAATGACCACTAGAGGCTTACATGATTGTTAACTTCAGAGTCTGTTAGATTAATCGAGGTGCACACAAATTAACCCGGACATCTATATTAATAATAATAATAAAAAAAAAATAAAATTATGCTGAATGATAAGAACATGTTTGGGAACGCGGTGCAAACCGCGTTCCCAAAAAATTTTTATTTTATTTTTACTAAAATTTAATATGATTTTTATGTTTTGGATCGTTTTAATGTGCTGATATTAAAAATAATTTTTAAAAATAAAAAAATATTATTAATATGTATTCTAATATAAAAAATTATTTAAAAAACATCTACTATCAAGAACCCTCTGATTGGCAAGTGGAGACGTCAGAATCTCAAGTGGAACGCTGTTTATTTACACGTCAAAATCCTTAAAATGGGTCATCCACTTTCTCTTGTTTCTATAAATGGCGGCACTATTTTCATCTTTCTCAGGTTTGATTGATATGCTTGCGCAAGTTGATGAAGTAAAATATCATGGAGCGTCACGAGCTTTTCCCCCCCTCCCCACTTTGCGTAATGACATTAAATAAATGCTTTCATATTCGCTTTTATCAGATATTTTGAAATATTTAGATAAATTTATTTAAATACATCATATAGATACTACCTCTTTTATAATACACGTCAAATAGATATCAGATATTTTGAAATAACTTAAGTTATAGTTTTGATCAATTGAATAAACTGGTTTTATTTGAATTATATTAATAACATGAAAAAAAACTTTATCTAAAACAAAGAAAAAAGCAGGTCATCTATCTATTTGTGTTTAATAAATTTATTTATTAAAATTAATTTGTAATAAAAATCGATACATATATAAAATTTATTGAATAAAATAAAAGGAAGAAATACTATGCAAGACTGCACTTTTTTAAAATATCATAAAAATAAATATTTAATCTATATAAAATATAAATGTTTTTTTTATAGATGAATCATACGGACCTCTTAAAAAAATTAAACACACGCAATATAATTAAAAAAGTAATTGCTATTTAAAAAAGGCTAAAAAACCCAAAAAAGATAATAGAGAAGAAGTATTAATTAAAGCATCAATTTAAAAATTATTTTTAAAAAGACATAAAAAAGGCGTTAATAAAAAAACAAAAAAAAACAAAATGACAAAAAAAATACACCATCAACTTGGATTGAAGGGTGAAATTAAAAATAAAAAATCATAAGAATAATGATCAAATTGAAAGCACCAATACATGATAAAAACTAAACACGGAGAATTTTCAACGTGTTTTTTTACATCAAGAAATCATAAAAAATTAAATAAATTACAAACTATTGTGTAAGTAAATAAAAAAAAAGTCATTAATGATAAATAAAAACATAATTGAAAAAATTGAGAGATAAATATAGATCAAGATATTTAATATAGCAACATGGGTTATTTACTTGATTGTGTTCAATGAATTTGTTTATTCAAATATCTTTATAATAGAAATCAACACACACATATGACTTATTGAATAAAATAAAGGAAACAAAATAATATGCAATGTTGCACTTACTAAAAAAATTATAAAAAATAAATATTTAATCTATATAAAATATAAAAAAATTACAAATGAATCATGCTAACCTCATCAAAAAATTAAACACACCCAATATAATTAAAAAATAATCACTATTTAGAAAAGACAAAAAAAAACAAAAAAAAATCAAAAAGAAGGGGTATTAACTAAAACATAAATCAAAAAATTATTTTTAAAAAATATAAAAAATGTATTAATTAAAAAAAAATTAAAAAAAAATGAGGTCAGACGCTTCTAGGCCTGGTAAACCAGGTCAAACACCTAGCCCATCAAGAAAAGATCTATGCGCGAGACGTTATTTTTTTTCTTAATTCAATAGGGCGGACGACAATTATAAACAAAATATAAACGACTCATCATCTTGAACTCTCATAATCCGGCCACTAGTGTGGCCAGAAAAACATGTTTCATGGTTTTTTCATCTAAACACTCATTTTGAACCCATTTTTTGACACAAAAACACATAGGAAACATCATAAGAGCCTTTTCACACTAAAATCACAAAAACCGCCCTAAAACTCGTAATAAAATTAAAATAAAAAATCTTCTCGAGCTCGTATATGATTTTCTAGTCATTTTCAAGGGAATAAAAACACTTGGTCTTGACCCCCCTCATCATATGAAACTATTTGACATAAAAATCAATCATTTTGGTGGTTGAAATCGTCGTCAAAGATAATTTTCTCTCTCTAAGCTGAAATTCAACGACCTTATCTCTCTCCTCCATAAAAAAAAGACTAAAAAAATGATGGAAATGAAGTTTCGTACCTAAATTCATTTTTAAAAAAATTATAGAGACTGGTCATTTAATTGCTAAAAAAGATAGGGGACTAAAATGAAATTTTCAAACAAATTTTAAAGCTACCATCTATGTTACTCGTGTTTTTCACTTTAGTATTTTTTCTTTCAATTCAATCATTCCTTCCACAAAAACATGCAATTGGGTTCAAATCTGGGCTTAAAATAGCCCATTGATGAAAACAAAAGTTTAAGGACCAAATTTTTTTTTGAAATAAATGTCATATTATGATCAACAGTGAATTGTGAGAGGATAAATAGTAAAAATGCTATAGTATTATCTCTACATGCTTTAGTTTTTGTTAATTTAGAGTAACAAAATAATCAAGTGAGAAATTTAATAAAAAATCATGCAAAATGATTTTTCCATATATTCAAGCTTTTTTTCTTAATTCTCGAACTTGATTGTTTCTCGAAAAAAAACATAAAACATATAAAATTAGGTGAGCCAACTTCTTATTGATTCTTTAAAGAATTAAGAATATTAAAAAACACTAAAGGAGCTTGGCAACTCATTATTTCAATTGTTTTAGCTCTTCATCTGTAATAGATTCACATAATGCTTTTATTTTTCATCCATATAGTTTTTGTTTTCTAGTTTGATCATCATATATTGATTTCATTCAAGATTTTTCTTGATGGTTTGTTCCAATTAGCTCGATAAGAGTTTCTCGTAGAGTAAAAAAAAACATAATGTTGTTGGGTTGCACTCAATTTTGTAAAAACTTATTTGGATTTTCCATTTCCAAAAGATTAAGACTTGAGGGACTATAATTTCAAATTAGGAAAAATCAAATCCTTAAAAAACCGAGACTTTGATCAAGCTGAAGGAGGAACAATCTATTAATAATGAATAAGGCTTCCATAGGAGTTTGAAATTCAGAGAGTATTTATTCTTTCAAGGTATTTTGGAACCGCTTGAAGAGAACAAGTATAGTGTTAAGCGTCCTTTCTTTCTAACTAAAGAGAATCACTCTTTTCTTTTTCAAACATTGTGCAAAAGGGGCCCGAGACTGATGTCGCCTTCCTTTCCACGATGCTCGATTCCGAATCAAAGCGAAGCGATCTAACTTGTGCGAAATTCAAGGAGATAAGAGAGGAAAAATAAGAAAAAGAAAGAGAAGAAGAATTGGTTGCCTGAGCCACACCGAAGATCAATAACTGTTATGTGCTGCCTTGGAAGTAAGACCCTGATGAGACATGTAAACCCCAAGTTGAAATTAATTACAGAAAAAAATAAATATTTATGGAATAAGTTCAGAATAAGTAAATAAATTAGGAAGTCAATCTAACTATTAAAGTGTGGGAATGAAAAATTACAAGATAGAGGATTAAAGTTTATAAAAAGAGTGGAAGAAATACTAGGAATTAATAGGACAATAGCCAAACAAAGCCTAGTCCCAATTAGGAAGGGGTATAAACATATGTGAGAGAGTAAGATAGAGATTTTTCTTCTCCATAAAGCTGGCGGAAACCATAGAGAACAACCCTTCCCCATTTCAATTTCAAACCACAAATCCTCTACGTGCTCTCTTTACCAAGCGCAAGAGTGAAAGAAGAATAATTGTAAGGTGAAAAATCAAGAATTTGAAGTAGAGAAAGATAGAGTGAACCGACTAAAATAAAAAAAAAAGAGAAGAAGGAAAACCGAAAGGGAGGAGGAGAATATCACCCAAGTACTCCCTGAAAATTCTTCCAAATTCATGAGGTAAGAGTAATCCTTTACCCTTGGAACTTGTTATAGGAGGTGTTAGGTTATATGAGAAGAAAGCCCAAAATGAAGTGATTTAGGATGCTTGAATTTAATTAGGGTAAATGAAAAATCAATGCAAATACATACTCTAGAGCATAAATAGTCTAGGAACACAACATTTTTAACTAAGGATTGATGAAGGTAGGAGTTGTTAGAAACCCTCACCATTCGACCAAAAGAAAAAAAAAATGAGGGGAGGGGGAGTCTTCAATGGTATTATACTACTATAATGATGATGAAGTGTACAGTAAGTGAAATCATTTTTAACTTCTTTTCATATCTCTTGATTTGCACTTATATGCTTTATGATAGTGCTTGAAGTTGTGTGAATCATGTTATCATGAGAATAATAATAAAAAAAAACAGAAGAAGAAGAAGAAAGATTTGATTTCTTGATAAAAATGAACCTCAATTGTTGGTTCCTAATAGAGTTTATACGTAATGGAATCCTATGATGTTAAAAAGATGCACAGGAAATATTTGATTAGTGTCTACATTCATGAATTCAAGTCTAGGCAGTTTGGTAATGGAAATCCCAACACAAAGTGGATATAGAAGATGATAGAAATTGCTATAAAATTTTATATTAAAGTTGTAGAGGAATGAGTTAACTAACATTTAGCACTGATCTTGCCTCAATTGGAGTTGTATAACTCTAGATATGAGCAAAATACCATTAAGAGGTCAAACTGTCTGTAACAGGACAGTTTGGTTCTCATAATTAAAACAAACTATTGTTTGACATAGAAGATGATATAAATTTCTGTAATGTCTTATATGAAAGATGTAGAGTAATGAGTTATTTAACATTGGGCACTAGTATTGCCTCAATTGGAATTATAGAACTTCATATATAGGTAAAATACCACTGAGTGGACAAGCTGTTTGTAACAGGACATATTTCACTACCTTACTTCTAACTAATTTTAGAATAGATGAACAATAGAATTGTAGGTAGCCTTATACATGAAAGTTGTACTTAAGGATGTAAAATTTCACTAGGATTTGGCCCTACCTGAATTGAAGCTCTAGAATTCTATTTAGAGACTAAAAATTACAGGCTGACCATGTTGAGTGATTTTGGGCATGCTAATGATTCATGTTAAAATAATTCTTCCGAATCATGGGATATGTATATGGCAACATTCAAAACAAATATATAAAAGGGTTTAGACGAAAATAGATGCTGAATTTCGTTGACGCAAACCCAAGTCATAGATACTGAAATCTCATTAATGCAAAACTGAGTTATGCGAACACTTGAACATGATATACTAACTCTAAAGAAATACACTTGATATGTATATGTACATTACGATGAGGAAATGAACATGCATAGAAAGTAGCATATGTATAATGAATGAATATGGATTGCCTATAACTTTTGGCTTGAAGGAATCATGACCAAAGACTTCTTTGTGAATAAGGAGGAGCGACCATGATTGGATCTTTTATTGGAGGAAGTCACGAGACATGCGGAGCAGGTGCATTGTTTCCCTCTCCTTGACGCTTATGCAATTTAAAATCTCCTTGATGAATGCAATTACAATAATATTATGTTCAATATAAATAAAGTTTGGTGTATTAATGAGATTAGATTCAGCTAATGGCACCTGTGATAGGGACGCCGAAAAATAAATTACAAGATTAGTTTCGACTAATGACATTCGTGATAAGGATACCGGGAAATAAATTACAAGATTAGCTTCAATTAATGGCATCTGTGATAGGGTTGCCGGGAAATGAATTTTAAGGGTAGCTTCTGCTAATGGCGTCTACATTGGAACACCTGGGAATGATTGATAGGCTTGATTTGTAAAGGGTATCCATATTTGGATGACCTGGAAAATTTGATAAGTATGATTGCCTAAAAATATCCAGGTTGGACTATGCGAAGTTGAAGATATAATAAACCAATTAAATTAAGTTACTAGGTTCATGTAAGAAGATAAGAGTAATAAATTAAGAATAAATAAATGATGTTTAATTGGTCTTTAAATGTTTCCCAAGAAATTTATAAGTTGGTTATTAGAATCTTTAGGACACTAATAGAAAACTTGTGCTTTATTTGTATTCTTCACATGATCATTTATAACTCTACTATCAATATAATTGTATGCTTATTAAGTTGTTTTTGTAACAAGTCCATCTACCACTCAGGAAGCTCATTAGATTTTAGGATTCTGCTTTGCTAAGCTTATGTAAAAAAATTTATCTTAAGCATAATAGCATTAGCTAGATCATGCAATATTTTTTTTGTGTGTAAACTTTGATGTATATAAAAATCTTAGCTCAACATGTATTATGCTAGCTATGTAAACTCTGATTTTGTTTGAACTAGAACTCCTTAGTTATCTTGTAATTAAACCTTTTGAAACTTTAAATATATTTATGTTATGTTTAAATTCTCTCATTAAATGTTAGTGCCCCTTTTCCTTTTGACTTTATTATAGATTTGTGAGCCATGTTTATATTGATCTTGTTAGATTTGTGAGCCATGTTTATATTGATCTTGTTTGTATATATATATATATATATATATATATATATATATAGACACACAATATATATAGACACACACACACACACACACCATATTGGAAGTAGTTGATAACTTGGGATGTTCTATATATAAAGAAAACTCTGTTGAAATTTTATTATTATTCTTTATATATATAAAAATTTTTACCCTCACATTAAAAGCATATGTCAGGATCTTTTAGCGTTTATAGAATAGAACAGTCGGGACTGATCTAAGACAATTCTAAAGTTATCAAGGATGGCCATCTTAGAGTTTGGATGATGCCATATTCACCTCCCTAATACGATGGCTCCTCTCACACCCTGATACGTGTGTTACGAATTTTAGATATTGTTTTCCCACTTCATTCAATTTAGTAATTTAGTCCATGATTCTGTAATAAATCTTTAATTGAGTCTCGAATTTTATCACACCCGAGCCTAATAAAGGCCTAACAAAGGAGAGAATATGGGAAGGGAAAACATAACAACAACTAGCCAATCGAGTTATCGTGTTATAGTTGTGTCCATGATTCAGGTCGCGAATCTGATTGTAAACCCCCAATCCAAAAACATTAGTGAACCAATGTTAGATATGATAATTAAGGAAAAAGATTGTTATAAATGAGGATAAAAAATCTTAGTAATTTAATTTTAATTTTGGTTGAAATAAAGTGATAAAAATCACCACGTGAGATGTTAGTTAGTGATAAATCATATAAACTTCCCGATCGGATGAAATAATTATTATAATGGAATAATTCTTATAAATTTAGCGTGAAACCATTTATAAAAATAGAAGGGGATTCCAAATAAATTAATGTATAACTTTACACGTAAATAATGTTAACCGCAAGTATAAGCACTACGTACAATCACACAATTTCTAACCGAAAGAGGAGAAAATCTTAAAGGAGGATTTTTATTATGAACAAGGATAAAATTACCTAATGAATTAGTTTGAAAATATTTATGATTTAATTAAATAAAATAGTATGCAAATTCATATTTTTAATGAAAAATTATAAATTATTTAGTTTTACAATATCAAGCATAAATTTTAGTCTGACCATTAGATTGGGATGAGATTATATGATAAGTCTCTTGATATATTTTTATATATTAGGTTAAAATTTCAAGTCCATTGATGTTTGGAAAGGTCTTGTAAAAGTGCCAATGGTCAAACAAAATAATAAGGAGTGTCAGTTTTGTAATTCTATAGAAAGCAGTGGTAGTTTTGTAATAATAATAAAAGTAAACAACTCCTCTCCCTTTTAATTGAGTTGGTCGATGTGTATAGAAGAAAAACCAAAAGGGAGAGCTTCATTCTTCACAATTCTTCATAAAAACTTGGTGATTCTCTCAAAACTTGGGACTTTGAAAGTGTGTAAAGGCAAAATTGATTAAAAGAAAGCAACTCCTTCCTTTTAAAAGGGGTTATAGATAACGGGTTTGACAACAAATGATGAAGAAAAACCAACATGCAAGTGAAGGGGGAGGAGGAATTGGAGAGAACTTTCAAAACAACACAATAAATGGTTTCAAAATATTGTGGGTAAGGTGACCCTTATACGTTAATTGTGTATTATTTATGTTTTTGGTGAATAAGATGAAACCTCTAATTGTTAACAATTTTAGGATCCATGACAAATTTTGGGGGAATGATTTTTTTTGAGGAATATAGGTTTATTTGCATGACAATAGGTAGGATAACAACAAATAGATATAAAATTTTGAATGGGAACAATGGATTTTTGAAGCGTGTAGGGTGATCATGTGAAGAAAACATGGGAGATGAGAGATGTTTCTTAATTTTGTGATGTTGGTATTTAGAAACTAATATTTAGTATAAAGGTTAGGAGATTGGGTTAATATTGTAGAAAAGTATGGTTATTCAATGTCTATGTATGATAAATTTGTAAAGGAACAAGCTTTAAGCTAAGTAGAAATAATGTATGCTTTATATGTGGTAAGAAATGAAAGTTTATGATAAAGTAAGAGGATTTAACATATTAATGTGTAGGAAATTAAATAAATATTATGGTTGGTGGTGTGAAAAAAAGAATTAATGAGATAGAACAAATGAAACACATAGAAGAATAAAACATGAAATATTTGTTTACTAAGGACCGACCATAGGTAGGAAGAAAACATGGATTAAATTGTGTATAAATTGACTAGTTGGACTTGTATGTTGTGTTAGTGTTGAAACAATTGTGCTTGAGATGGAAGTAAGGAGAAATCATAAATGAGATAGAATGAATTTAAATACTTAGTTAACATATGATGTTCTAAATTTTGTAAGTTGATAAGAGAAATAAAAGATTATGTAAAGTTAGTTGTATAATGAGAAATTTTAATGGTTATCAAAACGGATTTAAAGGAAAATATAAAGTATTGTGTTTTATGAAAATTGCAGAAGTTTAGGCTAAATATTTAATAAGAAAGGGAAATAACCAAAATAAAACTGCGAAACTTCATATGTCGAGATTTATGGGAACAATGGATATTTTGGAATGGTTATAAAGGGAAAATCTATAGACATGAAAGGAAATTCTTGAGAAAAACTAAATAATATACCTAGTTAAGGAAATATGCTTTTGTGAACATGAAAGGCAATAAAATGAGCTGGACTTGCAGCAAGAAGAGCTCGGTTAGCAGAAGTGTCAGGTACGTGTTTGACACCTTGTCCTTTTAAATTTAGTACAATTTTAATTATAATTTTAAGAACTTCATATCATGTTGTAATCATGACATTGAATGAGAATGATTGGATTATGTTTCTTGAATGGAGAATGAATTATATCTTTAAGGTAGGAAATGATATCAAATGAATTATGCCTTCAAGGTGCGAATGATATCAAATCATATTACCTTTAAGGTGGGATAATAGAATTCCAAGAATGGATTGCCTTCCGGATGAGATGATAAAATCCCAAGAATGGAGTTCCTTTGGGGCGGGATAATAGGATTCCAAGAATACATTGCTTTCGGGGTGAGATAATAGGTGGAATATGAGGATTATGGTAAAGATCGCTCTATTTTCTCTTTAATTAATTAATTGTTCGTATAATGAATGCTAAGAAAATTTATATGCGTTATGTACAACTGTTCATACAAGAAAATACATTATATGAATATTTCCTACGGGGTAGGAAAATATTATTAAGTGAAAGCATACCAACTAAAAGGGAAAATGATATAAAGGGAACATGTTTTGATGACAAGAATATTAATGTGTGAGATTCGTATAGATAGCCACGACAAATTCAATAAGTAAGATTTGAATTGACTATAACAATGAAATTAATAAGTGAAACTCAAATGGACCATAACGGTGGAGTAAATACATGAAATTAGAATTGCCCGTAATGATGGAATTAATATATGAGATTTGAATTGACCACAATGACATAATTAATAAGTAAAATTCAAATCAATCATAACAATAGGATTAATGTGTGGAAGTTAAATCGACTATAATAGTGAAATATACATGTAAAATTCTAAAAGGACCGCAAAAATGGGGTTATTATGTTTTGTAGTCTGAGTTATAAGTATTTTAAATTAAGTGGTGAATATAAATGTCATAGTATACAAAATATAAATTATTGAAATAAACTGATGAGTATAGGGCTAATGAATAGTACAAGCTATAAATATGAGGTTAAATTAATGAATGTTGGTTACTACAAAGTGAGGCTTCAAGTATTCAAATGGATAATTGAATATTGTTGATTTGAAAGATGAATTATGGATATGAAATTTGGGATGAAGGGATTTGAGTATTTATATTGATTAAATGAGCACTTATAACTGTTGAAATGGAATAAGAAATTCATAATTGGAATAAAGCACTAGGTGTGAAGATAAAAATGAGTAAATGAACATAATTTATGTAAATATAACGGAAATGCACACGTTCAACATATGTATAGTTGACATAAAGCCTATACTATGAGTACCAAAATAAATTGGTGAATATGAATGATGTAGAATACAAGTTTTGAGTACGAAAATGGATCGAATGAACCAATGAATGTGACTAAGGTATAACATTAATGCACAATAGGTTTAATGAATTCAAAAGCAGATTTACACATTAGTTAAGTGTATGCATGTAATTATTGAATCTAGAAATATAAATTAAGCACGAGCCATGAGCATCAATTCAGAGTAATAAGTCCAAACTCATAATAAAACACAAAGATTGTGTATTAAATTGGATAGATAATATTGGTCACTTTAAGTGTGAAGTATGATCATTACAGTAAATAAATAATTGTGGTAATATATGTTTCAAATATTAAGAAAAATGTTTTAGACAAATGTGAGAAATTGCTGATTTTAAGTAAGATTCTTAGAATAAAGAATAGTAAGGATATATTATATTGTAATCTAAAGAAGTTAACATTGATACAAGTATCAACGAGACTAACATGGTGAGATAATATATGGAGGTTTCACCAGAGGATGCTATGGTAGAAAATGAGGAGGAAATCTTATGCAAACAAAATATAGTATGAATACACTCGAAAATATAGTGTGAATCCAACATTTGAGATTGTACATATAGTCGTAGTTATATTGCGGTAACAATTATGTATATGTATAGTTTTATATTGATGTATTTTTTTATACAACAGAGAAAAAGTTATTGAAATAAATGAATGCATGGATGTTTATTATGTGTGCTATTTATTATGGATTTTGCAAGTACATCATTTGGACACCCCAATAATTATTTATTTACTTTATGTATTATAAAAACTTTTGTATAAGTTAGTTGATGATGTGATGTGGATACAATTTGATTATACCAAAGAGTTGTAAAACTCTTTTATAAGATGGATAATATGCAATGATATGGTTGCATCATAAATAAAAATGGAAAATGATTTTGAATAAGGAAAAACATTATCCCATTCTTCATGTTCAAGACAATTAGTAAAATAATAATTGTGTAAAAGGTTCAGGGTATTACACTGATAGTTTACCTGGGTTGATCAAGGTCGGTCCAATAGGTTATCATCTTAATATTAAAGAAAAAGGATGTCATTCTGAAAAATTTGCTAAAGCCAACTCACATTTCTTTTAATCATCCGAGTTTCATTTTGACTCGCCAATTCGACTAGGTATATTATGAGAACTCCCACATGGTTTGATCCTTGATTCTATGATAACACTTAAATTAAGTCTTGAATTTTATCTCACCCAAGTCTATGGTTTCTTCTTTAAATTCAGTTTCTGATTCTTTAATAACTCCTTAATGTAGTCTCGAATTGCATCCAACACGAGCCAAATAAAGGCCCAAATGTAGAGATAAAAAGTTAAGGGAAAAGAAAGAGACTTTGAATTTTTACAGAAGGATTTTCATTCTGATCCTTAAAGAAAGGCCAGTCACTTCATTAAGAAAGAAAGGAACAAATGACTTGTTGCTGAGTCAGCTCTTACAATTACAAGAAGTCAAGCAAAGGCCAATGACGCTAAGTTGACAAGAAGATAAACTCGAACCGATGCCCTTACCTAACTTTGATCCGAACAAAAAACTCATTCCTTTCTTAATTTTGCAGTTAACCTGGGTTAACTAGAGTCATTCCAATAAATAATCGGCTTAATGTTACAAAAAAGTTGTCATTGTGATTTTTTAAAGCCAACCCATATTTTTAATGGCCATCCATGTTGTCTCTGGACCCACCAAACTTATTAGGTTATGTCGTAAAATTTTTCATATAGTTTAATTTGAAACTCGAGTAAGGCAAGCAATCAGGTTAAAAGATTATGACATTGACCCGCTATGCTGGGTCTAATGACACTATCAAAGACTCCCTCATGGCCTATCATTGCTTAATTGTTTTTCTTCAAAAAAATTCCTAGAACATCATTTTATATTTCTTTTTAGTTTGATTAGGTTTTAGTTTGATTAGGTTTCAACTGGAATAACTTGGTAAGTTATGAGTTTAAGCCTATTGTTTTACAAAACAAATATTCACAAGAACATTACTAATACCTCAAATATGTACTCGTAGTGATGTATAGGAAAACAAAACTAGTTAACAGAAAAAAAACTAAAAGGGAGTATTGATTAATTGTGGATTTGCCCAGTGATTCCTTTTTTTTTGTCCCATGGATTTTTTCCATTTTGGTTCCTCAATTTTCTTTTCTTTTTATTCAGCCTTAAACTTTACATTGGCTTAGGATTTGTCCCGATGATTTATGTTTTATGCAAGCGTATGACAATCTCGTATTGTCAAGGAAATTTTCTGCCACTTGGTTTGGAGCTTAAATAATTGTTTAGTCCCTTTTGTTTGTCTAAAATCAGGGACTAATTTGCATGGTTAGGGGAAAAGTTCATGTCCTTATTTTTTTCGCTCACTTCATTTTTTTTTTTAATTTGAGCCTTTCACTTTGCATTTATTTGGGTTTGTTTTGGTTACCTATATATTGGGTTCTCACAATGTCAAGATAAAATTTTGATACTTAGTTTGAAAAAATAAAATAAAATTATATTAAGGTAAAAAATAATAAAAGCTTAAGGGATTAAAATTGAACCTAAAACAGATATGGTGGACTGAGGTAGACAAGTAAGGCAACTTTGCTGGGCATGGGCAGGCAAGCCATCGTGTTCTAGTTGTGCATGTAGCCTGCTCAAAAGGCCAAATGAAGACTTAGTGGCTTTGGAAGCAGCAAGCTAATAATTGTCGAGTTGTGCAGTACATGTCGTAGGTAGAGTCGTGTGACAATCCTTTTTTATTTTTTTCCTTCTTCCCTCGTTTTTCTTTCTTCATTTCTTAAGATTTGCACTTATTTGCAAAAAGATAAAAAGAAATGTGTCTTGTCATTTTATTTGTGTTTCAAATTTGGTTTTTATTCTTTTGATTGCTTTTTTTTTTGCTTTATGCTATTTTTTCTTTCAATTTTATCTTTCAACATTGAGTTAGTTAGGGATTGAGCTTCATAATTTTTTATGATGGGATTATCTCGTTCTCATGACCATGGTCACTAGTTTGAGAAGTTAACCCGAGTTGACACTGGTCTTTTTGTTATATCATTTTTTGACACTAATTTTCTTTTTCTATTTCATCCTTTAACATTGGATTTATTGAAAATTAAGCTTTGTGATTTTCTTTGCTTTCCTTTCTATGAGGTTATTCCGATCTCATAACTTAGATTGTGAGTTTAGCTGAGGTTGACTCAGGTCTTTTTTTGGAGATTGAATATTTGTTCGATTTCGTTCTTCAATATTTTGTTAGTTTAATAACTAATCTTTAAAATTTATGTCGTTTTGCCTTCTATTAGGTTTTCTTGTTCACATGATTTGGCTCACAGGGTTTGATGGATTTGCTCGGGTTTATTTGAGTCATTTTTGTTCATTGATTTTTTCCTTTTTACATTTAGGAATTGGGCATCATAATATTTTTTTGTTTGCTTTTTTATGGGGTTATCTTGATCTCATGACCTATGTCATGAGTTTGCTATGTTAAATCAGGTTGCTTTTATTGCTGTTTTTTTAATTTTTTTAAAACATTTTGTTATTCAGTGTTGAGTTGTCTGGAAATTGAGCTTTGTAATTTCTTTTCTAAGTAAGCATTATTTTTAAAATTTAGTCTATTTATTGTTATTGTTTTTTATTATATAATTAAATAAAATAAATTTATTAAACCCATTAAAGACTAAGACAAGAACCATGTATTTTTTTGTACTTTTTTAAAAACATGCTAAGCGTTTTCTCCATTATTTTGTGTTAGGAAAAAATATTGCAGCTCACAAAGTAAAATTGGCCACCTATTTAGTTTCTTATATCACATTGCAACCAACAAGTTCTCAAGTTTATTAAACAAGTTAACTGTCATTGACCACCAAGAAAAGACCCTTCTAAGAACATCCAACTATTTTGGAATCTAGGCTTGACTTTTTTTAGCTTAAAAAAAAAAAATACTATTTATCTGGATATAGTTCATTATAGAAAAGAATAGAGTTTTCTTTTTATTGGCTTAAAAAACTCTCAGCTAAATGTTTAAGGGTAAAATAATCTTTGTATTATGATAATTTTGATGTTCTAAAATTGATTAGGGACAAGATGGGTATTTTGTGTTTTAATTGAACAATAAATTCCTGTAATTTTAATTTTTGTTGCATAGTAAAAAGACTTTGACGTCCTTGATGTCAAATAATTTAACCCTTAGGTTAAAGAGTATTTGTGTCATTTTGTTGATATTCTTTTTTTATAATTAATGAGTTGGGGTGAGATCATTTAAGTATTTCAATAAATAAAAAAAGAATTAAAAAAATACATTGACGTGCTGGGCACGCGTCAACCACGTGTTGTGCAGGTGATTCAAAAGGCCCAAATTATAGTTTTGGGGTTGCTTCTGGTGCGTCTTGACGTGTTTTTCATGAAAAAGCTGCGAGTGCATAGATAAGTTTGTCGGTTTGTCGCCGACAATCATTTCATTTTTCTTCTCTTTTCTTTCCTCTCTTTTCCTTTATCTTTTCACCTGCCATACAATTTCTCAGATTGGCAATTAAACTTCTCTTTCTTTTTTTATTTAGTCCATGTTTTTTTGATTATTATTTGCTTTATTTTAAATAAATTATAACATTTTATTCTTGAGTTAAATAGAGTTGATTGATTGAATATAGATGGATGTTCACTCTTATTTTTTTTTTGCGATGTTTCTCTAGCGATCTATACAACTTCTTTTAATATCGTCATACACTATTTTGCGGTGGGATTTGGATTGCCTCAGCAAGGTCTTCTGGTGGAAGGCATTGTCCACATTGAAATAATGGTAAGTCTCCAACAATCTTTTCTTTCATCTCATTTCAGATATAATATTTATGGTTTATTAGGTTTCGTTAATTGTTACCAAATATTCTTTGTATGTTTCTTCTGTTATTATTGTTTATGGTTTGAATCAAACAGTTACATTACTAATTATTCAATTTTGTTAAGTTAATGACTCATGAATTTTTTTTTTTGTTATTATTTCTTTACAAATACTACAATTACCTAAATATCCATGATGTACATAAAAAAATAATAACATTGATAGACCCTGCGTAGCGTGGGTCAGAAGCAAGGGAACATCTACAAGACACTTAAATTCTAGAAAAGGATCCAGGCCGACCAAATTAATGTCAACAGGCAAGAACTTTCAGCTGCATTACCTCCACACAACTTCATTCCAGCCTAGAAAAAGAGAGAGTATATATATACTAACCTGTAGAAGACTTTTACATGAGTCAACTAATTTTTTTTTATTTATATATATATATATATATATATATATAAGCTATAATGTATTGCATCTTTTAGGGGGGAAAAATTCACTCCAAAGTGCCATTAATTAGTCTTTAAAAACATAATTATGTGCAGTTAGTTTCTAAATAAATTTGGGATTTAATCACGTCTTTATATAAAAACTAAGTCAAATGTTTATTATATATATATATATATATTAATTTTATTAAATAACCATGTTAATTTAAAAACTTAAATGGTTGGATGAGATTTTTGAAATTGTATTATATTAGTATTGTCATCAAAACCTTTGTATTATATTAAAAAATAAACTTAAAATATAGGGTAATATTTTTGGAATGGTTTCATATTAATTATTCAACGAATTTTAATTTAATGAAAACTTATAGCATATTTGAGAATATGGTTGCAATTATTTTTCATTAGATATATCAAAATAGTGTTTTTTTATTTTTTTTAAAAAATTATTTTTAAAAATATATTAAAATAATACTTTTTATTTTTTAAAAATAATTTTTAATATAAAAAAAGCAGGCACTTTGTTTCAACGCTGACTACTCACCCGCGCATTCAACGACCGCAACGTTTGACAGTTGTTCAAAGGAGGAGAAGACACAAAAATAAGAATTGTGTTCAAACTTCGATTTTATTGTTTTGATGAGGGGGGACAAATATAATTACAGGCTCCAACCAACCATTTAAAGAAAGTTTTCTTTTTATAACCATTAAATGATAAATAAATAAAAATTAACATCGTTCTTATCACTACGTTGTTATCATTCGTGTGAAAGCTTGCAGGCAGCTTTTGACATTCTTTTCTCCCTCCATCTTCACCTGGAGAACCAATCTTTTAAGGCCTTGGATTTGATTGAAATCAGATTTCAATTCAATTCATTCCCAACGTTTCACTGGTAATGAAATTCTTTTATTTAGATCACTCAATCTTTCTCTTTTCTACTTTTATAATTAGTTTGCATTCAAGACCTTTTCTTTTCCTTGCTGTTAATTGTTATCAGTTAACGTTAGTTTTTTTTAAATGATTGCAAATCTATTATCTCTGTGTTCTTTTCTTATGAATCATTTAATTGATTCATTTCTCCATTTCTTGATGTGACTTTTTATTTGTTTTCCATTAGCAGCAATGCCTGTAATTTTTATTGTGTTGTCTGGATGCTGGGAATTGCTTTTGATGTGTCATATTGGAACTCTTTTCATCTGGGTTCTGCCTAAAGATAGCGAAAATTAATCTTTTGCTTCATTTTTATTTAATTTCTCGCCTTCTGTTTTCTGGGATGCCATTATAGCGTCACAGGCATAATTCCATTTTATCAGCAACCAAAAGACAAATTGTGTTGTGTTTCATCTTTTTGTTTGGTGCATTTCTGGCTATGTCTTCACATGGCCAGTTTCGGATTCTTTAATCTTTGTTGGCTAAATTTAGGATATATTGGGTTTCTGGTCAAAAGAGAAAGGTGCTCTTTTTTTGTTCAAAAGATTTTAGTCTTAACCTTAAGTATTATTGTTACTGAACTGGGCTCCTCTTTCTTCTGGTCATTTTTGTGCAGATAGCTTGGTGGAGACAGGATTTGTTGGATGTTTTTTTGTTATTATTGAAGCAATGAGCCGATTTTCAGAGCTGAAGCATGCTGCCTCAGGTATGGCGTTGAAGTAGTAATATAGTATAACACCCTTAACAGGTTTACACTCTTGTAATTTGAATGTTTTCTAATGTTATAGTTTTCTGCAGTAGCTCTGAATTCTTTATTTAGAAGATGGAAGGAACATACTTGGAGATTTTTTGCATTCTAGGCTTTTGCATTGAGGTTTTTCATCGTGTGAAAATGGATCGTGTCCTAATTCTTTAATGCTTTAGATTCTCTACAAGAAAAGAAATTGAGATTTCTCTGACTTATGGAACTCTATTTAATTCCTTGTGGGAGCTGTTTCCTTGACATGGATGCTATTAAGGTCATAAGTTGGTATTATTTTGTGGATATTCATTTGAAGTGACATATTTAATTGTTAAATGCTAAACTTTCAGGACGTAGTTTGACCATCGAAACTGAAAATTCTTGCTGTTGAATCTGAAACTAAGAACCCGATTCACTCCTAATGTTAAATCCTTTTTAATTGTGATATGTTTAGACATGATACTTTGTTTCTGTAAGATCTTCTTAGGTGCAGAAATGTACTTTTCATGCATTTTCTTTCTGAGAATTCTTTCTCTAGAAACTTGTACAGTTACTGATGGTTAAGAGTTTCATTATTCTGCCTTGTTGAAGAAACGTCATTTTCACTTGAATAAAATGGGACTGCCCTGTCTATTTGGAAACAGAAATGCGCTGTGTAGATTTCTCATCGGCATTTCTATCAGATTGTGGAGAATAAATAATCTGGTATATCATGGATCTTCAATTTGCAACAAGTTGGAGAAGCTCCCCATGAGATGCTGAATTTAATATATATTTCCTCAAAGAAGAACAAACTGCATCTCTGCTTGACATTTTTTAATGGGACTGGCCAAGTCGAATTTATTCTACAAACTATATTGCTTCATAGCATGAAAATTTTGTTGGTGTTTGTTTAGCCTGTAACAAATGTGCAATCATGCTACTGGTTGAAAATATTTAGTGCATGTTGTGAATTTAACACTGTATTGTTGTTTGATGTGAACAATGATCAGAGGAGTAGCAAGAGCAGAGCTCCTAGATTGTTCACAATGCTTCTGTTCCTTTAATTTTTTTCACCCTGCTCCCTGCTTTTGTTAATGAAATAACATAAATCTTTTTTGGCATTGTTTTTTTGTTTTCTGTTGGAATGGACCCCTTTCTTGGACCAATAAGTATGCATTATTCAATGCTTTTTGTTGTATCTTCTGCAAATAAGTACCTTATCTTTTATCATTTTTAATGATTGTAATACCCTCCAATTTTCACTATCTATTTATTTGATTGCTTCAAGAAGATTTTCTTAGCTATTCTATAAACTTAATTGCTGCATTTTTTTTTCTGGAAAGGTAAAAGAAGATTAAAAGATTTATTGCTCCAAAGTGATAATCGCTTTTGTGCTGATTGTGGTGCTCCCGATCCTAAGTGGGCGTAAGTTCAATAATATTCATATTAACATAACCGAAATACACACTTCATATTAACACACTGAAAAGTGACATTTTGTGAATATGTTTCTAGGGAATTAACCACTTAAATTGGAGAGATATTAAGAATGAGAAATTTTAGTTGTTTTGTTTTATGCCCTTGTGTTATTTTAAGAAATTTGGTAACATTCTTTCCTCCAGATCAGCAAATATTGGGGTTTTCATATGCTTAAAATGCTGTGGGGTACACAGAAGCCTTGGCACACATATCTCAAAGGTATCTATTCCATATTACCTCTGATTTTATTTTTTCAATAGAGGGAACTGCTGTAGGGAAGTATAATCCAATTAATTATATATTGCAATTTGAGTGACATTTTGTGCTTGCAGTGAGTAATAGACATAACAACTTGTTACAGCTTTGAAATGAAATTATATAATCTCTTTATCCCCAACTTTGTGAAGTTTCTATGAGTATTTTATTGTTATATCTACTGTAGAACCAATTGATGAACAGAAAAAATAGCACAAATCAATTTCTTAAGAAAATCAATTCATTTTAGAATCAAAGCATCATAACATAACTTGAATGCTTTGCTAGAGTGCTTATTTATTAGCATCAAACCAACATTGAAAGTCATAATCCCAATTGGGATAGGAAAACCTGCATGTAAATGCATGCACGTGTGTTTTAAAGTATGAACTAGAGTTGATGTCTACATGACGCTTACAGCTGGTCTTACTGTGTTCAAGCCAGTGGTTCTTCTCTTTAGAACATGATTAATTTGTATTGTCCAGGTTTTATCTGTGACGTTGGATGAATGGTCTGATGATGAAATTGATTCCATGACTGAAGTTGGAGGAAACTCATCTGCTAATGCAATTTATGAGGCCTTTTTACCTGAAGGAGTTTCAAAGCCAGGACCAGATTCCAGTCATGAGGAGCGTATGAGGTTCATCAGGTTAGAAATGACTTGCCTTTCAAATCCCAACCTGTCATTTTTTTTTCATATTCTTATTTCCTACCATGTGTCACTTGCATGGATGGATTAAGTCTCTGTTATGACAGATTAGATCTTGCATGGTGTCACCGCAAGAAAGTTACTGATGTTAATAGATTGGATGTTAATGGTGTTTACACATTATTATTTCAATTTTCATAGGTCAAAGTATGAGCTTCAAGAGTTTTTGAAACCTAGTTTGCGGATTACATCAGGGAAGACTTCCTCATCTTCTCTCAAGTCAAGTTTTTCCACGAAGCTCTTTGATAGTTTTCGAATTCCGAGTGTATCAAAGAATTCGGTTAGTTTTGTTTTGCCTTTTTTGTTTCCTTAGTTTCCTTTTCATACGCGGATAATACTGAAAAATTGTTACAGGAAGGCATGGTAGAATTTATTGGATTAGTGAAGGTTAAAGTTAAAAAAGGTACAAATTTAGCTATCAGAGATATGTTGTCAAGTGATCCCTACGTGATCCTTACTCTTGGGAAACAGGTTAGTGGAATTTGTCTCTTTTTTTTAAAATTTTCCCATTTTATCTCTCAAAATCCATGGTTGAGACAAGTTCATATAATGATGTATATATTTGTAGATCATTGGCACCAAGTGGAGATTTTTTCTTTCTAATTTTATCAAGGGTAATTCTAATCACAACCATTTGATAAATGGCTGATACCAATAAACTGTTCATTTGGTTGGCCATCTGGTCAGAACTCTGCCAAAGCTTGACTGGAGCTTCATAAATCTTTATTTACTGTAGTGGCAAATATATGTCCTTGTATAGAGTTTCATATATATATATATATATATATATATCAATTTCTATTGATAGAACAGATAATTGAGATTATTATTAAGCAAGCGAAGGGGCTGCTTCGACTTTTATGCTAGTCACTGATGATAAAATTTGTTTTTGAGTTAATAGACTGTTCAAACCACTGTGATGAAGAGCAACTTGAATCCAGTCTGGAATGAAGAACTCATGCTATCTGTTCCACAGGATTTTGGGCCCATAAAGTTGGTAAGCTTGTTTCTCATGTTTGAATGATGTTACAATCAACTTTTATTTTCATCCAATTATAGATCCAAAGCTACAAGAGTAAAGCTATTTAGATGTTTTATTTACATGGTGATGAAAATTCATTATTTGCCTAGTATTTTACCTTTTATCCAATATTATGTCTAAGCAAGGGCTGTTACATTTAGAACACAAACAAGTGATTGGATAAAGTACTTGTGTTGTTGCCCTTTTGGTTTCTTATGAACCACAGCTACTTTTGTTGTTATCTTGAGTAATCAGGAAAATACATATCTTGTTGTTGCTATCAATTTGCTGCTACTGAAACTAATTTGCTACATCTCACCAAATTATCTTTTCATCTCTATCCTTTAGTGAACAAATCCCTGGTTATTTCTTAACTGGTTCATACTGAGCTATGTGTCGTTCTTGTTGATGTTATGGATTGCAGAGTGTTTTCGATCATGACACATTTTCGGCTGATGATATAATGGGGGAAGCAGAGATTGACATCCAGCCGTTGATAACATCAGCAATGGCATTTGGGGACCCGGAAATGTTTGGAAATATGCAGATTGGGAAATGGCTGAAATCACATGACAATGCCCTTGTTGTTGATAGCATCATAAACATTGTTGATGGGAAGGTGATGCAGGAGATCTCATTGAAGCTTCAGAATGTTGAGTGTGGTGAACTAGAAGTAGAACTAGAGTGGATGCCTCTTGACCAGTAAGTAGAAATTTTAAATCACCCTTCCATTTCAATAAAAACCTGCACTATCGATTCCATTATTTAATATGGAATGACTGCATATTTAACTTCTTTCAATTTTATTCCTTGATTCTTGCCCTTGTTTTTTACCCTCTTACATCTCCTAAGAGGCAACAGCTTATTCGTTAACTCTGACAATTTGCAGTGTATAAATTATGTTTGTTTCAAAAATTGAGGGAGCAACATGTACAAAAGAAAACTCAGTGCTCATACATACATACATACATATTTGTAATTTATCTTTGGATTTGAAGTTGGAAGCATTTTATCTTCAATTATGGTGGCCTCGTTTATTTATTCCCTTAATTCCATAGTATAGGTAACACTTACTAAGGATGTGTTTGGTACTTTCCTCTTGTTTGGTACATAACAGTTGAGGGTGAGATAAATAGGGGTTGAAAATCGCCTCGCAATTAAATGGAGCATGGCTCCCACTTTTATTTATTCTCCTCATTTCCCAAGTCTCATTCTGTTTAACTTTTTTAATTGAGATCCATTAATATTATTTTATTAGGTGGGAGTTCATTATTATATATATATATATATATATATATATATATATATATATATATATATATATATCCCATTTTTAGAAGGTGTAATTTGAAAAGGGGTGAAAAGTATCCACTCTTCGACTATTTGGTCCAAGTAGAAATAATTTCTTAATAAATTATTTGTATGCACTTAATTTCTGAACAAAATTTAGGTAAGATAGTTTCATTTTTTTTCTTTTTAAGCCCACACATGCCTCTCTTGTTGACCTATCCCATAAAGGGAAGGAGCCCCCCACTCCTCCCTTGGACCAAAGTTCATGTTGGCTCTTGTAGTTTGAGAAAATATTTCATAAAATTATGTGTTTGTTTATAAATTTACATAATTTAAAAAAAAAACTTAGGTTTTATATAAAATAATATGGATTAAATTGAAAATATCCATTACGAAATAAAATGATCTACTTCCACTTCTTATTTAAGAAAACTTTCATTAGGACAAAAGAGAAGTTAGAGGGGAGAAGTTAAAAGACAAGAATTAGAAAAAGAGAAGTTGAAGAAGAGAGAGAAAGGAGATGAAGAAGAGGGGTTGGAAAACAAAAGTTGGTAACTTTTTCTTTTTTATTAATTTATCATCAATTGATTGTAATGTCTAGAAAGTTACATATAAATAATAAACCTTAAAACAACCAACTATTGACAGTCGATTAAATAAAAATGTCTAACATAAATAAAATTTAATTAATAAAACTCAATTAAAAAACTTAAATAAATTAAACAAAAAATATAAGTTAAAGCCTAATCTATTGGGTTATCCTCTATTGTCTATGATTATATATGTGTGTAAATTGTGTCATGAATTCGGTGTCTCCATCAACTCTTTTGAGGTTGGAGAAACTCGACCCTGTCGAGTGTAGTTCAAGGCGACTTCGATAATGCGTTCAAAGATCATGATGAAGCTACTGTGATGTGTCTCTGATAATCCAGGTATAGTCTGAATTTGGTCACATAGCTCGTAAACTAGGACTTGCTGAATCTCACCATTCCTGGTAAATTTTTTTTTTTTACATCTGAAGTAGCATTTGTATGTTTCTTTTGTGCCAATGATAAGGATAATGAGATAAGAGTATCAAAAGGTTCATCAGGGATATGATGTTGTAATTTGTATATAATCAAGTGCTTTGTATTAAAAGTAAAGCTAATACCAAAGTTTGATGATAGTTTAATGATAATTTAATGACATAAATATTTGTAACACTTTATATGGTATATTACTACTCGCCTGCAATTATTAACTAGTTTCAAGAGAATACCATTTATATCTAATATCTATTATGAAACAATCTTCAATATTAAATACATTATGACACTCAACTTGAACTTTATATTGTTCATTATTTGTTTGAATTCGTTTTATAATCTCAACTTGTAAATCATGAACTCTACATGCAAAAAACTCAAGTTGATTTAGACATGCTAATATAAGGAGACATGGGAAGAAGACTTATAGACATCCTAGGTTTATGATCATAAACATCATATAGCCAAGAGTTTGGAATGGACCTAACACTTTTTGAATCCTGGAAGAATATATATTGAATATAATCTAGTGAATTAGGACCATCCTTATCTTTTTTATATGAATTTGGAGTAAAGATTCAATGAGCTTAATAAACTGCTCAAAATCTACAACATGTTGATACGTTTAATAAATTTGATAATTTGAACAAACTCATAAATTGTTTAATTGTAAGAACAATTAAAGATTGTGCTATGATACT
Source organism: Populus nigra (assembly GCF_951802175.1). NCBI lineage: Eukaryota > Viridiplantae > Streptophyta > Magnoliopsida > Malpighiales > Salicaceae > Populus > Populus nigra. The sequence goes on from NC_084860.1 coordinate 11,270,089, forward strand.
AGTGTTGATACGGGACAAAAAAGGGAACTAGGAGAAGTTACAGGGGAGAAGTAAAAGACAAGAATTAAAAGAAAAGGGAGATAAAAAAAGAGAGAAAGAAATGAGCTAAATAAGAGAGGAAAATTAGGGTTAAAAAACAAAAGTTTGTAACTTTTTTTTTTTTATCAATTCATCACTAACTAAACACAATATTTAAAATATTATAAATAAATAATAAATCCTAAAACAATCAACTATTACGCTCAACCCACTAAATAAAATCATCTAACATAAAATACAATCTAATTAATAAAACTCAACAAAAAATTCAAATAAATTAAACAAAAAATATAAGTTAAAACTTAATATCTTAATAGATTAGGCTACCCTCCCTATCTATAATCTTAAGTAGTACTTCTCATAAACATATTATCGAACAAATAGTTTAGTCATTTTTTTAATTTTGCCTCTATTTTTTTAAAATTACACTTTACATTCTTGATCGACTCAAAATTTAAAATAAAATAAAATGATAAATTTACCCTCATAGATAATATAACACAAACACACATTAATTTCTTTTTTAAATCCTTTCCCTTTTTTTCTTCCCTTTTTTTCTTTTCATCTTTTTCATCGCAAAAGGACTTATAGATGTGAAATCCTAGATTTTCAACAAATGCCCAAACTTTATTTTAAAGAAAAATAAATTTGTTTTATTTTTAAAATTAGATCTTAAAATATATTTACAATATTCAACATCGTTCCTTTTTTATATGTAAAGAGAAAATGTTGATTCCATTATACGTGTTACTAAGTGATTGAAATCAATTCATGGAAGGGGGGAGGGGTTTTCTTGGATCCATGCTTACAAAGTCGATTTTCTAAGAGTCTTGAAAATTATAAAAATAATTACAATGGTCCTAACACCCTTTTCTTTTTCTAAATTGAATCACCCATACCTCTTTAACCTATAAGATAAATTTTTCTTTCATAAGAACCCTAAATCTTAACCCATCTCCAATCCCTAACTCTGCTGTTAAAAAAACCGTTTAAAATCATATGATTAAAGTAATTATCCTTACAAAAGAGAGAAAACCAATTCCATCTTACAAATAAGTTATAAAAATCATACTCTTTGTATCCATTAAAACATTGGTTGACAAGACTTTAGACTTAATAGTGTTTATTTTCCTAAATAAAAAGACATGGATTCCTTTTACAAGAAGTTCATGGAGTTAAGGATTAATGGGGTTAAGTTGGGTGTAAAATGCACAATAATGATGTATGGAAAAGCCATACAATTTTTGGTTGCTCAAAGCAGCTAGTTATTGTTTATTGAATTTTAAAAGATATTTTAGGAGAAGGAGAGGGGTGATGAGGAAGAAGCTACAAATTAGTACTTTTATACAAGTTACAATTATAAAGATTTATGATAAAAAAACAAATTATGTTATTTCCAAGATCATTGTTGCAACTCAATTTTTAATTTTTTTAGAAAAAAACCAACAAATAGAAAAAAAAAACAAAACCCTTAAAAAATATGTTCATAATATATTTGCATTATTTTCTAATTTTTTCAAATATTTATATTATTATTTTATTTTTTATTGAATAATAAATATTAATCATACAATAGATATTCATATAGATACTCAAATCCCGATAGATAGGTTATGAATACTTAAATTTCTTACCTGATGGATAATGTGATGGGTATGTATACAAAGAAATTTGACCTATGGATACCCATTGTTATCCCAAGTAATAACTTATAAGAAGTTTGAAATTATAGTAGGATTCACATGTGTACAATTAGAAAATGAATTTAGCTTGTAATATGATTTAATAAACCTTTTTATATGATACAAATATATGTATAAAATTAGAATTGCTTAAGTAAATAGAATTCAAACTCTATAATAGTAGAAATAAGGCTAGATACTATTATAAATGATGGTGAACCCTATTTATTTAATTTCAGTGATTTGTGTACTAGTTTTTCTTCTTCAAAAGGTTTTATTTATAATTTTTTATTTATTGCTTTCTCTTAATTTTTCTACACTTTGGTTCCCTATAAACATATCCTCTATTGAGACTCCTTTATTTTCTTTACATAGTGAAGCTTTTAAAGTTGTTCTTATTGAGGGTCCAAGACTTAAAAGTCTCCATTTCTTTTGAATAGAAGTAATTGTCGTCTCATCAAAAGTTTATTAATGAAAACAAACGCCATCACCATTAACTTTTTGGTTACCATTATTGCCACCACCATCTCCTCATCACTATTATCATTATCATCATTTCCACCAACTTGTTAACAAAAAAATCACCATTCCTACCACTACTAACACTCTTAACTCTAAAGGCCAAGCTATTAGAGCTTGTTTGTTAACGAAGTAGTTTCTATATTTCATGTAAACCACATTTGGAGTGTGTTTGGTTTCTTTCCAAATCAGAGGTTCATCGTGTGAGACCCACCAATAATTGAGGTTAAACCTTAGTTATTGGTGAAGCAGGTAATACCTACTTTTTTAACATACAAAACCTGTAGTTCACTACATAAGATCCACCAATATTTATTTTTTATTTTATTTTTCAATATAATTTAATAGAGCACTGCTCATCCTTTATATACAATATTTTTCTTTAATTTAGCTTTGTTATTTTTTACTTTAACTATGTTATTTAGAACTAATATCATCACTAGTATGACCATGAACATATAATATTATTTTCTTCTTTTATTTACATTTTTTTGTCTTGCTTTCCATTTAAAAAGTATTATGACATTCATGTTGGGAACCAAAATAAGAGCCCATTTAGTATTTGTAACCATAGTTATTTTTTAAAATATTTTTTTTGTTTGGAAATGTGTTGAAATAATATATAAAAATAATTTAAAATAAAAAAAATAATAAAAAAGTTTCAATATTAAAAACTGCTAAAATGCCAAACAAACACTAATTGGGTTTAAAAAATGTTCAGCAGCTTACACCCCCACTGTGGATGGGCTGTAGCTTACAGCACCATTTCTAGTTCAGATTGGTTTTAGCTGGAGCAAGTAATATCATAAATATCAATAGTTGTTACCTATGGAAGTCACCATTGCACTAAAAACAGTTCGATAGAGAAACAAAAACTAAAAAGGAAAATCAAAAGGATAACGTTCATGATGGCATCAGAAGCCGAGTATTACTGTGGATAAAGATGTCATACTGTAAACACTTTAGAGAATTACTGATAACAAAGATCACACTAGCAGATAAAGCTAGCTTCTTAATTTATTTTTCATCCCAATCACAATAAAAGTTGTTCAGTTTGATACTCTTGCAAAAATTTGCAAAGATTGAAAATTCTGAAGCTCACATAGTACAATACAGAACAAAAGCTATGATTTATTAGCCACTGAACTTACGGAAACATTGTTTTCCTATGAGACTTGAGTTAGGATAGAGCGAAATCATCAACTATAATTGAACAAAATTGAAGCACTACTGCACAATAACCCGCTTTGCACCTTCCAGAGTGTTCTTGAGCAGCATTGCAACAGTCATTGGACCCACGCCCCCAGGAACTGGAGTAATACATCCAGCTATCTTACATGCTTCCTTGAAATCCACATCTCCCACTAACCTATAACCTGTCTTTCTACTTGGATCATCGACAGCATTTGTCCCAACATCAATAACTGCAGCACCAGGTTTAATCCAACTTCCTTTTATCTGAAAGTTAAGAAAATAAACTTATATAAAAGGAAATTCACTCCATCAAAGCCAGCAAACCAATTCCAACATATTAGACTATTAGGAACCATGAGCTAGCATAAATCATATTTGCTTCGCACGTGAATATGGTTTGTGTAATCTTGGCACAAGCCTAAGCTTACAGAAATTGATTGACTGCACAGAAGATGCATTAATAACCAAATTGTTTATGAAGGAAACAAAAACATCACAGGAAGAAATTTTCAAAGTTGACAATGTTGTTACAAGCAATCATTATGTCCTGTTACCATCATTGGTTGCCCTGCTGCTGCAATAATGATGTCAGCTTCACGAATGATGCTTTCTTGATCATTAGAACGTGAATGGACCACAGTAACAGTGGCATCTGCTTTCAGAAGAAGCAAGGAAACTGGTAATCCAACTATGTTACTGCGACCTACAACTACTGCCCTTTTTCCCTTTATACTTACACCACTTCGATGTAGAAGTTCAAGACAACCCTGTTGGGAGAGGGAAAAAAGTTCTGCTTAGAAAACACAGGATTATAAGAATCAGCCCGATTAGCAAGCACATTCTTGTATAAGGATTGAGTTTTACGCATAGCATAATGCATAAACATTGGTATTGAAAGCAGTTCAAAACCAAATACCTTGGGGGTGCAGGGTTGGAAAAGCGGCTCTCTGTCTTTCATTGCAAGTTTGCCGATGTTCAGAGGATGAAAGCCATCTACATCCTTTGCAAGACTAATTTCACTTAAAACTTTCTCTTCGTTTATATGCTTTGGCAGTGGCAGCTGAACCAATATTCCTGCCAATATAAAGATAGATTGCTCAAAAACTGGCGTCGTAACAAAACGATGCAATAACCAGCTTCAATAAAACCTCTGCGAAATTTCAAAATTTTTTCAAAACAATAAATACTTGAAGATTAAACCAACCATGCACATCAGGATTTGCGTTCAACTCATGAACCTTGGAAACGAGTTCAGCTTCAGATATTTGCTCAGGGAGGTCCATGTCAAAGGACTGAATCCCAACTTCAGCACACGCTTTTCTTTTCATACCCACATAGCTTTGAGAATCCTTTCTATTGCCCACAATTACTACAGCTAACCCAGGAACCTAACCACATCAAAACATGAAATTACTGAACTCTTAACATCATAAACAGAAAAGCAGACAAAACCCAAAACAGGAACTAGTCTTAGCAACATTTTTACAGCTAGAAATGTAAAGAAAGTGGAAAATACTTGTCAATTCATCCAGATTTCTGTTTTAATTAAATTTTGCAAAGAGATTTGTGAATACCTTGCCGTATTTCTCTGAGAGTTGACGGACTTCCTCGGCGATTTCTGATCGGATTGTTTGAGCGATGAGCTTGCCGTCGATTACGGTGGCTTTATGTTCCGATTGGGACGCCATTGAAGGAACGTTGGAAAGGAGTCGGAGCTTGGTTTTCTCACTAGTTAGAAGAAGATCAGCAAATTAAAGTCAGCTTGACACGAAGATTGGTGGCTGAAGTGAATAGACTAGGGGTAGGGGTTGTTTCGGTATTGTATACGGTTGCTTTTTTAAAATTTTTAATTTTTTTTTAAATTTACATTTGATGACATAAAACAATCAAAATATATAAAAATATAATTTAAAATAAAAAAATTCGAAATTTTAAAAAATTCTAGTTAAAACACGAGCAAACACTCTTAAACAATATTAATTTTTATAATAGTAATATTTTATTAGTTATTTTTTAAATTTATTTTAAAAAATCTAATAAATATATATAAAAGAGAGAAATCCTAGCAAGATAATCTTATTATTTTTAATGGGTTATAATCTTTTGTTTTATAAAAACAATTTAGATAGGATTAAAATTATATGTTTAGGTATAACTTAAATACTATACCGAGATAAATGAGTCATCCAATTACTAGAAAATATATTCAGGCTAATATATACAATTTATTTATGCAATTACCTTTTACAATTTATTTTTTTTTGCAAATTTATCTCTTTTTTATTACAACTTTTCTTTTATATTTCAAGTGGTTGCTCTTCTACTTTTTTTTTATATTTGGTATTACTTACCCTTTCTTAGAGATCATAATACCTGTATCCACTCAAAATTAAATTCCTAATTATAATTTATTTTTATTGGAAGGAAAAAAAGAGACCAGGTAACATAGTCGATCCATGAAATTATTTGACTGCTCAACAGATTGGCATGCTCGATGGGATAATATTCATTATTATTTTATTAAACTCGTTTCATATGAATTCTGTTCCTCGGACAATCTACGATGATCTTCATTGAACTCTTGACTTGCTTTCTCTCACTTTTCTTGCGCAACATTTTGTTTCTTGCCTCAGGCATGCTTCACTGTGTTATTTGCGCTGCAATATTACTGCATGTATTGCCTTCTGAAGATTATTTGTGTTCATGTTATTTAAATTATCTGGACTACTACTCTTTCCTCACCAAGAATTTATATCATCCCAGTGTTGTGATCATTAGCTCATACATTAATTTCCAATTTAATTGGTTCATACAACTGTTTTACAAACACACTCAACACATTCTTTTCTACAAACACAGTTAGCAAAATTGATGTTTTCTTTTTCTGCTGCGTAGCGCAGACAATTGTTTAGTCAGTAGTAAAGTTGCTCCGTGTCCACACAACACAGAGCATCTTTTGCAGAAAAAAAAAACCTCCATTTCCCTTCCTGACAGGTCGTGGATGATAGAAATGCTTTCAGGAGCTCCCGTGAACTGAATAAAGAACATATCCTGAGACCCATTTCCAAAATTGAAGTCATGGCTATATTTCCTCATGGTTCAGCCATTATGTTGCTGAAATTTGAATCCCAAAGAAAATCAAATTGAAGAAGAAGAAAGAAATGGAAGTGACTCCAACTTGCAATGTACATTCATGAACAAAATACCATCTGTACTTTTTATATCTACCAGACTGCATCGAGCGACAAAAATCAGGTTGATGATTGAAAAATTAATGGAGGTAACGAATTAATGATACTAGCTACGAACATGTCCCAAAGCTAAAAGAAGAAAGCCTTCTATCTAGCAGGAATCTATTAGTTTTGACTCTCGTGGCTGATTCCGATGCAGTATTCTTCTTCTTTTCCTTCATAATAGGAAATTGGCAAAATCTGAAGTTGTCAAGCTAGAAATATAGCTCTACAAATTGAATTGCATCACACAGAAGCACAACCGGCAGTACTGGCCTAAACACGGGAAACACCGGAGAGTACACAGCTAGCTAGACATTAGCCAGAATATTTACTGCTACATGACAACGGACTATATAGCATGTCAAAACAGCTTGACAAATACGGAATTCAATGGCATGGACTTGAACGTTAAAAGAGCGAATTCCAAACGTCAGATATGTCAAAAGGAGCATGACTAGTACATATTATGTGAGAGTTCTTAAGAAGCGAAGAAAACAGCAGAACGAAGCTGCGAAGCATTATATATTTGAGGGCATTGAAACTCTTTAGCAAGCATCTACGATGTGAACTAAATTCATCATCACCCAAAAGTTTATGATCATACGCACCGTCATGGAGTCTCAAAGCTAACAAATATATAATGGTGAACATTCAATTGTAATAGAGTATTTGATGCCAAATTTGCAAACTTTTAGCTTCTAACTTCAAATTGTAGAGCATGTCAATTAATTAGCTTGCTTACTGGAGAAAATTTACAGGGAAACAATCCTAATTAATATTCACTTCTAGAGTTTGATGCTCCATGTCATAACAGGGCCTAGATGGGACTTAGGTTTTCACACGAATAAAATTTAGAATAAAATGCACAGAAAAATGTTTAACGAGCAGGATTTCTTTCGGGACAACCCGAAATAAAGAAATGTCAAGGCATACTATCTGGCACTCATAAGTTCTTGTCTCAAGCAAATTAATGAGTTAAAAATCCAGGGAATTCTAAATTCAAGTGGAAATTAAAACTACTGGCATCAAATTAACAAAAGGGATTTTTGTTTAAGGTTGACACCCAATTCTGAAAACTTCCATCTACCTTTGGCTTCAAGACTATAGAGAGATTGACGGAGGCCCTTGGCTCGAGTGGTAAGCCTAAAGTTTCCCTTGCTCCTGTCTCTGAGCAGTTCTCGCCACATTCAATCACAAATCTCCTCAGCATGGGAGCCTTTCTTATGAGATGTTTAGCAAAAATGATCTCCTCCTCTTTCCCACAGAATCCTTTTATCTTCACCAACTTCAGGCTATGTGTGATGCTATCATGCAGCTCCCTTTTCTCCCAGAACATGGATGTAGGATATGGTAATTCCCAGTCGGAAGGCCCCCTATTGTTGGGCTTATGAAAAAGAAACAAAAGATTCGAAGTAAGGACAAATGTGTGTGTGTGTGTAGTCTCCAGTAACCAAAAACACGAAGAAAAAAAAGGACGTTAGAAAATCCTACTTACTGGAATACTGATACCGAGTCTCTGCAAATGGGTGCATAGTCTGAAGATGTGATCTAAGATGTGTTGTTCCATTTGACTGTCCAAAGCTAAACTGATAGATAGAGTATGCAACTGCCCAAATGGATTGGAGCACTTCACAAAACCATTATTAGGGTTTTGCTGCTGCTTAAAATGAACAAAAAACAATAAGCAAAAAGAAAGAAAGAAAAAAAAGACATTAGTCTTCTCATCATCCACAAACCATATATTTAAAACTTAAAGCTAAAATTAATTAATCAATGAAATTAAACCTAGAAAACTTACCAAGAGGCCACAGCAACGCTCAAGAAAATCTATGATCCTGGAATAGATTTGTGTGCTTTTTTGGAGTCGACCACCATCAGAACAAAATCCAAACTCCACGAGACTCGGAGTATTAATTTTCATATTTACTGAGCACGAAACTGAATTAAGCACAAGAATGCTGAGGCCCTCGGCTTTGATATCAATTCCTTCCAAATCCAAGCCGTTAAGTTTCAAAGACTTGAGATTCTTATCATGGATCTCTATCTTTTTTAAGCCAGTGCAAGAACAAAGACACAAATCCTCCAAGAACATGCAATTTAAAATAACCCGAGAGAGGGTTTTATCATCAAGATTCACCGAATTGAGCCTTAAGGTGACAAGATTACAGCAGCTTTCAAAAGGAGAAGCATCTTTAAGCCTATATCCCTTCAATTCCAAAACATGTAGGGTTCTACAGAAAAATATACCTGGAGGCAAATTGCACCGAAACTTATCGGATACAAAGAGTTGTTCGCACACGAGGGAGAGTTCTTCGATGAGCTTTTTCTCTTTAAGGTTTTTGATCAATCTTTCAACGAGACCAGATTTAAAATTATCTTCAATGTGAGAAATACTGCAAGATACCAGTTTTGTTTCATGAGAATCAATGATCTTTTCAACTAAACCTGTGCCTCGTGAAATCTCGTCATATAGTCTCTTTCTGTTATAGTCTCTGAAACTCGCATCCCTATCATAAATATCTATGCAGAATTTGGTCAGAAAGTTTGTATCAAAGTGAAGGCAAGACGAAGATTTCCATATATTTTTCCATCTTTTTGACAAGATGCTTGTTCGTATACTTTCTGAGATACTTAGATGTGAAATAATCCGAGATAAAAGTGCGTCAGGAAGGCTGCTAATTTGATCAACACCTTCAATATTCATCTCCATAGCTGACAAGCAAATTATACAAAGAAGAACCCTAACTATATGAATTTGATATTTTGAGGATGAATTTAAAAGAGTAATAAAGGGATGATAAATACTATCAGAAGTAGAATTTTACTGAACTTCTACTATGAGATTTATGAGTCCATCTAGTACTAGAGCCATAACATGAGCAAAACTCTAAAAAGTTTTTATTTTTTTTATTATTTTTTATCTAGCTGTTAAATATGGACACATGTATGCTCACACCATGAAATTTTCACTAATAAAATTTTATTACATTTCCTCTTTCTCCTCCAGCTGACGACGACCATCTTCATCACTGGTCCAACTTCAGTCAACGATAGCAGCTCCAGCCAAAGAAGACCGACGACATCCTCTTCTCTTCCAGCGACATTGATGATGATAGCCCGCCAGCCTCTCCTCATTGTTTTCTCAACTAGTACTAGAGTTATTTATAAAAACAATTGCAAGTGAATATTCAATTAAGAGTAAAATAAATATTTTTATTATATAGTTCTTATAAATTAACTATTTTTTTATTTTTACAACCATATAAAAATCATGAAGAAATAATTTTATAATTTTTTATGGAAACTAAAAAGATAGATTATGATATGTTTTTAACCAAAACAAAAATTCATGTTTTCATTAAGGAAATGATATTTTTTCTTAATAAATAAATATTCTCTCACTAGTATATGTGCTCCACCTTGTTGCCTTCCTGGTTCTTATAAAGATCTGCTTCTGTCTCCTCATCTAGTTTGTGCTACCTAGATAGATAAATTGTATTTAATAATATTTTTTAAATTAATAATAGATTTTTTTAAATTTAATTTTGTTTTAATTGTTTTTTTTATTTTTAAATAATTAAATATAATACCGATGGAATTATCATCTATTTATTTTGTCAATAATATACATATAAATGTAATTATTTGGCAAATAAATTTTTTTTCAAAAAATTATTTTATCTTTCCTTTGAATTGGCATAATCCTCTTGTTTTTTTTTTATATATATAATTGCTGCTAGAATTCATTAAATGTTATTTTCTTGTGAGAGTCTTTCAAAGAAATTATAAATTTTGTTTATAATAATTCATTGTTAGTTAGAATGATCAACTGGTAACATTGGCATAACTAATCAGTGTTAAACTAAATTTCATTAGTGTTCTTAATAGTCAAACAAACGATTGATGAATTGAATTAGATAATAGTTAATTTTATTATTCCTCCTATTAATCAGTCGATTAAATTGTTTAAAAATCCTATATAGTCAACTAATTTGTGTAGTACATCAGCTATCAATTTAATTTTTAGTTATTTAATTTTTTGAATTCACATATTACACATTCTATTTTCATGTTAAATAACATCATAAAATGATCATAAGACAACATTTCAAACAATCAATTTTTATAACTTAATTTTTACACAACACTAATGCATTCAACATTTCATATATCCCATAATAATCCAAACTAATCTCTTTATATCAATTCCTTACCTTAAACATATGATAATTAAAGGGAAGAATGAAAGAATGACCCAAGTTTTTTTTATTTTTGTCTTTTTTCTTTCAATCCCTCTAAAACCCTAACTTTCAAGTTTTAAAACTCTCTAACCCACCTAAATGTTTCTTTTTTATCATTTAATAACCCTTTTAATCACTTCAATTTAGTCTTTTCTAAGTTATTTCATTAAGAATTGAGAAGAAGAAATAAAAAAACCATAACCCCCCTTTTCTTCTTGCAAAACGCCAGCCATGAAGGTGGGAGGGGGTATTTGTATATTTTTATTATTTACACATTGAACCCACTGTCTTATATATTTCATTTTATCCCCACTAATTTTCTTTTTTAAGAAATTATATAATATCCTTTCATTTTATTTAATTTCACCCTTTTGTCTAATTATTTTTTAATTTAATTTAACATATTTTATCTTCGAGTTAAATTTTAATATTTTATTAACTCGGGAAAATTCTAATCGAGGTTTACATGTACAAGGAGACATATTTTAACACTAGGAGAAAATTCTAATATGTTCTTTGTGATCATAAAACCATGTGATAACTTCTCTTTCTATTTTTACCCTATTCTTAAACCAAGCATGTTTTTATGGGTTCGTCATGATGTTAGGTGCGACAATCTCTATTTAATTTTTTATCATATGTTTTAAAATAAAAAATAAAGATTGAATAAAAATAATAATGTGCTAGCATAGTTTCTTTTCTTTTTTATTTATCTAGAGGTGCCCCATGTCGTGGTCTATTGGATGGACTGGTTTTCAAACCCAATCATGATGGAGTTGGCTAGGCATGTCTCGTTTGACCGAGCAGTCCCAAATGTTATCTAGTTTCCCCATTTAAAACTTGATCCGACTCCAAAAGGAACTTTAAATCGTCATCGTTTTAACGTTTGAGCAATCCAATCAGGTTTAAACAAGAATCCAAACAAAAAGAATAATATTTAATTGAATCTTTTCTGCCACACAAACAACAAAAAAATAAAAAAAAAATTATAATATTTTATCTACTCCAACCAATAATGATATGGAGATGGCCATTCACAATTGACTTTTCTGCCACACAAACAATAAACAAATATCACACTCCCCCTTCTAGAATCATTGACACTTGCTTGGAAAGAAATGTTTGCAGGCAATAATATTTAATTGGTCTCTCTGCGCCCATCACCTGCCCAAACTCTTCGCCTTATCTCTTCCTCTCTTATCCATTCCTGGATTTATTTCTTCGTGTAAAAATGACTGTCACAGTCACTTCAATTCTAGTCTCCATTGTTTATGTTGCAGTGCTAAGATGGGCATGGAGAGTTTTGAACTGGGTTTGGTTTCGTCCGAAGAAGGTCGAGAGGTGCTTGAGACAACAAGGTTTTGCAGGCAAGCCTTACCGGCTTTTGTTCGGAGACTGGAAAGAAAATTCAGATATGTTGAAGGAAGCAAGGACCAAACCCATTGGTTTATCAGACGCTCTTCTACCTCGTGTCATGCCCTTCCTCCATCAACTGGTCAAGGATTATGGTATTCAACACGCAACCCTTTATTATCTCTCTCGTAGAAAAGATGCTTTTTCTTGCTACTTAAATATTTCTCCGATTTATTAAGAAATTCCTTTTGTTTCTATGAGGCGCCAATGATTGAGAAATTAAAACCAGTTGGTCATGATGAATTTTATTTATGTCGAACAACTTTTGTTCACCGTTTCTCAGTAAAACTCTGTTATCATCGGTTTATTTTAATTGATAAAATATTATGTTTTACGAATACAAAAACAAATTAATTTTCCATTGGTATCTCATTGGGAATCAGAACGCCATGTTCCATTGGTTAGTGCTGCACTGTGCTGTCCTGGCCGAATGTTTCAGCCGATTTTCTTATTTTATTTCATTTTATAGTGCTCTTGTGGACTCCTCTCGCCTCAAACCTAGTTTTCTATCAATGGGAGAAAAATATATAGATTAAATTAATTACTTCTTAATTAATTATAGTTTTAGAGAGTTATAATATTTTTAAAACAGACCAAGTGGGTATTAATTTTCAATATTCATGGTATGCGTATTTGATCTCTTGGTAGTGTTGGTTTCCTACTGGACAGAACAGTACTAGTTGCTAACAGTTGAAAACACTGGTTTCCAAGTCAATATTTAACTTGTTATTAGTTGGCTAGAGGTTGTATAAATATAAATAAAAGGACTTAGTATCGTATGTTTATTTTTATGTTTTTAAAATATTTTTGAAAAAAATTAAAAAAATTAATTGTTTTACTTTAAATTAATCTTTTGGTGTTTTTAGATTGTTTTAGTGTCAAAATAAATTTTAGAAAATAAAAAAATATTATTTTGATGTATTTCAAATAAAAAAACATTTTAAAAAGCAACCACTATCATAATACCAAACAGGCTTTAAAAATACCTAGTATGTTCGAAAACCAATAGTATTGTGTGCGTGGAGGAACAAGAAAAAAAAAAGACGAGTAAATTGTGACTGTGTTTATTACTGGATACATAATAGTATATAGGTTGCATGTGATAATCTAGATGGTGTAAAATGGGTGCATAGTGATTAGTTTAGGTTGTGTATAATATAACCTATTCGTTGTGAGGGTACAATTGTGTAGTTGTGTGGGGTAACTTGATTATTTTATGATTCAAAAATCAGATTCTAAATGTTGATTTATATTTAACAAAATTAATACTTTTGTATTTATCTAGGTATATTAAAAGAATCATAACTTTATGTTTTCCTGCATGTTAAAGTAAAGTTGCATCTAGAGAAGATTATACTTTGTCAACTCTATTGATGTGTCATAAAAATATAAAAATCTATTAGAAAAAGAAATAAAAATTCTCTTACAAGAATTTTACCTTAAAGATAAGTGCAATTTTTTCTGGGTTTGGATTTCTTTTGTTCATATCTCAATTTGAGCCTCGTGTATTTCCTTCAACAGAAGAATACATACATACACACACACACACACACACACACACACACACACTAATAAATGTGCTTCCTCTGACGATGCAGGTAAGAATTCATTTATGTGGATTGGGCCGAAACCAAGAGTGAACATCATGAACCCTGATCAGATAAGGGACGTATTCATGAAGATAAATGAATATCAGAAGCCATCGCACCCGCTGTTGAAACCTCTAGCATGTGGACTTGCAAGTCACGAGGGTGAAAAATGGGCTAAACATAGAAAGATAATCAACCCAGCATTCCATCAAGAGAAGCTAAAAGTGATCATGATAGTCTCAACTTATTTGCCTATAAGCATCCATGCTATTCGATTGCCTTAAATGAGTAGCATGCATGTTGTGCTCTCATATAGCTGTAATATAAAACTTTCGATGATGATATGTTCTGTTTGCTTGTTACAGCTTATGATACCTGCGTTTTACGAAAGTTGTAGTGGGATGATTAACAAGTGGGAGAAGCTGGTCTCTGTAGACGAGGGGCCATGTGAATTGGATGTCTGGCCTGATCTTCAAGGCTTAACATGTGATGCTATTTCTCGAACGTCGTTTGGAAGTAATTACGAAGAAGGAAAAAGAATATTTGATCTCCTCAAGGAACTTACCGATCTTACAGTTCATGTTATAATAAAAGCATTTGTCATACCAGGGTACAGGTAACTCTTTATTCTGTTTTTGCTGGACATTACAATTCAGTTCCTTCAAGTTAATCCTTGTTCAATAAGATATATCTTAAAAGTAAGAAGAAGAACAAATCCAAATCTCTTGACAACATGTTCATGGATTGCATGTAGGTTCCTGCCGATCCCATCTAATAGAAGGCTAAAAGCTATTGACAAAGAAATAAAAGCTTCTCTTAATGCTCTGATCAACAAAAGAGAGAAAGCAATGAGTGCTGGTGAAGATGCAAAGAATGACTTGTTGGGTTTACTTCTGGAATCCAATTTTAGAGAAATACAAGAGCATGGAAATACCAAGAGCGTCCGAATGAGCATTGAAGATGTGATTGACGAATGTAAAATATTCTACTTTGCTGGACAAGAAACAACCTCAGTTCTTCTTACCTGGACCATGGTTTTATTGGCTCAGTATCCGAATTGGCAAGCACGCGCAAGAGAAGAGGTTGTGCAAGTCTTTGGTGACAAAAAACCAGATTTCGATGGGCTAAATCACCTTAAAGTTGTGAGTATTTCTCTGCATTTGCAACTGAATTCCTCTACATAAATATTGTCTTATTATTGTTAAGAACACAGAGCATTCTTGCATTTAAAATGCAAGCTTGGGTATCCTTTGAAGAAAAAATAAGATAGCAGAAAAAAAACGTTCTTGTTTTCTTTCGTTGAATTATTAATCGGCCGGCCAAAATGACGAGGAAAAGCAACTAACAGATGAGTACGCAAGCAAGCTAGGAGGTGACATCTATATACATTAAGATTGAGATTTACTAGTTCTTGGATCAACATAAAGATTCTCAATTTAGTAAGTTGAAATGGCATGCAAATGATCTCTATATATGCGATATTTTATTTTATCAAAGTGGATCGCATGTCACCTTTTTAATGGATTCTTACCAATTTAGTATCATTCTCTCTTTTGATGCATATTACAGGTTACCATGATTTTGTATGAAGTTCTTAGGTTATACCCGCCAGTAATTATGCTTAATCGAGATGTTCATGAAGAAATAAAGCTTGGAAATTTGCTATTACCAGCCGGAGTGCAGATCTCGTTGCCAACAATCCTCCTTCACCAAGATCATGAACTATGGGGTGATGATGCCTCTGAGTTCAAACCAGAGAGGTTTGCTGAAGGTGTTTCAAAGGCAACAAAGAGTCAGGTCTCATTCCTTCCATTTGGATGGGGTCCTCGAATATGCGTTGGACAGAACTTTGCTTTGATTGAAGCAAAAATGGCTTTGGCAATGATTTTACAGCGCTGCTCTTTTGAGCTCTCTCCGTCGTATATTCATGCTCCTCGCACAGTCATAACTCTTCAGCCACAGCACGGTGCTCCAATGATATTACGTAAACTCTAAAATGTTTATATGTGACGGGTAAGAGTTATCCCAGGGTATAAAGTAGGTTGGATCTCCCTATAAACCAAACCAAAAAGAAAACCTCTAGTTTATAATATTATGTGCAAATTATGTTATAATGTCCAATGACATATTTCTCATATTAATCACAACATTATAGTACCGTGGATTGTTTTGAGTGTTTTGATTTTTTTGTTATGAGCCCATTGATCGTAAAAGATTATTTGGGGTGTTTTTTTTTTTTCATGGTGAAAGGACTTTTTCTTTTCTAAATTCAACAACACTAATAGCATAGCTGTTGACTAAAAGTTCTTTTTTTTATTTCTTATAAATTTTTAGATAGTAAAAATATTTCTTTACCTGAGTAAAAAAAATTATTAGGCTATTGAACAATGGTTTTTTTTGTTTTTCCATTATTTATATGTAGTAAAAATATATTTTTGGCCCTAGATAAGACAAAAAAATCAGGTTTGTATATAGAGGTATTTTTATACTTTCATACGAATTTCACACAGCTTTTAGATAATTACCAAGGTCATAAGAGTTTTTTTAGTCTTTTTAAGTTGAGTTTTTAAGCCATACATCATCACTTTGGATGGGAACACTCAAGCTCATCTCCAGTCAATAGGCTCTAGCATAGTGATTTACATTGAAAGCAGGCTTCAGCTATCACTCATCTATGACGTACTGACTGATAAGTAGTGATGTATGGCTTAAGATCTCACTCGTCTATGACATACTCTCAGATAAAGTGATGTCTATCTTCAGATTCCCACAAGTTTATAGGCTTTTAAGAAAGAAAGGATACATATTTCATTGGATCTTCATACAATACAGTGCACAAGCCCATTCAACCAAATATTTCTTCACAATCCCTGCTTGGAAGAATAATAGATAAATTCAGTTGCTGTTCTTAAGGGAAATAGGATTCTAGGGCAACGAACAAGTCCAATAATCAAAGTTGGCTTCAAAAAATCATAATTTCATCTCACAGCTAGGTTGACAAGGTCTAACTAATATGCGAGCCTGTTGGTCATCCATCTATTAGAACCCTTCTCTCTTCAGCCTCGGACTGGTTCTGCAAAACTCTAAACAGGGCAAATGGAATTAGAACTTATAATCCTTGGATACATTTCATGAAGCTTTTATATTTAAATCTTTGCCTATGTCTAGAAATACTCATTTAGAAATTCTCCAAATGAAGCTAATTTAGGGAGCACAACCATGATATATGTTCTATAAACTGATGTTTTAGTTATAGTAAGACACAAGACCTTATCCAATACAGATTATAAAGCTGATAACCGGATTGAGTATTCTTTCCATCAAGCATGCTGTACAAGAATATCTGTAAGCATATTACAATAACCAAATAGAGGTTGTTGTCTGTTACCATTCCACAGCTACAAAGACCTCAGCGCTATACAAATACTAGGAATAGAGCATGCAAACTGTAAGTGGGCGTTGGTGACTAACATTAGATCCTTGTACACTGTAAGTTTTAAAATAGCTTGGGTTTTTTCAATAAGCATGTGTTGGTGAATGATGCAGTGACATTGATGAGATTTTTCAAGTTGCTTTGATGTGAGATTCGAAATCCTACCTCTTCACATGTCACTTTCATCCAATACATCGTCATGTATTAAACTTGCAGTGTGGATCATCTCAATAATCTCTGCTAAGCGCCGATTTTCAGTTGTAAGTTCCCTGCAAAGCAGAAATGGAATATAATTTTTCTATTCCATTCAGCACCGTACGAAGCCCTTAAAATACTGGATAAAACTTACTTCAACCCGACTACTTCTGCTGTGGCTCTTGACACTAGAAAGACCAGAGCTGGTCACATTCTCTTCCCACCAGCACCAAATTTCTGCTCAGCTGCAGACATCAAAACCGCATTTTCTGCAGCAACAATCTACCAGAGCGTCTTCATCAGAAATATAAAAGGCTGGATATAAAGAACAAGAAAAAACTATTCTGATCCAGTGCAAAAAGGTACATGACTCATTAATATAGAGGGTAACAGATAATAGAAAACAGACAAGTAGAACATGGAAGCAGGTAAAAGTTCTTATGCAGTGGCCCTCTTTTGTGAACTCATCTTGTGCCAAAATAACCTTGTTTACTTGTACTTAAGTACAGATTCAGTGCTGAATTTAAATTTTTAGGCACTACCGCTATGCCAACTTATATCAACTCAGAACATTTGTAGTGGTCTATCAGCTAACCACTAGTTAATATATTGGTAAAAGTTCTTTCTTCATTGATCTACTAGGACATATTCTACTACAAGCAAACATTGACTATTCACTGCTTAAGCATCATCCTAACATTCAGATAAATCATAATGCATCTAGGGAATGAAGATGAATGAGCATGCACTTGAGCCAGGAACCAAATTCTTGAGGAAGAGACTGAGGAAGAAGAGCCAATTCCCAGCAAAATAAATTAAATACAAGGATAACTACCACAGTCACAGACTAACACAACAATTCAAGATGGCATTTTGAAGCAAAACCACATTCGTATTCCAAGAGTCAACAAATCATAAAACACCATCAACTTACATAAAGCACATTATGAAAATTCAGCATCTATCATTATTGGCATGGAAGAACTCAATAGCATGCAATAACTATGTCCTAACATATGTCTAACTACATAATATCTAACATGTATTAACTACTCAACAACAAATATCTAAAAAGGGCACTCACCGACCGGAGATTTTGCTTAAGAGTCTAAAGATCAGCAGCAACCACTTCGAACAAATTTGTAAATGAAACTGGTTCTCTTGACTCTTTCTTCAAATTCAGAAGTACTGTGGGACCTTCAGCAACCCCTGTATCAAGCCAAAAATGAACAAAAATACCAACATTTCAAGCATTACAACATATTAAATCAATGGCAGGTGCTTTATTGATGGAGACCAAGCACTTAAATGTTATGTTAAGTAAACAGAATCACCAGAATCATAATGAATTAGGAAAGCACTAAACTGTGGTCAACAAAGAAATGGTTAATGAATGGCAACGGCCTGTGCTACTCTAAAGCAGATTCGATCAGTATTAGTAAGAAGTTACTGATTGTTATTTCTGTTGGATACAGACACTTAACTGTAATCCAACAAATTCAGATTGTTCCGTCGAATACAAATACATTCAGCATCAATAAGACACGAAACTAATACTCTAAGATTTCCTAAAACCAATTTTAAACATAAATACGAAAGGAAAAAACATGAATATCAAAAACAGGAAGCAAAACATAAAATCCAAATTAAAAAAAAAGAGTGCAAAAAAACATGTACTAGCAAGTAAAGTCTCAGGGGTCTTTGTTGAAGAAACTCGACACCTAGCAATATCTCGCCGGCAACAAACCATTCTCCTGGAACCATAATCCCTGTTACAACTCTTAGAAACTGACTTTGCATAATTCCTCACCGAATCCCTATCTATTGAATCACTGGAGGAGCAGCCACAAGCCACCAAATGAAGTTTAGCCCTTCCAAAATCAAGATTACGGCAAGTCATTTACATCATTCTTAATAGCAAGAACCCAAGAAAGCTAAAACGAAACAATCTTTTGCTATCCACTTAAAATACCCAGATAGAAAATATTGCTCAATTTGCCATATAACTAACAGCCTTAAGAAACAAATAGAGTATTCGGCAGGTTGAAAGTGTTTTTTTTTTTTTATAGAGTATTCGGCAGGTTAAAACCAGTTCTTCTTGTATAGAAAAAAAAAACTTGCTTTTGTCTTTAGAGTTGGTCCCTAAAGATTAAATTATTTTTAAACAATAAAATCAAACTTTATTCTACCAAATTGTGAAACAATAGAGACCACACAAGAAATCCTAAGTTAATTGAAACAATTTTTTTTTTCAAATATCACTAAACATAATATTTAAGAATAAAATTAAAAAAAAAATTAATTACCAAAAATTATACAAAAAAATCTTGAAGAACATAAAAATAAAAAATAAAACTCACTGTTTCAATCTACAATAAAATACTAAGCAGTTTTAGCCTTTTCTTAATCTTAAGCTGAATTTTTCAAGGCACATCAAGGCCTCTAACTTGTCTTCACAAAAGTAGTTAGATTCGGATTACGAAATAGATGTATAGGAGGACCTAACCTGGTGGTTCTTCTGAGTTCTGATCCTGAATCAAACAACACTTGCTGGTTGCTACTTTACATCCGAATTCCCACACTCTCGCGCACTTCTATCATAGTTTATGTTTTGGGCTTTTGAGGTGTAAGTTTGCTGGGAGCTTGCAATTCAATTTTGGATCCTTTATCGGGAGATCAGCAATTAAATGAGGCCTGACAAAATTAGGCAAGAATGTATGTCAGACCAACTCTTCTGCTTCCTTGCAGCAATATATTTCCAGCAGACAAATTGCCAGGAATTACTTCCTGGACCAAGGCTTAGGCATAGATGCAGTTGCTATAGCCTGCAAATTGACACAAAATTGTCGTAAGCATGACATGAAAATGTCTTCATTGTTGCCATGCATCATACATGTAGTAGTCCTTACTTGGATCAGTCTTGACAATGAGGCCAGAGTCCCTGAAATCACAATTCCAGTGGTTCCTTCCCTTACATTGGTAGTACAGATTCATGGCTATTGATGCATGGCTTATGAGACTATCTGGAGAAAAGCAAGGGTAACCCTTTTGTAGAATCTGGCAATCCCCGTGAGAGCATGCGTAATTGATATTCGCTAGTAAAGTTGCTTGATCCGACGATGGCTTGGCCACACACCAAGTTTTCTGCAATATTATTGTAAAAGCAAATTTCTTGGAATTAGGACAATATACAACCAAAAATTTACCCAATTTAAGTTGGATTCGTTTACTTTCCATGGTATGAAGTTCTTAGGATATACCCGCCGGTAATTATGCTTAATCGAGATGTTCATGAAGAAATAAAGCTTGGAAATTTGCTATTACCTGCCGGAGTGCAGGTCTCGGTGCCAACAATCCTCCTTCACCAAGATCATGAACTATGGGGTGATGATGCCTCTGAGTTCAAACCAGGGAGGTTTGCTGAAGGTGTTTCAAAGGCAACAAAGAGTCAAGTCTCATTCCTTCCATTTGGATGGGGTCCTCGAATATGCGTTGGACAGAACTTTGCTTTGATTGAAGCAAAAATGGCTTTGGCAATGATTTTACAGCGCTGCTCTTTTGAGCTCTCTCCGTCGTATATTCATGCTCCTCGCACAGTCATAACTCATAACTCTTCAGCCACAGCACGGTGCTCCAATGATATTACGTAAACTCTAAATTGTTTATATGTGACGGGTAAGAGTTATCCCAGGGTATAAAGGAGGCTGGATCTCCCAATGAACCAAACCAAAAAGAAAACCTCTAGTTTATAATATTATGTGCAAAATAGGAGTAATCATTTTCGATTCGGTTTGGTTTTTACCCTTAAAAAACAACCAAACCAGAAGGCAAAAAAAAAAAAGGACCCAAACCGAACCAGAACCGGTCCAAACTGACCGGTTTCGGTTCGGTTTGGGTCCGGTTTTTGAGGCCTAAAACCAGAAAAACCTATGGTTATTTTTCTGGCTTCGTAATGGGCTTTTAATGGGCTTCGTAATGGGCTTTTAATGGGTTTCTGATGGGCTTATAATTGATGTTAATAATATCTAATTTTCTTATAAGATTCCAAAATATATTTAATTTTTTTACCACTAAATATTCATTTATATTAAATTGTTATTGTCAATTTTATGTTCAATATATTTTTCACCTTCATAATTTTTTTCTCCTGCTTCAAAAGAAATTTAAATAACACATAATCACACATCAACAAGTTAAAATCCAAATTAATCTAAATTACAAACAAATGCCTTCAAAGGGCTTAAAAAAAAACAACAAATAACTTTATAATAAAACTCCAAGCCAAAAAAATAAATCTTCATTTGCACATCATCTTGATAAAAAAGGACATCAAGAACATTGCACTTTCAGCTCCTTTCAAAATTCGTTATTGAAGCATCGTCTCAATAGAGCCACTTTGATACCTAAAATTCAAAATATAGAACTATAACATGATAAATTAAATTAGAAGATACAAAATTAAAAAATAGTATTTTTACCATATATTTTGAATAAATGCTTCAACTTGTGAACTAATTATCATCTGCTACTAGATGCAACTTTCCACTGAATTCTACAAAATAAAAAATTAAACATGTTAGAATAAAAAATAAAAACACGTTAATTAATAAATTAAAAATAAAATGTGTAAGTTTATAAGAAAAATTACCTCCTTCAAGATTTTCATAGGTTTCAAAATCATTAATCAAGGTTCCATCATTAGTTGGAATTGGTTCATGATGCAACCAATTTTGACAACAAATAAGCGCTTGAACTGTTGCTGGAGATAGAGAACTTCGAAATTGGTCGAGTATACGACCACCTGTACTAAAGGCTGATTCAGAAGCCACTGTGGATATAGAAATAGCTAGAACATGTTGTGCAACTTTTGAAAATATCTTATATTTTGAAGCATTAATCTTCCACCAACATAAAATATCTAATTTATCATCATTGGGATCCTCACAACCATCAATCAAATACCTCTCAACCTCATTTCTATTTTCCACATTATCTTCCTCCTGTAAGTGCCTTTTGAATCGAGCTAAAGTATTAACATCTACCTCTATGTCATCAATAGCATCATCAACATCTTGTGTATGCCTATTATCTTCCATCACTTCATCGGCTTTCAAATAAAACTCATACAAGCTCACCAAATTATCCTTCACCTTCTTTGTAAGCAATTGTGCTTTATCATAATCATACAACTCACCAAAACAAAATTTCACATATTTCAACTTAAGACGTGGATCCAAAACATTAGCCACATATAATAAAAAATTGTGATTTGCTTCACAACCCCAATAATTCTCAAACTTTAACATCATGTTCATCGCCATTCCACTTAAAATATTATCTCTACTTTTACACAATTGCAACAAGTTTGTATGCATGTAAATCAATTCATTGAAGAAAGAATTTGATATGACATGCAATGAGCCAGAAAATCTCAATGTAACCATGTAAAAGATCTTTAAAAACTTCAGCAAAGTTCTAGCATTTTCCCAATCCTCCAAACTAGGTGGCCCTATGTTTTTTTTTATTCCCCTTTGAATCAACCTTCAAAAAGTAACTCATATACCTAGGTTCACTTTGACCTAACCTCACAAACACCTTTTCAAACTTTTCAGCAGCTTCTAACATTAGATAAGTTGAATTCTATTAAGTTGCAACATCCAAACACAATGATTTCTTACACTCTATATGCAACTTTTCTACACACTTCTTAAATGCAAGTAGCCTAGAAGGTGAAGATCTCACAAACCTAATTGCATTTCGAATCTTAACAACTGAAACATTAATCTCTTTCAAGCCATCACATACAATGAGGTTTACAATGTGTGCACAACATCTAACATGCAAATGTTCATTTGACAATATATTCGTTGGCCAATCTTTCATCATATTCTTTAAATATGAAATAGTAACACTATTAGAGCTTGCATTGTCTACTGTAACATTTAAAAGTTTATCAATCCCCCAATCTAATAAACAATTCTCAATAAATTGACCAATTGTCTCACCCATATGATTGGAAACTTGATAAAAATTTAGAATTCTTTTATGCAAATTCCACTCATTATCAATCCAATGAGCCGTTAAGGACATATAGTTAATGTTTTGGATTGATGTCCATGTATCTGTTGTTAAGCATAATCGTTGACCCTTAAGAGCTCTCTTTAATTTTTCCTTCTCTTCAACATAAAGTTTCAAACAATCTCTCATAACAGTGAAACGAGAAGGAATATCAAATCTAGGCTGCAAGGTCCTAGAAAATAATCTAAATCCCTTACCCTCCACAAAATTAAAAGGCAACTCATCAATTATAACCATTTTTACTAGTGCCTTTCTGCATTCATCATAATCATAACCTATTGCCTTAAGAGTTCCCACACTTCGATCTCCTAATTCACCCCCTGCTTTATTAGGTTCTAATACCAAAATTTTTTGCTTCTTATCAACCACAAAAGGAAACTTTTTGCATACTTTTAAATGACTCCACATATTACTTGTCCCATTAACAATAGTATAGCATGCATAATCCTTTCCACAATAATTACATTCAGCTCTAGGGGTTGAAGGATCACCATCAAGTTTTGTAAAATGATCCCAAATTTGTGAATTTTTTTTTATCATCAACATTTCTTTTCCTTGATGTAAGGACTTGAGGTTGTTTACCTTTATTATCCGTGGCAGATCCTACAGTAGTTGATGTTGGGTTAGTGTTTGAAGCTGGGGCATTGGTTGATGTTGGGGTAGTGCCAGTGGATGAAACATTTTGATTTTGAAGGTTTTCCATTTGTAATTAACAATTAAGGACATGTTAATATTTTTGCATGTTGAACTCAAAACAACAGCCAACAATAATATAGAACTCAAAAGAAATCAGCTTCAAACAGCACAAAAACACAGTAATGTTGCAGTAACAGCACATATTAACATCAGATGTTACAGTAACAGCACATATTAAAATGATAAAATCAGATGTTAAATCATAATAAATCTTCTAACCAACTGTCATATAAATTATTCATACACATCTCAAATATGAATTTTATAGAGAAACTGTATGCATCATTATATAGCCACAATAAAATTACATCCAAGAAATGCAAAACATCTACAACAGAATCAATAAAAAAGTAGGTGTGCTAACCTGAAGGTAAGGAAAGGCAATATTGTATACTTGTAGGAGGAATTTTTACTTGGTCGACAACCTGAGGCAAGATTGAAGTTTCATTAGAGATAAATATCAAAGATTTGAATAAGAATTTGCCATATAAATAAAGAGCACAAATCCAGCAGTAGTATAGCTTAGGTGTATATGTGCACACGCACATGAGACAGAGACACACAGAAAGAGAGTTTCACAGCCATTGTAAATAAAAAAATAGTTCATCTTCCCAATACATAACCTCTATGCTTACTGGTTACTACTGAAATTGGGAAGACTAAAGTGTCTAGAAGAAATAAACAATATTTTTCTCAAATAGATTATAGAAGAAAGTAAAACAAGGCAACAAGCTGTATGTCTAAAATAGAATGTCTCCACTATATATCACCAAGCCACTTGAGTCAATTTCTTAGTTGGATAGCAACACAGTAAGCCATCAAGATTTTGAGGGAGATTTCAGATTACATTTGAAATTAGACAAGATAAAATTAAATAGAACAGAACATAACATAAATGAAATGAAAGGGTTTCCCATCGTGATTTTTGGCAGTTGACTATGCATATGACCCATATACAAGTATACCACGCTAAGCAGATGATATTTTTTCTTAATAATTCACAATTACTAATTAATGAACATGCAGATCAAAAGATAATCATGTGAACTTAATTACATTTTCAACTTTTCTTTTCTTTTCTTTATTTCTGTTCATGTTTGGCTTAACCATGCATGTGAACTTTAGGATGTCATTAGTATAACTATAAACCTTGTTGGCAGTTCCAAATTCCAATCTACCAGTGAGAAAGAAAAGAAGGAAAAAAAAAGGACATACTGTTTGCGATTATCGTCTTCTGAGAATCTGACAGGGACAACGATTCCAATTTCCTTTCCAGATTTTGTTCTTTCGTCCACCTTCATTTTTACATTGTTTAAAATAATTAACAGTTTAACACATCAAAATAGAAAAATAGAAACAATATAAAATTAACAAGCAACAATTAATTAAATCTGTAATTACATGACAAGATTACCTGAGCGATGTAATCGGCTTTGATACAAGCAATAGGCTGAAGAAGCTCTGGAAGCGGTAACAGTTTCGCCACCTCACACGCATGGCGGTTTCTTTCGAGATTCAAAGAATGGTCGTTCGAAAATAGCCTAAGCTAAGTAAGCTCGTTGACTGGTGAAGAGGAGGCGAATGTTAATGGGAGGGGGCGGGGCAACTGTTAATGGCAGTAGGGGTGATCGGAGGGGGCGGTTGTGTCTGTGAATGAAAATTGAAAGGGTTGGAGGGGAGGGGGCGACTGTGTGAAAGGAAAAGAAGATAAAGTGAAAGTGCTAGAGTTGTTGAATTGAAAGGGAAAGTAATGGGAGGACTGAGGAGGCGGCTCGCGGTTTGGAGTTGGACCGCTTGGTTTATTTTTGTTTTCATTCCTAAATTGAACCGGTTCGGTTTGGTTTGGGTTGGCCGGTTCAGGCACACCAAAACCAGAAACCGAACCGAACCGAATATTTTTCTAAATATTTTAACCGTTTCAATCGGTTTTGTTTATCGGTTCGGTTTTTTCGGTTATTTTTTTTTCGGTTTTCTCGGTTAAATCAGTTTTCCGGTTTTTTTGCTCACCCTTAGTGCAAATTATGTTGTCATGTCCAATGACATATTTGTCATATTAATCACAAAATTATAGTACCGTGGGTTGTTTTACTGTAATCATAGTAGATTACTATAATAAAATTACATATTTGCTTTTGAATGGGAAGAAAAAAAGTCCTGAGATGGGGTGTTTTGATCTTTTCTATTAGCCCATTCATCATTAAAAAAATTTTTAGGATGTAGAATTTATTTTTTTGCACGATGAAAAGATTTTTTTATTTTCAAAGTTAACAAAACTTAAAGTGATTGACTAAATTTTTTTTATTTTTGTAACAAATTTTCTTTATCCTGGGAGATTAATAAATTGTTGGGCTATTGGACAATGAGTTATTTTTTTTCATTATTCATATGTAATAAAAGTATATTTTTGACCCTAGATAAGAAAAAAAATCAGGTTTGTACTTAGAGGTATTTTTATACTTTCACACGTGCTTTTAGGTAATTACCAAGGTCATAAGAGTTTTTTAGTATTTTTAAGTTAAGTTTTTAATTTTTTAATCAGAAAAGTTGTTGGTGTGTGGTAAGCACGCCAACAAGTAGATGACATCTGTGTCATTCTAATGTGATCTAGTTGCCTCATTTAAAACTTGATAAGACTCCAAAAGGAACTTTAAGTCGTCATCGTTTTAACCTTTGCACAATCCAATCAGGTATAAATAAGAAACAATGGATTGTCATATGAGAAAATCATTTTTTTAAAAGATTTATGGGGCGAAACGAAAAGGTAACACCATATTGGATCAACCTCGATCAATCTAGGTAACACCACCACATGCGTTGGCAGGGTCATGACATGACCACAACAAGCTAATATGATTTGGTTATTTGTCTCTTTCATTTTTCATTTTTTATTTTCTTCAAGGTTGGGCCTTTATTGAGCTCGGGTGTGATAAAATTTGGGACCAATTGAAAAGCTATAAAAGACTTAGGAACCAAATCAAAAATATTTAAGGAGTTATAAAAGAATTAAGGTCAAATAAAAAAATATAACAAAAGACCAAATAAAAATAAAAGAAGGTGTGTGTAATGCACACGTCAATGTGGAAAGAAGTTTGTCGTGTTTAAACCATGTGTGTAACTTTCTTTAAGCTATGATATGATGATGGATGTCCTTGATTGGATTTGCCTCGGTAGCATCTCTCTTTTATGGCATCGATGACGTAGTCATGATGTGGTGCTGATAATCTCTTTGTGTTTTTGTGTTTTTTTTCCCATGTTCTTTCTTTTTTCAATGATGTGGTGCTGATAACCTCTTTTGTTTTCTCAACCCCTTAGTTCTTGGACATGCTATGGAAGAGAGAGAGAAAAAAAAACCACAATTGTAATCTACAATAACTTATTTAACTTCCTAGAACAAAGCATAATCATGCTTTCAATGTCAAACCACGTGATCTTATAAATGGATCTTCATGTCAAACCATGTTGATCATCAGGGAAAAAAATGAAAATATCATCTAACTTATAAATGGATCTTCATGTTGAGATTCTAATGAACATTTATTTATTTATTTATTTTATCTACTCCAACCAACAATTTATTTATCTTATGAATTAATTAATTTAATGACTACAACCGTAAAGAATCCAAACAAAAGGAATATTAGTTCCAAACACTAGCAAACAAGATATGGAGATGGCCATTCACAATTGACATTTCTGCCACACAAACAGTAAAAAAATATCATTGAAACTTGAAACTTGCTCGGAAAGAAATGTTTGAAGGCAATAATATTTAATTGGTCTCTCTGCGCGCATCACCTGCCCAAAGTCTTCGCCTTATATCTCGCTCTCTCATCCATTTCTGGATTTATTTCTTCGTGTAAAAATGACAGTAACAGTCTCTTCAATTCTAGTCTCCATTGTTTATGTTGCAGTGCTAAGATGGGCATGGAGAGTTTTGAACTGGGTTTGGTTTCGGCCGAAGAAGGTCGAGAGGTGCTTGAGACAACAAGGTTTTGCAGGCAAGCCTTACCGGCTTTTGTTCGGAGACTGGAAAGAAAGTTCAGATATGTTGAAAGAAGCAAGGACCAAACCCATTGGTTTATCAGACGCTCTTCTACCTCGTGTCATGCCCTTCCTCCATCAACTGGTCAAGGATTATGGTATTCAATACGCAACCCTTTAATTATCATCTCTCTCTTAGAAAAGATGATTTTTCTTGCTAGTTAAATATTTCTCCGATTTATTAAGAAATTCCTTTTGTTTTCTATAAGGCGCCAATGATTGAGAAATTAAAACCAGTTGGTCATGATGAATTTTATTTATGTCGAACAACTTTTGTTCACCGTTTCTCAAAACTCTGTTATCATCGGTTTATTTTAATTGATAAAATATTAGTTCTTACGACTACAAAAACAATTAATTTTCCATTGGTATCATTGGGAATCAGAATGCCCAATGTGCTGACCCAATGTTTCCTTTGGTTAGTGCTGCACTGTGCTGACACAATGTTTCAGCCCATTTTCTTAATTATAGTTTTAGAGAGTTATAATATTTTTAAAACAGACCAAGTGGGTATTAATTTTCAATATTCATGGTATGCGTATTTGATCTCTTGGTAGTGTTGGTTTCCTACTGGACAGAACAGTACTAGTGACTCAATTCAAAACATATATAATAATTCATATCAAGTAAAATTAATTTAAAAATACTTTAAAATAAAAAAAACTTACATTATAATTTTTTTTTTTAAATTTTTATATTTTAAAACTGCTTCATAATAACTTCATTATCAATCTTATCAAAGATATTTTTCTCAATATATATAATCAAACATCATATTTCTATGATGTCAAAATAAATTTTAGAAAATAAAAAAAATATTATTTTTATGTATTTTCAAATAAAAAAATATTTTAAAAAACAACCGTTATCACAATACTAAATGGGCTCTGAAGATATATAGTGTGATGAAAACCAATAGTATTGTGTGTGTGGAAAAACAGGAAAAAAGAAGAAGAAGAGTAAATTGTGACTGTGTTTATTGAATGGATACATAATAGTATAGAGGTTGCATGTGATAATCTAGATGGTGTATAATGGGTGCATAGTGATTAGTTTAGGTTGTGTATAATATTACCTATTCGTGTTGTGAGGGTACAATTATGTAGTTGTGTGGGGTAACTTGATTATTTTATGATTCAAAAATCAGATTCTAAATGTTGATTTATATTTAACAAAATTAATACTTTTGTATTTATCTAGGTATATTAAAAGAATCATAACTTTATGTTTTCCTGCATGTTAAAGTAAAGTTGCATCTAGAGAAGATTATACTTTGTCAACTCTATTGATGTGTCATAAAAATATAAAAATCTATTAGAAAAAGAAATAAAAATTCTCTTACAAGAATTTTACCTTAAAGTGTGAAGCGCAATTTTTTCTGGGTTTGGATTTCTTTTGTTCATATCTCAATTTGAGCCTCGTGTATTTCCCTCAACAGAAGAATACATACATACATACACACACACACACACACACACACACTAATAAATGTGCTTCCTCTGACGATGCAGGTAAGAATTCATTTATGTGGATTGGGCCGAAACCAAGAGTGAACATCATGAACCCTGATCAGATAAAGGACGTATTCATGAAGATAAATGAATATCAGAAGCCCTCGCACCCGCTGTTGAAACCTCTAGCATGTGGACTTCCAAGTCACGAGGGTGAAAAATGGTCTAAACATAGAAAGATAATCAACCCAGCATTCCATCAAGAGAAGCTAAAGGTGATCATGATAGACTCAACTTATTTGCCTATAAGCATCCATGCTATTCGATTGCCTTGAATGAGTAGCATGCATGTTGTGCTCTCATATAGCTGTAACATAAAACTTTCGATGATGATATGTTCTCTTTGCTTGTTACAGCTTATGATACCTGCGTTTTACGAAAGTTGTAGTGGGATGATTAACAAGTGGGAGAAGCTGGTCTCTGTAGACGAGGGGTCATGTGAATTGGATATCTGGCCTGATCTTCAAGGCTTAACATGTGATGCTATTTCTCGAACGTCGTTTGGAAGTAATTACGAGGAAGGAAAAAGAATATTTGATCTCCTCAAGGAACTTATCGATCTTACAGCTCATGTTATAATAAAAGCAATTGTCATACCAGGGTACAGGTAACTCTTTATTCTGTTTTTGCTGGACATTACAATTCAGTTCCTTCAAGTTAGTCCTTGTTCAATGAGATATATCTTAAAAGTAAGAAGAAGAACAAATCAAAATCTCTTGACAACATGTTCATGAATTGCATGTAGGTTCCTGCCGATCCCATCTAATAGAAGGCTAAAAGCTATTGACAAAGAAATAAAAGCTTCTCTTAATGCTCTCATCAACAAAAGAGAGAAAGCAATGGGTGCTGGTGAAGATGCAAAGAATGACTTGTTGGATTTACTTCTGGAATCCAATTTTAGAGAAATACAAGAGCATGGAAATACGAAGAGCGTCGGAATGAGCATTGAAGATGTGATTGACGAATGTAGAATATTCTACTTTGCTGGACAAGAAACAACCACAGTTCTTCTTACCTGGACCATGGTTTTATTGGCTCAGTATCCGAATTGGCAAGCACGCGCAAGAGAAGAGGTTGTGCAAGTCTTTGGTAACAAAAAACCAGATTTCGATGGGCTAAATCACCTTAAAGTTGTGAGTATTTCTCTGCATTTGCAACTGAATTCCTCTACATCAATATTGTCTTCTTATTGTTAAGAACACAGAACATTCTTGCATTTAAAATGCAAGCTTAGGTATCCTTTGAAGAAAAAGTAAGATAGCACAAAAAAAACGTTCATGTTTTCTTTCGTTGAGTTATTAATCGGCCAAAATGACGAGGAAAAACAACCAACAGATGAGGACGCAAGCAAGGTAGGAGGTGACATCTATATACATTAAGATTGAGATTTACTAGTTCTTGGATCAACATAAACATTCTCAATGGCATGCAAATGATCTCTGTATATGCGATATTTTATTTTATCAAAGTGGATCGTCAGTCACCTTTTTAATGGATTCTTACCATGTAGTATCATTCTCTCTTTTGATGCATGTTACAGGTTACCATGATTTTGTATGAAGTTCTTAGGTTATACCCGCCGGTAATTATGCTTAATCGAGATGTTCATGAAGAAATAAAGCTTGGAAATTTGCTATTACCTGCCGGAGTGCAGGTCTCGGTGCCAACAATCCTCCTTCACCAAGATCATGAACTATGGGGTGATGATGCCTCTGAGTTCAAACCAGGGAGGTTTGCTGAAGGTGTTTCAAAGGCAACAAAGAGTCAAGTCTCATTCCTTCCATTTGGATGGGGTCCTCGAATATGCGTTGGACAGAACTTTGCTTTGATTGAAGCAAAAATGGCTTTGGCAATGATTTTACAGCGCTGCTCTTTTGAGCTCTCCCCGTCGTATATTCATGCTCCTCGCACAGTCATAACTCTTCAGCCACAGCACGGTGCTCCAATGATATTACGTAAACTCTAAAATGTTTATATGTGACGGAAAAGAGTTATCCCAGGGCATATAGTCTTGGTGTAGTTTGTAAAATAAAAAAAAAATATTTATTCTATATTAGAAAAAAAAAACATTCTCTTGTAATGTTTTTAAGTGTGAGTTTTTATTGTGTTTTTAAGATAATGTTTTTACGCTTCTAAGCCAACTCCATATTTGTTTCCATCTTAAACTTTCCTAACAATTTTAAGGTGTTTATTTTGATGGAGACAAATATAAATTCTAGCGTAAAAGTTGCTAAGGATGTCAAAATTCAACTAGATCGATTTGATGGTACGAATTAAACAAGATGGATGGACAAGATGATATTCCTGCTTACTTCATTAAAGATTTACTACATTCTTGATCTGAATCTATCTGCATTACTTGAACTACAAGAAGATGAATCTGCCACTATTAAGACTGCAAGAGTAAAACGTGAAGAAGATGAAGTGCTTTGTCGAGGGCATATACTGAATACTTTGATCAGTCGATTTTATGACATCTTCTCCAAATTAAAGTCGCCAAAAGAAATTTAGGTTGCCTTGGAGACATACTACAAGCAGGAAAAATCAGGTTCTGATCATTTTCTTGCTTTAAATTTTTTTGAGTATGAGATTACTGATAATAAGCCAATCATGGATCAAGTCCATGAAATTCAAATGTTGATATCAAAACTTAGTGATTTGGATATAAAAGTTCCTGATTGATTTCAAATGGGGGCTGTTTTATCAAAACTTCCTCCATTCTGGAATGAATACAGGAAGAAGATGTTGCATTCTACAGACAATTATACCTTTGAACAGTTTCAAACACACTTGCAAATTGAGGTTCAATCTTGTATGCGTGAATTGCAAGCAACAAATTCTAAAAGTGAATTTGATTACTGAAACTGGTTTGATAATGACTCAAAACAATTTAAAAGTGCAAAAGAAAGGAAACAAATTCAAGAAGAAATACAATGCTAATTAGAAGCATAGAGTTTGTTTCCATTATGGAAATAAAGGGCACTATGTAAAAGAGTGTAGATTCAAGAATTTCAACAAAAAAGGTAGTTCTTTCAAAGTGAATATGATTGAAAAAGACGAAGTCAGGGAGTTAGTTGCCATGGTTTCAAACATTCAAATTGGAATGATTAGTGGCTGGATTCTGGTGCAACAGTTCATGTTTGCAACAATGAAGCATGATTCAAGACTTATAAAGAATTGAAAAAACCTGAAGAGGTCTTGATGGGCAACCATAATTCTGTCAAAGTTTTGGGGAAAGGAACTATTGAGTTGTACTTTACTTCTGGACAAAAAATGTCTTTACTCAATGTGTTTCATGTTCCTAAAATTAGGAAAAACCTTGTATCTGCTAGTCTCTTGAGCAAGAAAGGTTTCAAGATTGTTTTGGAGTCTGATAAGGTTATTGTTACTAAGAGTGGGATGTTTGTCAGAGAGGGTTATTCCTGTGATGGCATGTTTAAATTCAGTATTAATAAAATCAATGTTATTTCTGCTTATATGGTTGAATCTACTTCTCTTCTTTAGCATGCTAGATTAAGACATCTAAATTATAGATATTTGAAATATATGTGTAAGCATGATTATATTTCATATCAACATAATAATAAAAACAAATGTGAAGTATGTATTCAAGCAAAGATGACAAAGAAGCCTTTTCCTAAAGTAGAAAGGAATTCTCAATTACTTGAGTTGGTCCATTCTGATATATGTGAAATAAATGGTATGTTAACAAGGGGTGTGAAAATATATTTCATAACTTTCATTGATGATTATTCTCGTTTTACCTATGTTTACTTGTTAAGAACTAAAGATGAAGCATTTGGAAAATTCAAGGAATTCAAGAAAATGGTAGAAAAACAAAAGGAAAGGCAAATTAAAGTTCTTAGAAGTGATAGAGGTGGAGAATACTTTTCTAAGGAGTTTTCTATATTTTGTGAGGAAAACAGAATAATCCATCAAATGACAGCACCCTATACACCACAATATAATGGACTTGCTGAAAAGAAAAATAGGACCTTAGTGGATATGGTCAATGCCATGCTTTTGAATGCTAACTTGCCAAATAATTTATGGGGTGAAGCCTTACTTACCGCATGTCATATTCATAATAGAGTACTATTTAAAAAATCAAATATTTCTCCTTATGAAGCATGAAACAGTAGAAAACCAAATCTGAATTATTTTAAAGTGTGGGGGTGTGTAGCTTTTTATAAAAGTTCTGATCCTCAAAGAACAAAATTAGAATCCAGAGGTCTTAAGAGTGTTTTTGTTGGTTATGCACAAAATTCAAAGGCTCATAGACTTTTGGATTTAGAAACTAATGTGATTGTTGAATCTATACATGTTGAATTTATCGAATATAAATTCATAAGTGATTCAAATGTGTAAGAACCAAATCTAAAAGTAATGACTCCTAGCTCAACGTTAAGTGAAAAACATAAAAACTTAGAAGTAATAGGTTCAAGTGAACCTAGAAAAAGTCAAAGAGTTAGAAAGGAAAAACACATAGATACATATTTCATTTCTACTGATTCAATTGTATTTTTAGTGGAAGGTGATAGAAATACAATATTAAAAAAGACACCTATGATCCTAAATATAGAAGATGATCCAAAGACATTCGGTCAAGCTATGTCTTCTAGGGATGTTGCTTTTTGGAAGCGATAAATGATAAAATGGATTCAATATTGTCTAACAATACTTGGGTCTTAGTAGATTTACCTTCAGGTTCTAAGCTAATAGGATGTAAGTGGGTGTTTAGAATAAAATACAATACCGATGGTTCTATACAAACCTTCAAGGCAAGATTGGTTGCCAAAGGTTTTACTTAAAAGGAGGGTGTTGATTATTTTGACACTTATTCTCCAGTGGCAAGAATTACATCAATTAGAGTTTTATTTGCATTAGCATCAATTTATAAATTGTATGTTCATCAAATGGATGTAAAGACGACTTTCCTAAATGGAGATTTAAAGGAAGAAGTATATATGGAACAACCTGAGGGTTTTATACTTCCTGGAAATGAAGAAAAAGTCTGTAAATTGGTAAAGTCTTTATATGGTTTTAAACAAGCTCCGAAACAATGGCATGAAAAGTTTTACAAAGCAATTTTATTGAATGATTTTCATCACAATGGTGTTGATAAGTGTATGTATTCCAAATTTACAAAAGATTTTGGTGTGATTATTTATCTCCATGTAGATGACATGTTAATATTTAGCACCAATATGATTGGAATAAGTGAAACCAAAAGGTATCTCACTTCTATCTTTAAAATGAAAGATCTTGGTGAAGTAGATACAATTTTAGCTATCAAAGTTAAAAAACATAGTAATGGCTATGCACTTAATCAATCACATTATATTGAGAAAATGCTTGATAAGTTTCAGCATCTCAATATAAAGGAGGATAATATCCCATTTGACTATAGCATGAAGTTAAATGATTATTGTGATAAAGCGGTAGCACAACTAGAATATGCTAGTGCCATTGAAAGTTTTATGTATGCTATGCATTGTACAAGACCACATATAGCTTTTGCTATATGCAAGTTATTAAGATATACAAGCAAGTCGAATACAGATCATTGGAAGGCTATTGCAAGAGTCTTTGGTTACCTAAAAAGAACGATCGATTTAGGCTTGTTTTATTCTGATTTTGCAGCTGTGATGGAAGGAATAGTGATACAAGTTGGATGACTAGTTCAAGTGATAATAAGTCCACATCAGGATGGATTTTCTCACTTGGAGGAGATGCAATATCTTGGGCATCTAAGAAACAAACATGCATCTCTCATTCTACCATGGAATCAGAATTTATTGCTATAACTGTTATGGGTAAAGAAGCAAAATGGCTAAGAAATATGTTTTTTTATATTAAGTTGTGGCCACAACCTATGTCAGCTATTTCTTTATACTGCGATAGTGAAGCAACTATGTCTCGAGCTTATAGTAACATTTACAATGGTAAGTCAAGACATAAGCATTCGATATGGATATATTCGAGAGTTGATTACAAACGATGTAATCACCATTATCTATGTGAAGTCTGTGAATAATTTAGCAGATCCGCTTAGACATGGTACGAAAAACAACTAATGGAATGGGGTTGAAACTTGTTATGAAAGATACCAGTAATAAGAACCCAACTTCGGATTAGCAAGAAGCTTATCTCTTATTTTAATGGGTAATAACAAGTTACTGTTTTATATCTATTGGACACTGATAATTAATTTGAGTCCCTATTCTGATAGTATTCAATGTGTTCTAGGATGAGCGTGGACTCTTAATGAAATTTAAAGTTTGTGTCTAATATAATAGAGACATGTATAAATCCACCTATATGAATATAAAAGTGGTGCCGCTTTTGACAAGAGTTAGGGTTTTCTCTTGTAAATATTCATGAAAAAAAATTATGATTTTAGCACATAGCCATAATAGTGCTAAACAGTTGTAAACCTCTTTAAGAGTTTGGATAGTATTATGTGTGTAGTATCTTTTATTCTACAATAAAAGTTTTGGTTTAATCTACGGACATCAATAACTTTAGTAGGATTCAAGTTCTAACACTAATTGAATGTTTAAATTGCAAAATACCTTCTTGTAAGCATAATTCTATCAAGTGAAAAGACCTTTGTTGTAACCCAATTTTGGCCTATTGGTTTTTAATTTAATTTTTACGGGGTTTAAAATGTAAAATTAAAAGATCAGAGATTTGTTTCGATGAAAAATGTGATTTGTCAGCTTGCATGGAAACTAGGGACTACAATGTGCTTTTGTCATTCTATCCGTATCTTTAAGATAATCCTTACCTTCAAGATAATGATAGTTGTTTGCTTTCGAATTCAATTCTAATTCGAACTTCAAAAAAAAAAAGAGTTTGATTGAGATTTACTTCTCGCAAGTGATGAGACTCTTGCACTATAAATACTAATCTCAGTGTATGCAGAAAAAGAGGGAGGATGATTAGAGAGAAACCCTAAAAGAAGAGAACCCAAGAGGAGGCCATTACCAGAAACCCTAAAAGAGAGAAACATAAAAAAAGGGGGCGGCGAACCCTATACTAGTCGCCGCCCCCCTTAACCTTTTTTTTAGCCCAGTCTCCCTTGACTTCGCCTCCAACAGTCGCACGCCTAGGTAAGTTTCCTTCCTTGCTTGCTAAATGATGCAACCATATTATTCAATAGTTTCACCCACATTTAACTAGTGTTTTGCCTATGTTTTATATATAAAATGCCTTGATATTCTTTGTTTTATGTTTTGAAGGCACTTTTGGATGAAAGATGCAAAAAGGAGTAAATTGGAGATAATTGGCAGATTTGACCTTCAGTCGATGTTTTGTGCAGAGCGTGAGCTCTAGAGGTTGAAATGAAGTGATTCCAGTGGAATTAAAAAGGTAACATCCATACCTTTCTGGACATCTAAGGCAAGAAAATAAAATAAGGAAGAGCATGGAAATCGCAGCCTTCAAAGTCAAATCTCGCAATCTGCCAGTGTTGACCTTTGGCCATTCCAACTTGAATATCTGGAGCTACAGAAGTCCAATTGATGCAAACTCAATTTTGTTGGATTCATGACTCAAATTTATATAAACGCTCAAAATTGCAGCAAAAAACGATGTCATATGAGGGAGATATGATTTTTCAAAGATGACATCTGAATTCTGCCAGCAAACAGGTTTCGTGAAGAAACGAGTCCAAATGACATTCCGAAGCATTTAAACCGATATCCAAGTTTTTATTTCAGCAATTTAGCTCCTCTAAATCAAAGCTTGAAGATTTCATGCAAGGCTATTTCTCCTTTTTAGGAAAATAGTTATTGAAGTACTTAAATGTAAACAGTCTACTTAATGGAGGACTATTTTGTAAAATAGAGACCTAGGGTTTCCTAGGATATAAAAAGAATGAGAGAAGAGAAGGGGAGCAGCCAGCCAAGGAGAGAAAAACGCCCCCTTCCTCTAAGAAACCCTAAATTATGCATTCTTTCTTCTTTTTGATTAGTTGTTCAACAAACATGCAAGGCTAAACACTTTTTCTTGGTTGCAAGGACACGGAAACCTTCGGATTTCAAGAACTGTGAGATTTATTTTACCTTTTCTTTTCAGTTTATATGATGAATATGTTTGTTCTCCTATGCTTATTTTTCCTATGATTGTTTATTTTAATTGCTAGAGCGGACTCTAAGTTATTATTGTAGACAATCTATTGTTAAGTTTGATATCAAAACCGGAGTTGTGGTATATGAACTTGTGAAGCAACTGAGTTTAATAATTGTGGCGGATCTACGTTATTAATCTTAGGGAGAACATTCAATCAAATCAAACATAGACTGCGGACAGTTATGTTTTCTTGATTAATCAACTTATCTAGTTCTTAAGGCTGCCATTGAATTAAATTACTAGTGCGGACACTGTGGTTGTTTGATGGTTAGGGCTAGTTATACGGCGGATCCGTTAACTAACCAATGTTAAGAAGAGATAAATATTCAGAATATAAATTGATGTTTCGTTTCCATGATCAGTTCTGATTTCTGTAGGTGGATGTGTGCTTGTGACCAAGGTTTGTTCTCTTGATAATTTTCTGATTTTATTAAATTTAGTTTGATAGTTTTCTGTTTTCTTTTGCTTTAGCCTAGATAACGTCCAACCCCCCCCCCCCAAATTGCATATCATCTAGCATAAAAATCTGACTTGAATCTTCCTCGTGGGATCGACCCCTTGCTTGCTCTATACTATCTTGTGTGTTGTGTTTGAAGCTAGGGTAATTAATTTGTGCGACCGCGACATCGCAACAAATTTTGGCGCCGTTGCTGGGGAAGTAATTTTAGTTGATTCTTGTGCTATTATTTTTATTTGCTGTGATTGTTATTTCTTTTTCTGAAAAAAAAAAACAGAATTTTTGTTTGCTGCGGTACTGTTCATTACGGCAGCGGTACTGTTCAAAACAGATTGTTTGGTGGAATTAGGTATCGGTCATTTGTTTCCTGAAGGGAAACGACGTTCTAAACAGGACTAGTGGTAAACCACTAGCCCCACCCTATCGAGGCCAAATTCCGCTGTTTTCTAGGGTTTTTAGGCAGTTTTTGTTTTCTACCGTAGGATTTTCGTACAATTTGCATTGTTTTTGATCTCTTGTGTGGTTGGTTTATTTTGAATTTTCTTGATGATTTATGCCAGTAACCCGTTCTACTAATCAAATTCAAGTGCATTTGGATCTCGAAATAGAAAAAACTTTACGCAGGTTACGAAAGGAAGCTCGCCTTAACACCATGGCTGTTGCACGACAACAAACACTCAAGGAGCTTGCTGCTCCTAACGTGGAAAATCAGCCATTGTGCATAAACATCGACAATAATGTAAACTTTGAGCTCAAATCTGGTTTTATACATTTGCTACCAACTTTCAATGGTCTTGCAGGAGAAGATCCTCATACTCATCTCAAGGAATTCCATATGGTTTGCGTTGGCATGAAACCGAATGGAGTTGATGAAGAACAGGTTAAGTTGAAAGCTTTCCCTTTCTCTTTAAAAGGGGCAGCAAAGGTATGGCTTTTCTCCATTCTCCCAGGTTCAATTGGAACGTGGAATGGCATGAAGAAGATCTTCCTTGAGAAGTATTTCCCAGCATCTCGAGTTGCCAACATAAGGAAAGAAATATGTGGGATTCGACAATCTCATGGAGAGACACTTTCCGAGTATTGGGAAAGATTTGAGCAACTGTGCATTCAATGCCCTCATCATCAAATACCCGATCAGCTGCTCATTCAATATTTCTATGAAGGATTGATGCCTACTGACCGTAGTATCATTGATGCTGCAAGTGGAGGGGCATTGGTAGATAAGACACCCGAGGCTGCACGCCAATTGATCTCAAACATGGCAGCCAACTCGAAACAGTTTGGCACTCGTGGAGACTTTGCAAATAAACGAGTAAATGAGATAAGTATTTCTAACCTTGAGAATAAAGTTAATGATCTTACTTCTCTTGTGCGTTCTTTGGCTTGTGGCAATGTACAGCAGGTGAAAGTTTGTAGCATATGCTCCTTACAAGGACATGCTTCAGATATGTGCCCAACAATGCAAGAAGATTACATTGAACAAGCTAATGCAGTTGATGGAGCATTCAATGGACAACCTCAGCGTAAGTATGATCCTTTTTCCCACACGTACAATCCTGGATGGAGAGATCATCCCAACCTACGGTATGGGAACCAGCCTCAACAAGGCAATCAAGGCCGACAATTCCATCCCCATGGATTTCAGCCCCAACAGAATTATCAAGCAAGACAACCCCCTTCATTCACAAACTCCAATGTTATGGGGTCGTCATCCAGTGATGATCTTCGTGAGATGATGAAAACTTTGGCTTCTAACACTGTGACCTTGCAACAAAATGTCATGTCTTTTCAACAGGAAACAAGGTCAAGTATTCACAACTTGGAGAAGCAAATGGGGCAAGTAGCTTCAAGTGTGGGGAAATTGGAAGCACAAATGAATGGAAAATTGCCCTCCCAAGCATTGAATCCAAAAGAGAATGTTAGTGCGATCATGCTGCGAAGTGGGAAAGAACTTGAAGAGAAAAGGTCGAAACAAATTGAGATGGAGGAAGAAGAAGAGATAGAAACTGAATTGAGTACAAAAAAGAAACATCCTTCTCCATCACAAATTGAAACCACGACCAACACTCTAAAGGTAAGTCCTCAATCAATGACTTCCAGTTTTAAAACAATTCCACCCTTTCCTGTGAGTTCTTCTAGGTCAAAGAAAGAGGACAAAGAAAAAGAGATTTTAGAGGTTTTCAAGAAAGTAGAACTCAACATTCCTTTGCTTGATGCTATCAAGCAAATTCCCAAGTATGCAAAATTCTTGAAGGAGTTGTGTACTACTAAGAGAGCTTTCAAACTGAAAGGTCATGAAACGGTAAGTATGGGTGAAGTTGTATCTTTCGTTGTTCAAAAGAATCTGCCTTTGAAACAAAAAGACCCAGGTGCGTTTACTATCCCATGTGTTATTGGTAATGCTAGTTTTAAAAGAGCTTTATGCGATTTAGGTGCATCCATTAGTGTTATGCCCAAACATGTTTATGATTCTCTTAGTCTTGAGCCTTTGAATAAAACTAGCATTGTAATACAACTTGCGGATCGTAGTTTTGT
The DNA here is from genome assembly GCF_951802175.1 of Populus nigra. NCBI lineage: Eukaryota > Viridiplantae > Streptophyta > Magnoliopsida > Malpighiales > Salicaceae > Populus > Populus nigra. The sequence continues at coordinate 11,311,081 of NC_084860.1, forward strand.
TTACCCACTTGGTGTGATAGAAGATGTCCTAGTTAAGATTGATAGTTTGGTCATTCCATGCGACTTTTATATTCTTGATATGGAACATGATTCTTGTGATTCATCAAACAACACTCCTATATTGTTTGGGAGACCATTCTTGAAAACTGCCAATACAAGGATAGATTGTGGTAAGGATACTTTGTCTATGGAAGTAGGAGATGAAAAGATTGAATTTAATTTTCATGATGCAATGAAATATCCTTATAGCAATGTTTATTCTATCACATGCTATGACCAAGTTGATAAGTGTGTGCAGCAAGTTTTTGATTTTGATTGTGAGGATGGATTAAGCGTAGCTTTGAGCTATGGCTATGATTTTACCGAGATAGAAGAGATGGAGAGGCACATATGTGTTCCCCAAAACGTGCACGAATCAGCATTGGCTTTGCAATCATTGCAAACTGTTCCCCATGGTAATGTCTTTGTTGATTTAGTACTCTCACATAAAAAGCTTTTGCCATCTATTTTACAGGCACTCGAGTTAGAATTGAAACCTTTGCCCGATAATTTGAAGTATGTATTCATTGGCGACAACAATACACTTCCCGTTATTATAGCATCAGGTTTAACAAATACGCAAGAGGAAAAACTTGTGAAATTGTTATGTGATCACAAGACGGCCATTGGATGGACTTTAGCTGACATCAAGGGCATTAGTCCCTCAATGTGTATGCATCACATACTATTGGAGGACAATGTGAAACCAACAAGGGAAATGCAAAGGAGGTCGAACCCGCCTATGATGGAGGTAGTGAAAGCTGAAATTTTAAAACTGTTAGATGCAGGAGTCATTTATCCCATCACGGACAGTAAATGGGTTGCGCCAATCCATGTGGTGCCTAAAAAGACCGGAATCACGTTGGTGAAAAACAAAAATGATGAGCTCATTCCTACTCGCATCTCGAGTGGATGGAGAATGTGTGTTGATTACAGAAAGCTAAATCTTGCTACACGCAAAGATCATTTTCCATTACCATTCATGGATCAAATGCTTGAACGCCTAGCAGGTAAGTCTTTTTATTGCTTTCTTGATGGATATAGTGGATACAATCAGATTGTTATTAATCCTGAGGATCAAGAAAAGACTACATTTACATGTCCATTTGGTACATATGCATATAGGAGAATGCCCTTTGGTCTCTGTAATGCACCTGCAACTTTTCAAAGATGCATGATGAGTATTTTTTCTGACTATGTTGAAAGAATAATTGAGGTTTTCATGGATGATTTCACGGTGTATGGTGATTCTTTTGATAAATGTCTAGAAAATTTATCTTTGATCTTGAAAAGGTGCATTGAAACTAACCTTGTCTTAAACTATGAGAAGTGTTATTTTATGGTAGAACAAGGAATAGTTCTTGGGCATGTTGTGTCTTCACGTGGATTAGAGGTTGATAAAGCTAAAATAGACGTTATTTCATCATTGCCTTACCCCTCCTGCGTGAGGGAAATTCGTTCTTTTCTTGGCCATGCAGGTTTCTATCGACGCTTTATTAAAGATTTCTCAAAGATTACAGCACCCTTGTGCAAACTATTAGCCAAAGAAGTGGATTTTGTGTTTGATCAAGCATGTAAAGATGCCCATGATGAGCTTAAGAGGCGTGTCACATCTGCCCCTATCATCCAACCACCAAATTGGGATGAGCCTTTTGAGATAATGTGTGATGCAAGTGACTATGCGGTAGGGGCTGTCCTTGGGCAAAGAATTGGAAAGAATTTGCATGTTATCGCCTATGCTTCCCGCATGTTGGACGGTGCACAATGCAATTACCATACAACTGAGAAGGAACTTTTTGCAGTGGTGTTTGCTCTTGAAAAATTTAGGTCATATCTACTTGGTACAAAAGTCATTGTTTTTACTGATCATGCAGCTTTAAGGTATCTTTTGAAGAAAAAGGAGTCCAAACCAAGATTGATTAGGTGGATCTTGCTTTTACAAGAATTTGATCTTGAGATCAAAGACAAAAAAGGTGCCGAAAATCATGTGGCTGATCACTTGAGCCGACTAAGGACTGAGGATATACAAACCGAAACAATAAGAGAGACATTCCCCGATGAGCAGTTGTATGTGTTACATTCCTCTACAAGACCATGGTATGCTGATTTGGTGAACTATTTAGTCACCAAAGAATTCCCTCCAGGTTTGTCTACATCCCAAAAAGACAAGTTACGAGCTGATGCTAAATATTATTTTTGGGATACTCCTTATCTGTGGAAATTTTGTGTGGATCAAGTAGTTAGGAGATGTGTACCACAAGATGAATTTCATTCCATTCTTACCTTTTGTCATTCTCATTCTTGTGGTGGGCATTTTGGAGCAAAAAGAATGGCCCACAAGGTACTTGAAAGTGGTTTTTATTGGCCTTCTATTTTTAAGGATGCATATCATTTTTGCAAATCATGTGAAAAATGCCAAAAAACAGGTAATATCACTCACAAGAATCAAATGCCTTTAACAAATATTCTTGTGAGTGAAATTTTTGATGTTTGGGGTATTGATTTTATGGGTCCATTTCCTTCTTCTTTTAGCAATCTTTATA